>NC_045791.1:27744169-28116669 GCF_009873245.2 Balaenoptera musculus | reverse complement strand
GACAATCACTCAATATCCCATATCTAAGAATTTTTTAAAATGCCATTTATTCACTAACACGATAGTGCATTAGAGCTGCGTATTCTTACAACTCCAGGGAAGAATAAGAATGTTTGGCTTATCCTAAGATTCCTTTCCAAGGTCAAAACAAGAAATCTCCCTCCATACTCAAGAGACATGCATTTTTAGTAACATCAGATGTATTCTTCTCTTTTCCCTTATCAAATTGTTACTCTTCCCACACTCTGAGTTTGAAGTCTAACCTTTTTTTTTTCCCTAGAATAGGGGGTAAGGGAGGGTGATGAAATGTTGGAACAATTGAACATCCCTGACCATTTTCTCCAAAAGCCTTTTGTATTCTAGCGGATTTGTGCAATCTTTTCTTTTTTCACATGACACCGTAGGCCTAGGCCTGAAATAACTGGGAAGAGAGATGAGTATCAGAATTTCTCAGCAAGAACTAGACAAAACATACACCCTCTTTAGCATAAATTGGGCTGGGAGTGGAGTGGGAGGGCTTGGAGGAAGGAAAAAAAGAAGGGTCTGTATTTCAATAAATATGAGTAAATTTATTAGATACTTTTCACAATCAGATAGCTCCAAAAAAAAAAGAAATTTTATTTTTTATCTTTCTAAGGATGTAAGCCTTAATGAAAACAAATCCTAGTTACAAATTTGAGCAAATTGCCCAATAATAATTTTTCATGTATTAGAACTGAAAAATTGTTAACCACGTTTTTGCTCCAAGATGTGTGAGGGCCATTCAAGGGCTGTAGGGCCCTGGATAGACACACAATCAAGTATGTGTGTATCTGGAGCCCCACACATTGTAATAAACACAGCTGCATTTATTTGAGTATGTGATCCCATGTACACGTAAAAACATTCAAACAAACACACTCAGCAGATTTATTTGATTGTGCAATGGGGCAATTATTCAAATAAACATGCTCGGTGCAATTATTTGAATCTCACATTGCATGTTCATCAATCACAGCGCTAAAAAAGAGGGGGGAAGAACACCAAAGATTTTACATGGGAAAAAAATACATGTGAAAACAACCTTATTTTAGATTTTATAGGGTTAGCCAAAGTTACGGCTCCCTCCTTAACTGTAACTCCTCTATTCGGTATTCAGCGACATTTGTTTCTAATGATTAATTGGTTCATTCACTTGGCCATTATATGAGAGTGACCACAACATTCAGATTTATATAATAGCAAACTTTACAAACCTGAATTGGGTAGAGATACGGAATCTCTGTATTTCCAGTGTAGGATAGTTCTTTCTAGACATTTTATGTCAAGGGGACACCCCGGTCAAAGTATTATGGCTTTAAATAGCACTCCCATAAATTAAAAAATTTTATACATGCAACAAAACATTCCTACATTTGAAGACATTAAAAAAAAATCACAGGTGACTCATCTGGTCATTTTATATATTGATAAATATTATATGTGAACACATCAAGAATCATATAGGTGTACCAAGAGGCAATTTCTGCCTCTCTTAAGTATGTACTGACATAACTTAATATACTAAAATGGGAAGGGGCGTTTAGTCACTGAAATATGCATCGTGTAACAAAGATGAAGAAAATACATGGCTTGTGCCCATCATAAAAAAGATTCAGACTGAAGGCTTAGCTTTGGTTTTTATTCAATTAAATTGTTAAACTGTGCACAGTGATTTTTTTTTTAGAACTTGAGACATTTGTGATGTTGGCTGTTTAAATCTTTGTTACCTTCGCTGTGAATTGAAATTGTACATATTTAGTAAATCATGCAGACAAAACAAACTTTTTAGACAATATTTTTATTGGAGAGTTTTCTTTTCCTGTATCCATGTTAAAAAAAAAAAAAAAAAAAAAAAGACCTCCTTTCCCAAAATAAAAATGTCAATACTAAATTTAAAGAAGTATAAAGGAATGATTGCTTCCTTTAGAGCTAAATATTTAAATAAACATGGAGATAATTGGCAACATGTTCTTTTGGGCTAATAGGCCGTGTCCAATTTTTTGGGTCTGATGTTTCAGAGGTCCTCTATTTCAGGGTTGAAGATGATATATTAATCTCTGAATTAAACAAATGCTATTAAATAACAGAACTAAATCCCTCAGTCTTCATTTGTATATGAAATATGGAATTAGAGAAATGACACTGAGATGATGTGATGCTGAATATGCCACAAACTAAGACTTTCTCTATGAAGACAGTCACCTACCACCTATTATCTAGTATGACACGTTAAAATGCTCCAAAATATTGAAAATATAAAATGAACAGTACTATTCCCATTTGGCCTTGAGATGAATATGACAAAGATTCTAATAATTTTAGTCAAAGAAAATGATGAGTAAAAAATACATGAAGATTAAAGTGGTGACAAATGATCTTTTAAGTATTCTAATTGGTCTTTCTCATTCATATCTTTGATTCTACAGAAATTGCAAATCCTGATGATCCTGATTTGTAAGTGCACCCAGTCAGCTTTTCTTTCACTCCACCGAATATGCCTGTTAGATTTGGAACGAAGAATAAGCCCCCAAAGTGTTAAAAATAGACTACTGCCCTGGCAGGAAATTTAGCATTGGCAAGCACAGAACTCAGAAGGAACTGATCTAACATAAGGAAACATTCAGAAAAAGATTTGTGCATCATAATCCTGTTCTGACCATTTTCAGAGCAATCAAAGGGTAGTAAGAGAGAGAGACTGAGAGACAGAGACAGAGAGTGAGAGAGAGTGTGTATGTGTGTGTATGTGTTCTGTGCATGTGTAGATTGCTAACTTTGTGTGTGTACATTTGAATAGCTAGTGTTAAAAAAAAAAAAACAATACCCAAGAGATGGAAGGAATCTGAAGGAGTGCTTTTGAGACATTTTGTATATTGTTATCTTACACAAATGGAAAACACTTAAAATGTTGATACTGGAAAAATAAAATTTCACCAAAAAATTCTATATTACTTACTTCAACAATAAAACAGAGAAAATATTAATTTATCTTTACTCGTTTTGTAGGAAACTCAGATTTTAGTTTCTGACCCTTCCTTAAAGGAGCATCACTTTTATCCATTCCTAAAACAGTCTTATTACAGGGCAAAGAATTACAGTTACACTTCATTCTAGTTTCGTTAAGGAAAAGAAGAATACTGTCTTCAAATCACTTGAAAAAAAATATAGAGGAACAAAGGAATGTAAATTCAGAAAGGAAACTCAGGAACATCCCTACACTCGCATAAAACATCATGGTGTGTTTAGTGACCAAAAGCAACCTAGACCTTGGTTTTTACCTCTCTTCTGAAAGATACCACTTCCAACACAAACGATATTTCCCAACCCTGTAGTGCGGCCCGGGATTGGTGCAGACAGAAAGGGAGAACACCGGCTATTGAATAACCCTTAACCACTTCCTGCAGTCCTGAAACATTCCGTGGAGGTCTACCACTTCATTATTGAACATGCTTAGAAAGTGTGAGCTCATGCGTTTCCGGTTGAAGGTACATCTAAGCAAGAGGGGGAAACAGAGAAGTACAAACCACCTTGCCCCATTTGTTTCAACACTTAAAATACTGTTGCTCAGAGAGTACGCTTGAGAATAATCAGCCTAACATCTAAGTAGACACTTTTTTTTCTTTTCTGCATTATAAAGTGTTTTTATATTATCAAAGATAATTCCATGAAAAAGAACATTTCACTCGCTTTAAATGGTGAGGGAACATTCGAAAAAAATCTTCTCAGAACACGAAGTGTTCTAACCACACTAGCTGCTTAAAATGTACTACCTTAATTTTAAAAATAAAAGTGGGAATAATGGTTTGTACAAATACTTTTCAAGGAATTGTCGTGATCCCTTGAGTCAGATGCCTTCACCTACAAATCAGCCTATAACTCTGTTATAGACCTGGCCAAATTATAGCATGCTTGGTGTCTACATTGAAATAGTCATTCTTCAATGACTTCTTGTTTTCACTCTTCAATAAAACTCTCCTATGGCTTAGGAGGAAGAACATCTTGATGGTTGTAACACTTAGAAAAATAAAAGCTGTTAATTAATCTACCATCTGCATCTTTTAGATGAGAAAACTGAAATCTGCATAGCCTCGAGACCACACCGGTTGGTTGTTTCTACCCCACAATGATCTAGAAAGCAGTTAAGAATAGACTGTCAGAACCCCAGTCTCCTGACAATGCTCTCTACAACACATCACAGTAAAATGCTCCTTCAAATGATGTGGAAACATCAAAAGGAGTGAGTTAGTCTCCCTACTTCCTGCAAGAAGTCCGTTCTGGTCTACAAGAACTCTTCCATGCAAGAGTGGAATGAAAATAAGCTACTTTGGAAACCCTATATTACTCTAAGGTGTCACATCATCATCTGAGGGCAGTTAACCATGTCTGGACTAAAGTCTCCTTTCACTGAGAGCCAGAGAAATTCTCAATTTTGAGAAATGCTCTTTAAAAATGACTAGCTGCTGTTCATACATATTACTCACTAGTTCGTCCAAGATTTTTGACAGTGGTTATGTCCATTGAGGAGCTGTGACTCCACTGAGCCTCTCCACTCACAATTTTCAGCCTGAACCCACTGTGTTAGTCCCCAGTGCCATTCTTTCTCTAGTCTTTTTCCGAATCCCATGTGCACTGAGCAACCCAGAGGTGGTCAGAGGAAGAAACAAGGTGTAAGAGGAGCAATTGGAGATTCATAAATCTGCAACAGGAAAATTGGAATAGACTGAAATAGACGTAAGAAGATTAGAGAGTGGAGGAACCTAGATACTCTCTCATTGAAAGTCCTGCTTTTTCACAGTCTGGGGCTCACAAAGAAGAAAAGCCCATATTATCCTGTAGTTATTAGCAGGGCTGAGAACATAAGCCAGTTACGGCGTACACACTCTTATTGCTTCTACTGATGCTTCTACTACCTCTATTCTATTCTATTTAGTGGTCCTAGAAATAATAGTAATAAATAACAGTTACAACATTGAGAGTTATTCAATTTACTGAGTGCCTACCTTGTGTGAGGTATTATAGGATATACGAAAATGAACAAGACAAGATTACTGGCCTTAAGTTTCTTATACTCTGTCAGAGATAGACGTACGCAAAGAAGTAGAATGCTGAGTTCCAGGTTCTATAGCAAATGTACCGGTATCAAAGTCCCAAGCAGTCTCCCTTTTATACCACAGTGTCTCCCTTTTTCAAACACAAAATAACATCATTCCCTCACTAATGTGCATCTTGTTGAGTGACGCTATATGAGACACACTGTTCCATGTCCTAAGGATTCAGTGGTGATCAGACAATATCCCCACCCCCCAAGGGACCTACATTCTAGTGGAGAAGGTGGAAAACAAAACAATTATGTAAGATAACTTCACATAAGGCTGTGTTCTGTTGAAAATAAAAGAAGGTGCTCTAATAGTGAATGAGATGGAATTGGAGGGCAGGCAACCTCAGCTGGAGCGCAGGGAGGGGAGTCTCAGGAAAAATCTTTCTAAGGCTGTGGTGTCTGAGTTGAGCCTGAGGGGTGAGAAGAAGTGAGCCAGGGGAAGATCTGGAGCAAGAGTGTTCCAGGAAGAGGGAAGAGCAGGTGCAAGTACCTGAGGCAGACATGAGTTTGATTTTTTGAGAATAAAAACGCCAGTCTAACAAAGCATGTAAAAAAGGGAAGATGAAATCAGACCAGTAAGAAAACAATTCTCAGCCATGTGAATGATTTACAGTGTGATCTCCTGTAAGGAAGCATTCAAGAACAACTTGGCAGATAATATTCAGAGAATTTTAAGGAATGAGACCTTCTTAGGTCCTTTAGTCCAATGTCATGATTTCATAGGTGAGAAAATGGAGTTCATTAATCTGTCAGGTTTACCTTGTGGGACTCAGAAGACATGAGCTATTATTCCCAGTAAATAGCCCAGAAGTGAATTTAGCAACCTGTTTGTGGTCTGATCATAATTCCCTCCCCTGTAAACTGGGCAGTAGCCTTCTATGCCCCTCTGAGTTTAGAATGAGAGAAATCTCATTTCTCAGACTCTCACACAAGACCACCTGCCTTGCGTCTGGTCACGGGCAGATCTGTCAGCCTGGAAAACAGAAATGATTTGGGCCAAAGGAAGTTTGTATTTTGGAAACGAAAGCACTAGGTACAGCAAACGGGCCGCCACAGTGGCACGCTACCCTGAAAGCCCCTTCCCCAGTCAACACGACCCAGTGCAGTCCCCGCAGTTGCCAGTTTGCTCAAAACAGCTGTGCTAGAATCAGGCATGAGCAAGGGCCCCAGCCATCTCCCCTTCCCCTGAATGTCTAGAAAATACAAAAACTCACAGAGCTGAGAGAGGAGCCAGTAAGAAGTACGGAACATGCAGCAGGTGGTACCATCTGTGCCCGGCTAATTCCAGCCAAAACAATCTGCTCCTTAGAGTTCCCAGTTGTGGAGAAAGGAAGAGAATCTGACAGTGGCAGAGCCAGGGGAGGGGGAGTAGCAGGGCAAGTGCCGAGGCTATTATTCAGACGTTCAGCTGGTTGGGGAAGTAGGTTATTGATTCCAGTGAACTATTATCTCTCTCCTTTTCTCTTTACAACCACTGTGGGGGATTCTTCCAAAGTCTCACTAAGCTGGCAAGTATTGGATCCCACACCTGTGAGACAGACATGTAGACATCCCTGTGAGTCTGTCACTACTGAGATGGGAAGGACAAACATTCCACAGCAAGACTAGGAAGCACAGCCCACACCAAGGTGGAAAAACAAGAGGAGAGGGAGGTTATGTTTATTTTATTCTATTTTCCCAGCAACTGAATTCTCTCCCTCTCGCCTGTTCATTCTTTGAAAATCATCCACGGTTTAGAATGGGATCATATTCCTCATTGTTGATCCCCAGGTTGGCATCTTCTAAAATAAAATTCTTCTACTTGATGGACTTCCTCATGAGGAGCAAATCTTCTCTCCTGGCACGCTTACAATCATGGGATGAATAAATGCAAGCAATGCAAAGATAGATCAAATTGTCTGTGGTAATAGCTTTCCTTTAAGAGAGAAACAGGTAGACAGGAACCATCCTTCTCATAGATGGAGGAGACAGTGATGATTTGAGGGTCATAGAAAGACCTGTCCACTCAGAAAGAAAATGTTACCCACTGCAACATTTCCATCAGCACCTTTATGTTAAGGCACTGTCTCCAGGAAGTCATGTGTTCAATGCAAATACCTGGGAGGGGTAATATTTGCCTATTGTCATCTTCCCTTAGATTAATTGATCAGTTTATAGCTGAGAGTTGAGTCCTGAGGGAGTGGGGCCCAGGGAAGTCCACTTTTATTGGGAGACGAGAAGGTTTGGATTCCAGGTGAGGACCCAGAAAATTGGGACCTCGCGGGCCCCTGAAGGAAGGGAAGATGGTGCCTGATACTAACCCTCTGCTTGGGCTGAACTGTGCCCGTCCCCAAAAAGGTATGCTGAAGTCCTAACCCCTGATACTTATGAATGTGACCTTATTTGGAAATAGGGTATTTACAGATATAACCAGGTTAAGGTGAGGTCATTCGGATGGGCCCTAATCCAGTATGGATGGTGTCTTTATAAGAAGAGGGAAATCTGAACACAGGCACAGGCAGGGAGAATGCCATGTGAAATCAAAGAGACTGGAGTGAAGCAGCTGCAAGCCAGAGAAAGCCAGGGATGCTGGCCGTCACCAGAAGCTGGGACAGAGAGATAGAACCGATCCCTCAGAAGGAAGCAGCCACCCCCAACCTTGATTTTGGACTTCTAGCCTCCAGAGCTGTGAGAGAATAAGTTTCTGTTATTTTAAGCCACCTAATTTGTGGTACTTACAGCAGCCCTAGGAAACTAATACAGGCCCCAAACAAACCATGGTGAGGCTTTCAGTTTTCAGTCTCTGGGTTGGTCTAAAAAATTCAAGATCCGTTTTTGATCCAACCATTCTCCTGGTGCCTGGGCTTTAACACATAAAGATCAGCAGGAATATCCCTTTTAGTTCTGAGATGCGTGTCATCAGGAAAAAGACAAACTGCTTACTCTTTTACCCAAGTGTCTTCTATAAGGTAATCTTTTTAATTAGGATAATTAAATTCTTATTTGAAAGGGCACCAAAGTGCAAGCATTATCGTCTGATTTCCTGTAAAGAGTCTTTTCCTGCCTCCTGTTCCACATGGTGTCCATTAACCGGAGAAGCACCAAGTGAGTCAGACGTTATGGTTATAGGTTTGCGGCTTGTGTCAGTGCTAAGAAGAGGGAAATGAGAAAGGAAAACATAAATTGGGAAACAGTGTCAGAGGGCAGGCCGAGATAATGGAAGTACCAGAAAGCAGAGGAAAAGGGTGTTGTGTGGGAACCAAAACCTTGCTTCAGGTAGGAAATGTCAGAAAAATACAGTAACGTTTTTAAATGAAAGGAAAGGGGGGTGGAATCCAAGCAGTCCTTTATTGTGTTTTTTGGCAGTCTGAATTCAGTACCAGAAATGAGTGAAATGTGCCCTCTCCCCTGATTCATTACTGCTGTAGGATCTTAACCATTTTCAGCTCCAAGTCTCTTGGGAAATCGGCTAATAATTCCTGTGACGTCTTTACATCACTGAGATTTGGGGAGGATCTCGGGAGTTCTGTGAGTAAGGCAACATGAAAACCCGAGGCAGGAGTGAGTCAGCTGAGGGGTGTTTTGATATATTGATATATTGCTCTGGTAGCCAGTGGCCTCAAGCTGGGAATCAGTGAGACCAGGCTCTGGGACACATTCTCAGATGTGGCTGTGAGCTCCGTTCTGCCCCATTACTCCTTGCCTACCGCTGCCCACCTACCCATGAGTGGACCACAGAAGATGCAGGTAAGAAAGTCAGGGGATGGTTCACTGAAAATCTCTCATCTCTTTCCTAAGAAAAACAAACCCAACTCTACGTCTTCTTCACAGAAGCCAGCATGCCATCCTTTACATTGTATTTCTAGAAGATGGTATATCATCTTAAAAGCCTGGTTTAATTTGCTTTTCTCCAAGCTTTGTGGTATTTTTTATATGCCATTAGTCAGTTATTGCATGTTACTAGCAATAACAGTCCCACCTAATGTATTTAATTTGTTTTGAAAATCATAGCACATCTTTACACACAGAAGAGACAGCTTTTAACTCCATTGATGACTTCCTCTTTAAAAGTCCTCCTTTAAATCTCTAACCACAGTCTTCTTGGTTTTCTTCCTACCCACTGACCAAGCTCTGCTTTCTTCAACTCAATCTTTTTTTTTTTTTTAAATTGCTGCATTTTGTTGACCCTCTAAAGGTGTTCTTTCTTTTTTTTTATAAATTTATTTATTTTTGGCTGTGTTGGGTCTTCGTTTCCGTGCAAGGGCTTTCTCCAGTTGCGGCGAGTGGGGGCCACTCTTCATCACGGTGCGTGGGCTTCTCACTATCGTGGCCTCTCTTGTTGCGGAGCACAGGCTCCAGACGCGCAGGCTCAGTAGTTGTGGCTCACGGGCCTAGCCGCTCCGCGGCATGTGGGATCTTCCCGGACCGGGTCACGAACCCGTGTCCCCTGCATTGGCAGGAGGATTCCTAACCACTGCGCCACCAGGGAAGCCCTCAACTCAATCTTTAAATGGTAGCGTTTCCAGGGTCCCTCTGGGGCTCTCTGCTCTCCTCGTTCTGATCACCGTGCTTAAGTCTCTTTTCCAACAAAGACTCAAAAATGCATCTTTCCAGTAAGACTTTGCTCCTGTCCACTAGACCTGCACATCCAGATGAATACTGGACATCGCCCCCTGACTGTCTCAAAAGCACCTCGAATTTGACATGTCCAAGATGGACGTGGCCATGTCTCCCTCCCGCCCACCATCCCCCACCTAAAACCTGGTGACTGTCACTTCCTGGGTCACTCAGGTAGAAATCTTGAGAGTCATCATGCCATAGCTCTAAATGGGTTATCAGGTCTTGTGAGTCATAGCCCCTGTTATCTCTCCTACTTGTTCCTCTTCCTCAATCACCATCATCATTCTGTTGTTTCAGGCGTCCATCAAATCTCAAGAATTGCCCTAATAGCCTTTTCACTGGTCACACTGGCCCCGGTCTCACCCAAGGTGCTGGCTGGTTCTAACACAGCGGGGAAGAGAGCTGTCACTGAGGGTCGATGGAGGAGCTGGCAGATAGAGGAACGCCCCTTTTCAGGCTCTTTAAAGATATCTCGTGATATTCTTCACATATGACTTTCTTGAACGTTGTTTCCTCACAGTCTTAATAACTGTTATGTTGACATATCTCCTTAAATATGGTTGAAAGAATGTGCTCAAGAGAAATAACTAGTGCCCTTCCCTCCCCATGCCACCTGTAACTATACTTGTGGTTTTATCACCTTCTAACTCGTTCCACATTCTGATATTGGCCAAAGGTGCTCTTTTGGTACTTTTATGCTTTCATGTCAATCTTCTCCTACCTAAACGTGTGAGCTTTTTAAAGCTGGCACCATCTTATCTGTAGTCCCACCTCTCCATGAGTTATTGCCACCAAGTAGATATTCAATAAATGTACACTGATTTAATTCACTGGGGCAAATTTGATTATGCAAAGCCTTACTTTAAAATCCTTCAGCGGTTCCCCAAAGCACCCAAAATACAACTCATATTCCTTAGCTTGGTTCACAAAGCTTTCATGTGCTGGCTTCTCCTTGTCTCCGTTTCCATCAGCTCTCACCATCTCTCCAGTTGCATCTGCCTGAACATACCTCTCTCCCTTTTTTTTTTTTTTTTGTCCTTCAGAACATAGATCAAAGGTCACTTTCTTAAGCCCCTCTTTCCTGAAACCCTAGTCTTAGATGTGCATCTCCTTTGGGCTTCTGTACATGCTTCGTGAATGTGCTATCCAAGGGCTGGTTTCCCAAAGGCAACGTGTTCCTAGAAGGTCAAAACTGTGAACATTCTGGCTCCAGCACCTACTACAAAGCTGGAGACCCAGAAAGAACCTGGAAAATGTGTGAGTCCTCTGGAAAGAGATTTTCAGCAACATCTAGTCCCCACTGACCTTGGTCATTAGCCAAATAGAGGAATAATTCAGTGACAAGAGAGAAAATAACATAGAAAGTGAGCAATGTAAAAATAAGGAACTGTGGAAGGACCCCCAATGCAGACCAGAAATGTGTAATTTAACACACTTGAAGATTTTTGAAAACCGTTTACAGGATTATATTGGGGCACAGATTTTACCCACATAGATTAACAACTTCATTTCTCACATAACCACTAATTACATACAACAGCAACAACGTACACTGCCGACATCCAGATATTGATCGAATTGTAAAATTACTGAGGCAAAACTCACTACAATCCAAGTGAGGTGGGTTAAAGGGAAACATGAATAAATAAGCCTACTACCTAACGCTGAATGTGAGCTATTTTTTTTTAAGCTATTTTATCAACGACTCAGATGGGGAACATGAACTAAATAAAAGAGGAAGAAGCCCAAAGTAATCTGAGATGCATTTTCTTCAACTTCTCTGGAATTTTCAATTACCTCAGTTTCCTGACAAAGCTTTGCTGATGTCAGTAATTTACAGTAACAATCAGCAAGATAACAGCAGGTTTGTGTGGGCCAGAGGTAAATTTGGGTCTGATATGAGTAATATATCCTGCACTGAAGGACAGTGGGAGGCATGAGAAAAGGCACAATTTCTATTAGTGATTTTTAAATAAAATGAAAACCACATGCATATATCACAGAGCAGGTGAATATGCAGTCCTCACTGTTCTTTCCCAGGAAATGTAACTACTTCCTTGTTGAATCCTAAGCGGCTTTTTATAAGGACTCCACCATAGATGCTACTAGAAGACGCTCTGCTTTTGTATCTTAAAATTTTATACACCAGAACACACTGTGCGAGCATACCCTCCGTATTTAGGGAAATGTGGGTAATTACAAAAGAGGTAGCAAATACCATCTTTTCTTTGCACGGTGTACAATTATTTAAATGACTTTAAGGCAGACAAACGGAAAGTAGACAAAATAACCTTTTGCCAATATATGAATATTGCCAATATATTCATATTCAATATGTGAATCTTCTTTGTCCCAGAGTGTGAAGCCCACAGATCACGAAGGCATTTAGCTGGAACGTTGCAGTTCTTTGGGGTCAATAATGAAACTTTCATTTCTCATTGTAGGGTCCTGAATAGCCACTGACCGTGGGCTTTCCCTGAAAGTTGTTCTCTCGGTTTTCTCACGAAATTGCTGATATGAACTGGTTCTCTCATAATTTTGCTTTTTTCTGCGAAAGACAGAGAAACCAGAACATTTAAACTGCGGGTTCTGGTGGTGTTTCCTTGTCAATAAGATGAGGGGTTGTAAAGGAGTCTTAGGCTCCTTCCTATAAAGTTTACGTTATGAGGATGGCTCTGGTTAAAGGGACTTTCCCTGCTTAACATAAGAAGCTCCGCAGTCGAGGGGTGAGAGGCTATGATTTCTCGTGAAAAAACCTGCCTTCCTAGCTGTGTGACCTTGGCCAAGTTATCTCACTAAACCTCAGTTTACTTACCTTTAAAATGGGAATAATATATCAACAATTTCACAGAAAGGTTCTGGGACTCAAATGAGACAAGAGGCATGCAAACAGTTTGCAAATGGTATCTAAGGCAGGCCCTGGTAAAGGGGCGGACGTGTGCAGCGTATGTATTTCATCGACTCTCCTTTTGACCCTCTCCCGCAGTGTCCTTTTTTCCCTTCTGGGTTTGAGGGAAGTCTCCCTGTGATAACCTATTCCTAGAGTTAGGTCCACAGAGAGTTCTCTAAAAGGAACACAATAATTTCAGTACTTGGAAATTTTCCAGCATGTAATTTTTAGGGGGCCGGGATGGTCTCAAGATTCATCCTCAAAGAGACTCTTTGTTCCCTGGTGGGCGTGAGCCTTGGGTGGCTGAAAGAGGAAGAAATGCTTGACAATTATCAGTCCAATGAGAGACTTCAGAGCATGAGAACTGAGGAGGTTGCTCTGTCCTGATTCTAGATATGTGAGGCCTCCGCTGCTCTGAGCAGATAATCCAGGGCGATAATGAAGTAGTCACAAGGGTGAGCCTTTGTAACAAGGCAGCCGAGGCCCTGCTCACAGTTCGAACTTTCCCCTTAGCCCTTTTGCATATTTTAGAGAGAGACTTTTAAGTCACGAGATAGCCTTGCCTGTCAGAGTAATCGACCCATATGGGGAACTTCTTTTGTGACTTGACAGGGACTCAGGAGGGGAAGCTGCTGGAGATGAAAACTGATGATCCAAATAGCAGGAAAAGGCTTCTAGTTTACGATTATTGTTTTCCTTTGGCTAATTTTAATTCTGATGAATACTAAGTTTTCTTTGGTACTTTTTGTTCCTCAAGTCTTTTTTTTTTTTCTGTTATGCTGTTCAGCCAAGTATTTCTTAAGCCTCTATGAAAACAATACTACATATTTCTTAAGCCCATGTAAACAGACATTTCCATGAAGACTGGCTTGAAAAATATATGTAGATGGCAACCTGAAAGGCCATTCCTATTGCAAAAATGAAAAGATTTGACAGATCGATAGGTAAATAGATAGATAGCATACTAAAACTTAATGTTAATTCAAACGGATTAGAATGATGTTAACCCTTGCCATCCTGTTAGTTACTTTCTGTTCCTCTAACAGTGTAAATATGTGGAATGCCTTGATATATGCTGATACTTGGATGGGAGGATAGATGACAAACTGTTCTAAAACGGGTCATTTGCGAACAAGTATTTACTGATTGCCAGTAAACACCAGTCATTGTGTTGGACAACAGGAATAGATGTGGAATTATAGATGAAAACTCATGTGCAAGCAGATCGTTATAGGGGCGACAGAGAGGAAGGAGTTCTGGTCGTTCTGTGAGACGTCTGCCCAGGAGAGCTAGGGAAGGCTTCAGAGGAAAGAGGCTATTTGAGTTTGGTGTTGAAGGGCCGATAGGAATTTAGCAGGTTGAGAAAAGAGGATAATGATGGAAGGCTTGGGAGTCTGAGGAGCGTGGTGTGGAAAAGGAATGACAAGCTCACCATCCTTCTCGAGGGTTCGGTTATAAACTCCTCGAATGGGACCAAAGTAAACTTCATATTTAAACCAAAAAATAAAAAATCCATCCCGTAATAGATAAATTATATCTCCCTCCTCGGTATTAATTACCTGTTTTTCACAATTGCTAATGAATAAATAAATGAAGTAGCAATATTTGGGCATGAGCTATGTTGCTGATGAACAACCTCCTTGCATTATAGGGGGAAGAGGAGAGAAAGCCACTTCAAGTCGCCCCTGCCCAATAGAGATAAATATGGCTGGAACGTAACCATGAAAGCGACACAAGCACCTGATTGATAGGTCATCTCCCACTTGGATTCTGACCTTTCACCTAAAACAACACTGTCTAGTGACTTCCAGATGTGGATGCTTGAACATTAGTAAGCAGTCAAGACTGAAACCTTATTTCCCACAAGCTATGAATAAATGGGTGACTTATAAGAATATCATCTCATTATGACAAACACGAAAAGAGAAATTTGAAGAAATAATTTAAGCATTTTAATGAAGCTCTTGTTCTATCCCCTCTTCCTGAAAACAGTATTTCAGAGTTAGCCTTTCTAACAGGAAATAGAATAGCTTGGCAAAAGGAACCACAACCGTATATCTAAACTGGCAGCATATTTGTATGGTGTGGCGTGATACATATGTTCACCACCCTTTACTGGTTAAACTGTATTTCATTATCATCTCCTTATTTCCACTTCTAATTCTAGCAGAACTATTTCCTATAAACAGGCCAGCTCTCTAGCAATTTCAAGCTTAAGAATTCTTTTTAAATGCCTGATCCCAACTTTATTAAGTAGTGTTTTCCCTCATTCTTAATTCTAAGCCCCTTGGGCACACACTTAGGTCTGTTGCCATAAATGGAGAGAAAAACTAATTTACCACCAATTCCAACTGCATTGTGTATATGGATATTTAATGTCGTCTGTGGTTTTTAAAAAAATGACTGCTTAGATTAGGAATATCTATTTGATATTACTATAATACAATGAATCTACAGATTTGATCATTATAATATTATATGATACTACGGAATGCAAGAATCCTCCCAAATAACCATCAAGTTAATCTTTTAAATTCAATTCATTTTATTTAAAACATGCTATACTTTGTTTAATTTAAATAGCAGATATTTTCCATATTCTGGATTTGGGGGTACTGGGTTTTTTTGTTTGTTTGTTTTTTAACATCTTTATTGGAGTATAATTGCTTTACAATGTTGTGTTAGTTTCTGCTTTATAATAAAGTGAATCAGCTATATGTATATATATATCCCCATATCCCCTCCCTCTTGCGTCTCCCTCCCACCCTCCCTATCCCATCCCTCTAGGTGGACACAAAGCACCGAGCTGATCTCCCTGTGCTATGCAGCTGCTTCCCACCAGCTATTTTACATTTGGTAGTGTATATATGTCAATGCCACACTCTCACTTCATCCCAGCTTACCCTTCCCCCTCCCCATGTCCTCAAGTCCATTCTCTACGTCTGTGTCTTTATTCCTGTCCTGCCCCTAGATTCTTCAGAACCATTTTTTTTTTTTTTAGATTCCATATATATTGTGAGCATACGATATTAGTTTTTCTCTTTCTTACTTCACTCTGTATGACAGTCTCTAGGTCCATCCACCTCACTACAAATAACTCAATTTTGTTTCTTTTTATGGCTGAGTAATATTCCATTGTATATATGTGCCACATCTTCTTTACCCATTCATCTGTCAATGGACACTTAGGTTGCCTCCATGTTCTGCCTATCGTAAATAGAGCTGCAATGAACATTGTGGTACATGACTCTTTTTGAATTATGGTTTTCTCAGGGTATATGCCCAGTAGCGGGATTGCTGGGTCATGTGGTAGTTCTATTTTTAGTTTTTAAAGGAACCTCCATACGGTTCTCCATAGCGACTGTATCAATTTACATTCCCACCAACAGTGCAAGAGGGTTCCCTTTTCTCCGCACCCTCTCCAGCATTTATTGTTTGTAGATTTTTTGTTGATGGCCATTCTGACCAGTGTGAGGTGATACCTCATTGTAGTTTTGATTTGCATTTCTCTAATGATCAATGATGTTGAGCATCCTTTAATGTGTTTGTTGGCAATCTGTATATCTTCTTTGGAGAAATGTCTATTTAGGTCTTCTGCCCATTTTTGGATTGGGTTGTTTGTTTTTTGATATTGAGCTGCACGAGCTACTTGTATATTTTGGAGATTAATCCTTTGTCAGTTGCTTCATTTGCAAATATTTTCTCCCATTCTGAGGGTTGTCTTTTCGTCTTGTTTATGGTTTCCTTTGCTGTGCAAAAGCTTTTAAGCTTCATTAGGTCCCATTTGTTTATTTTTGTTTTTATTTCCATTTCTCTAGGAGGTGGGTCAAAGAGGTTCTTGCTCTGATTTATGTCATAGAGTGTTCTGCCTATGTTTTCCTCTAAGAGTTTTATAGTGTCTGGCCTTACATTTAGGTCTTTAATCCATTTTGAGTTTATTTTTGTGTATGGTGTTAGGGAGTGTTCTAATTTCATTCTTTTACATGTAGCTGTCCAATTTTCCCAGCAACACTTACTGAAGAGGCTGTCTTTTCTCCATTGTATATTCTTGCCTCCTTTATCAAAAATAAAGTGACCATAGGTGCATGGGTTTATCTCTGGGCTTTCTATCCTGTTCCATTGATCTATATTTCTGTTTTTGTGCCAGTACCATACTGTCTTGATTACTGTAGCTTTGTAGTATAGTCTGAAGTCAGGGAGCCTGATTCCTCCAGCTCTGGTTTTCTTTCTCAGGATTGCTGTGGTTACTCGGGGTCTTTTGTGTTTCCATACAAATTGTGAAAGCCTTTTGTTCTAGTTCTGTAAAAAATGCCATTGGTAGTTTGATAGGGATTGCATTGAATCTGTAGATTGCTTTGGGTAATTTGCACTGTCATTTTCACAGTGTTGATTCTTCCAATCCAAGAACATGGGATATCTCTCCATCTGTTTGTAATCAACTTTAATTTCTTTCATCAGTGTCTTATAGTTTTCTGCATACAGGTCTTTTGTCTCCTTAGATAGGTTTATTCCTAGGTATTTTTTTCTTTTTGTTGCAGTGGTAAATGAGATTGTTTTGTATCCATTCAGCCAGTCTATGTCTTTTGGTTGGAGCATTTAATCCATTTAAATTTAAGGTAGTTATCAATATGTATATTCCTATTACCATTTTGTTAATTGTTTTGGGTTTGTTATTGTAGGTCTTTTCCTTCTCTTGTGTTTCCTGCCTAGAGAAGTTCCTTTAGCATTTGTTGGAAAGCTAGTTTGGTGGTGCTGAATTCTCTTAGCTTTTGCTTGTTTGTAAAGGTTTTAATTTCTCTGTCAAATTGGAATGAGATCCTTGCTGGGTAGAGTAATCTTGGTTGCAGGATTTTCCCTTTCATCGCTTTAAATATGTCCTGCCACTCCCTTCTGGCTTGCAGCGTTTCTGGTGAAAGATCAGCTGTTAACCTTATGGGGATTCCCTTGTATGTTATTTGTTGCTTTTCCCTTACTGCTTTTAATATTTTTTTCTTTGTATTTAATTTTTGATAGTTTGATTAATATGTGTCTTTGCATGTTTCTCCTTGGATTTATCCTGTATGGGACTCTGTGCTTCCTGGACTTGATTGACTATTTCCTTTCCCATATTAGGGAAGTTTTCAACTATAATCTCTTCAAATATTTTCTCAGTCCCTTTCTTTTTCTCTTCTTCTTCTGAGACCCCCTATAATTTGAATGTTGGTGCATTTAATGTTGTCCCAGAGGTCTCTGAGACTGTCCTCAGTTCTTTTCATTCTTTTTTCTTTATTCTGCTCTGCAGTAGTTATTTCCACTATTTTATCTTCCAGGTCACCTATCCGTTCTTCTGCCTCAGTTATTCTGCTATTGATTCCTTCTAGAGAATTTTTAATTTCATTTATTGTGTTGTTCATCATTGTTTGTTTGCTCTTTAGTTCTTCTAGGTCCTTGTCAAACGTTTCTTGTATTTTCTCCATTCTATTTCCAAGATTTTGGATCATCTTTACTATCATTACTCTGAATTCTTTTCGGGTAGACTGCCTATTTCCTCTTCATTTGTTTGGTCTGTGGGGTTTTTACCTTGCTCCTTCATCTGCTGTGTGTTTCCCTGTCTTCTCATTTTGCTTAACTTACTGTGTTTGGGGTCTCCTTTTGGCAGGCTGCAAGTTCGTAGTTCTCGTTGTTTTTGGTGTCTGCCCCCAGTGGGTAAGGTTGGTTCAGTGGGTTGTGTAGGCTTCCTGGTGGAGGGGGACTGGTGCCTGTGTTCTGGTGGATGAGGCTGAATCTTGTCTTTCCGGTGGGCAGGACCGCATCCGGTGCTGTGTTTTGGGGTGTCTGTGACCTTGTTATGAGTTTAGGCAGCCTCTCTGCTAATGGGTGAGGTTGTGTTCCTGTCTTGCTTGTTGTTTGTCATAGGGTGTCCAGCACTGTAGCTTGCTGGTCACTGAGTGGAGCTGGGTCTTAGCGTTGAGATGGAGGTCTCTGGGAGAGCTTTCGCCATTTGATATTACATGGAGCCAGGAGGTCTCTGGTGGACCAATGTCCTGAACTCAGCTCTCCCACCTCCGAGGCTCAGGCCTGACAACAGGCTGTAGCACCAAGACCCTGTCAGCCACACAGCTGCCTGGTGAAGAGCCCGCAGACACCAATGATGCACAGGATGCTGAACGCCGTGGAGCCCACAATGGTCCCCAATCCCACATCACCCTTGGTAATGAAGATGCCTATGACCGATGTGAACAGCTCTGGAGCTGAACTGCCCGCTGCCATGAACATGGCCCCAGCCACATCCTCGCTGAGGTGCAGGCGCTCCTTTTTAAAGCCTCAGTCGGGGGTATTGTTTTTGTTTCTTGTGTTATTTTGTCACTTTGGCTTAACCTTTGTGGAATGTAAAATTCTCTATTGGTTCAAACCCACTGAGTCTCTGTAGGTGTGGTAATGTTCCAGAATTCTGAATCATAGGATGTGGATACTGAATAATTTTAGATAATGGCCACCAGTGAAAATCACATTAATCAGGAAACCATATCCAGATGCCTCCCACAATGTCCAAAGTCAAAGATAAAGCATCACATTGCCATTGATTTCTTCTCCTTCCTTCTCCCTCTCTCCTCTGCACCCTCCCTTGTCCCTCCCCCTTTCTTCTCCCCCTTTACTCCCCCTTTTCTCCTTTTTTCTCTTTCATCCTCCTCCTCCACCTCCACCTTCTCCCCCTCCTCCTCCTTCTCTGCCTCTTCCTCTTCTTGTCCTTCTCCTTCTTCAGTATGGACTAAAAATGGACCAACTACTCTATTCTGTCAGGGTATTATTCTTTTGCATCTGAAAACTCCATCTAGAAAAAAGTACAGTTGGGATTCCTTTACATGGTAAGGAAGACCCCAGTAAGTAAGCTTTTGAGAAAACCGGGCTTCATATGCTTTATGCTTAATAAACCAACAGCATCACAGGACCTTGTTAAGACCTACCACCAAACCGAAAGTTCTGTGTTCTCAAATTTAAAACCAATCTGACAGGAAATATTCTGGGAGGTTAGGAATCCATACCCTAAAGAATTCCCTTACATTCACAGAATAAAAACAATAGATGTGGTTGAAACAAATATTTCAGTAGTAAGAGCACCCAAGACCTGAAGCTTATTAAATAAATGAAACATTAATTTTGTAATCATGTAGCTTCCTTATATACTCAATGATGTATCTTCAGAGATAATTCAACTACAGAACTTCCAGAGGATGAGATGAAGCTTAAGATCTGGATCTGACCTTGACCTAAACATAGCTACTGTTTCCTAACCTTGAACTGTTCACAGCTACTATCTCATTGCTGTTCTAATGAATGTATGGAATCAAATAGTACAGTGCCTAATTTCTGGCAAAGGCAGCTTTCCTAGCATATCTCTTCCCACTTTTCACTAAACTGAGGACAGTTTGCTAATTTTGCACTTTTTTTTTCCACACTGTGTATTTAAATTTATTAGGAAAAAAATAACCTGATATCACGCCATAATGTTTTTTACAATAAAGATGAAATCTTTTAGTTACTACAAAAAGAAAATAGAAAAAATTCTCTTACATTCTAAGACTGGATTAATATTCAGCTCAACTAATTTTTTGTATAAAATATTGATATCTTTATTTTTAAAATAATTCTCTTCTTCTATTCTCCTTCCAAACAAAGGTATAAACATTATGTTAGATTTTCTTTTAGATAGAATTTAGGGCAGTAAAATAGACTAGTGCTATTACAGTTATTAGAGAATCAATGTTTTGAGGAAAGAGTGACCTTAAGTTCAGGGGCAGAGCCATTTCCCAGGTTAACTCTTTCCAAGAAAGAAGTACTAAAAGGTATAATATCCCAGCCTCCAGAGACTCTTTACAAAAGTGTGATGCCATGAATACATATAGGGCAAGAAACGGTTCTCACTATTTTCCTGTCAGGACACCCAGGTTGCACAGTATTCCTCTGTGGGAAGCATGGCCGTCCTCCAATATGCTCTCTGGCTCTCCACTCATTCCTCTCTCACCTAAGGCTTTGCTTTACCCTGGAACACAAGTAAGTGAAAGTGAGAATTTTGTTCCTCTAATTTATAAATTTAAAAAAGCACTGTCAAACTTCAATATTTAATTCTTCTGGTAACAATTACCTTATGCGATGGTTCATAATTAATCAAAACCCATCAGGATGCCTAACCATAGAGATTAAGAACTGCTGCTCTGTAGTCAAAACTCTCTGGTTCTGTGCAGGATGTGGCATTCTAGAATGTTAGTGCTACCGAAAGCAGCCTTGCAGCATACGTTCTTTTTCCATCCCTCAACTAAGATTTGAAAAACCTTTCCATTAAGGGGATATTTTCTTTTCTGGGTCACAGAACTTCAAGAGCTAGTTTGGTCTTTCCTTAAGGCTAAAGACTTCCAAAACTGAAAAGAGGTTCTCACCATGTGTTAGGGTTCTCCAGAGAAACAAAACCAATAGGATGTGCATATGTGTGTATATTTATTTACTTCTGTTCATATATATAATGTAAATACTTTCTATATAAATATATATAGATTATTATAAGAAACTGGCTCACGCAATTTATAAAGGATAACAAGTCCCAACACCTACAGAGTGACTCGGCAACCTGGAGACCCAGGAGAAACCACGGTGTAGTTCTAGTCTGAAGGCCGACAGGCTCAAGACCCAAGCAGAGCCAACGTTTCAGTTTGAAGGCCATCAGGCAGGAAGAAACCTCTCTTAATCAAGAGAGTGTTATTATTGTTTCATTCAGGTCTTCAACTGTTTGGATGAGGCCCAGCCAAATTAGGAAGGGCAATCTGCTTTACTCAGTCTGTCCATTTAAATGTTAACCTCATCTAAAAACACTCTCACAGGGACTTCCCTGGTGGGGCAGTGATTAAGACTCCACGCTCCTAATGTAGGGGCCCTGGGTTAGATCCCTGGTCAGGGAACTAGATCCCACATGCATACCGCAACTAAGAGCTCACATGCCACAACTAAGGAGCCCGCCTGACACAACTAAGACTCAGTGCAACCAAATAAATAAATAAATAAAAATATAAAAAATAAATAAGTAAAAAATAAAAACACTCTCACAAAAATACCGGAAATAATGTTTGACTAAATATCTAGACACCCCTGTAGCCCAGTCATGTTGACACATAAAATTAACCATTAGACCCTAACATGGAGAAAAGTGCATGGATTTTAAAGTGAGACATATATAGATTTGAATCTCACGATGGTCTCTAGCTTTTCTGCAATTTTTTAACCTCCTTGAGCCTTAGTATCCTCATCTGTAAATTGGTGAAAATACCTACCTCCTAGGTTGATGGTGTGAGGATCAAATTAAATAACGTATGTAAGTAATAGGTGTGCAATAAAAAATAGGAGTCCCCTGCCCCTGTATTGGGGTCTAAGAATTTCACAGACTAGCTCACATCTCTGGCAGAAACTGCTTGGTGGCAAATTATTTCACATAGGAGGGAAAAGACGCTGCTGTTTTCCTCGCCAACACCTACTCCTCATGACTTCCTTCTAGTGTTGTTCAAGTAGGAGATAACAGGGCTCTAACTTAAAGATACCTTGGAAAAGGTGCAACCCTCCTTAATTCCTAGTGGATGAACCATGACTGGTCCAAGCCAATTACAGTGTGTGGTAATTCTGTTCACCAGATGCCAGTGGTATAAAGTGAGCACGTGATCCTGGCTAGCCAATAAGAGGAAAGGGGAAGTACACTGACAAAAGGGGAAATTGTGTGAAGAAACCCTCTTCTGCCTCTTCTTTCTTACCTTGGAAATAAGTTCTAGGAAGACAAGATGTATGGATATGAATCATCCATCTGGTGACAATGAGACACTCAGGAAGCAAAAACAAAAGATGCCAAGAGCCTGGGTCCTTGATGATACTGCTTGTGTACCACACCTCCTCCAGACCTGCTGTCATATCATCTCATCTAGTCTTCCTCCTTAAGCTGCTTTTCGTTGGTTATTTCGTTACTTGCCGCTAAAAGCATTCTAAATTACACAGAAGTCTGAGCCGATTTTGAACTAAACATTTCAAACCTATTTAGACTACAACGAAAGCTTTTAAACCATTGAGACACAGAGGCTACCTTTTTTTGGCATTGGACAAAAATAGAACTCTATGCCTCTATCATCTGCAGTTATTCACACATGTATTTCAATAAGCATGTATCAAAAGCCTCCAATGTGCAAGACACTGGGATAAGCCATGTGAAGAGAGAGAGAGAGAAGGCTACAAAGATGAATGAGACCTGGATCCTGTCCTAAAGAAAACTTACAGCCCAGTTGGTTAGATAAGAAACAATAAAACAAAAGCAAAATCCATAGTTCTGGCCTTAAAAGGAAGCTGGAATCTACCTCTGTAAATCATTAAAGCATACACCTATCACATTTTACATTTTATTTTTATATGCCCAGAAACTTGAGCTAAAAGTGGAAAAAAAGAGAGAGAAAAAAAAGCATGAGATAGTAGAATAGTAGACATTCAACAAGTGGGGCTGAATCACACTCTCACACTTTACAACTCAAGTTGGAATATAGGGGCAAATGTGATTGATGTCTTAGCTTGGGGCCTCTGGAAAAAAAGACAATGAGAAAGGCAGCTTGCTTTACCTGGCTCCCTTTCAGCTCAGGAGTTGGAAAGCCAATACCAAACTGGATTTCTAGGTTTTCTGGCTCTAGTACAATATAATAAATAAGACTCTGGCAATTTGTGTTAGATTCTTGTACTGGGTCAGCAATTACTATGTGTGAGAGTGCTTCAAAACGACAATCCTCTATACTACACTCCAAATGGCTTTTCATATGTAGAAATATGATGTACTTTGCTCTTTGGTGTTTAAAGCTTAACTAGACAGAAATGACTCTTCATCATCTACAAAATAGCTAGAGTAAGCCCAAGACAACTCCTCAAAGTAAAATAAAATTCAGAATCAAAAGGCTGCATGTTATAGTGGCTAAAGATCACAGACTTGGGAGCCTGACAGATCTGAGTGCAAATCCTCTTTACTGCTTTTGTTCATGTGACCCTGGGCAAGTTACTTTACCACTCTGAGCCTCAGTTTCCTCATTCAAAAAATGAGATAACAGCACATCCTTCAGAGAGTTACTGCAATATAAATGAAGTGACACATGTGGACAGCAGCTGGCTTTAGCGTGTATACTCAATAAATGTTACTCCTCTTCCCTCTATCTTGATTTTGATCTTGGATATATTTTAGAATTTTATCAGTACAGTCAGCTCATAACTAGACAGTAGCAGTAGCCCAAATAACACAAAGTGGCAGATAATCCCAGACTTATTTTTTATCTATAATTATATTTGATTAGAGATAAGTTTTAAGAGAATTCATAAGATTTCAAAAATTTACGGGACATCGCTGGTGGCACAGTGGTTAAGAATCCGCCTGCCAATGCAGGGGACACGGGTTCGTGCCCTGGTCCGGGAAGATCCCACATGCCTCGGAGCAACTAAGCCCGTGAGCCACAACTACTGAGCCCGCGTGCTGCAACTACTGAAGCCCATGTGCCTAGAGCCCGTGCACCACAACAGGAGAATCCACCGCAATGAGAAGGCCGCGCACCACAACGAAGAGTAGCCCCCGCTCACCGCAATTAGAGAAAGCCCACACTTAGCAACGAAGACCCAATGCAGCCAAAAATAAATAAATTCATTAAAAAAAATTTACATAAAATCCATTTGAGATAAACTAGAAATCTCATTTTGTCTCTTTTGTAGAATGATATTATATAACCACTATGAAGTGGGTACCTACTATGTACCTGATGTTTTATAAAGAAAAGGGAGGCGGGGGTAAGGATTCCTTTTAAAAAAGATATTTTCACTCTCTGAAAGAACTAATCAGACTTGAACTCTCTCCCTTTCTCTTTCCTGTCTTTCTCTCTTCTTTCAGCTTATGATTCGTAGGCCTGGAGAGGGACATGGCTATTTTTGCCCCTCAGATTCCTGTGGTACTGCACTCTTTGGATGATTCAGTGGGTCAGTTAGTTGTAAGATAGGCGTGGGAATGTTATTCAGCAGAATTTCTGGGGGGAAAAAAGCAAGATGATTCTCACCGGGAAAAAGGCAGAGCCAAAGACCAGATATCTCTTTCCAGGGAACCAGGCAGAGCACGCCCACTTGGTGAGTGTAGCATATGAGGATGCAGTGTGGAAGAGGGGGCAAAGCTTCAACAGCAAAACAGTGAGGGAACTACTCTGGGGTGGAGAGGGGGAGACACATTTAGCAGGGGATTTTAGGGAGAAGCAGAGAAGCCTGACGATTTTTCAGAAGTTTTTCAATATCTTCATTATTCTTCTGCATCCTAAAGTCAGACTGGAGTTTCTCTGAATGTGACACCTCACAGCATCCAGTCCAGGGAACACGGGTTACACATCACCAAGATAGTTAGATAAATAGGAACAATATCTAAGGGTACACAGTATTAGTAGACATGGCCCGATTCCCAACCCCATCACTTCCTGACTGCTCTCTGTTCAAACCTCCATTATTGCTTCCAAGAGCATCATCGTGGAAAAAATATAGTGCTTTTAGAGAAACGTTGGGTTCACAAGTAGAGAAAAGAAGAAATTTTGAAAAGGAAAGGAAAGGAAAAAATGTAAAACAAAAATAGTAAAGGGGAGTTAGCTGTTGGCTAACACTTCAGATGGCTTGGTGTGCCATTTAGTGTGTCTCGCCTCAGAAATCTCCCATCCCCACATTCAGAGAGAGAAAGGAAAGAAAGAAGGAAAGAAAGAAAGAAAGAAAGAAAGAGAGAGAGAGAAAGAAAGAAAGGAAGGAAGGAAAGAAGGGAGGGAGGGAGGAAGAAAGGAAGGAAGGAAGGAAGGGAGGAGAAAAAGAAAAAAAAGAGAAAGGAGCTTTCACAAAAAAGTCCTGGCAAAACCAAGGGCCTACTATTACATCACTTGTGCACTTGTGAATTGGTTGACTAAGATGTCCGCCTTGAGGTCCAGATGAGAGCATTGTCTGATGATGGGGGATTTGCTAAGAAGAGACTAGTTGCCACTTTGTTGGACAACAGAGCAGATGGTTAGAGGTGGGTTAGGAGCTTAAAGCAAGAGGGAACTAGATGCTGGGAAGAGAAGCACTAGGAGGTAGAAGAAGTGAAGGGAAATCATGAAAAGACTAGTCCCAGACTCATTTTCCCATCGAGAGATCAGGCCTCTCATTTCTATATGCCCATTTGATTACTCTGTGGTTCTTAGCATCAGAGGGCATTAAAAACTACATGGGAAGCTTACTAAAAACATATCTTCCTGGGCATGACACCTCAAATTCTGATTTAGTACGTCTGAGGTGGGATCTAGGCATGTGCATTTTTCATAGAATCCAGGTGATTCTGATACAAGTGTTTCTCAGTCCACTTTGAGAAATGATGGGTACACAGCCTGGAAGAAGCTGATTAATGAGTCCTGACAATATAAATGTCCCAATAGGAGGTAGTACTGGGCATGGTAGGCCTGATAGGGCCAAACATGAATAGGTCCTCTTCACGTACCATTCTGTAAAAGGTCTATCCATCTTGGTCTATACCCTCTGGACAACACGATCCTGATTTAAGGTGTTGGTTCAAGTTCAGCTTCAAGTAGCTCACCATGGAATGAACTGAGGACTTTCTAAATAGCTGCATACGGTGCCCAGCATATGTATACAGCAATTACTAATAAAGCTCAGACTTTCAGAAGTAGTTCTCAACAAGTATATTATAGCTTCCTTTGGTAGCGTGCTACCAAATTTTTAGCTCAGCGGGTAATTTTTGTTTTTGCTACAACAGATAATGTTGTTGATTTTATCATATTTTTCAGAAGCAATGTTGAGCTGAATGGTTTACATATTTCATTGCAGAGTTCTAGGTAAGCAACAGAGAGAGTTAAAAAGTGTAGTATGAGAGCCACCTGGAATCTCTGAAAGTTGTATGTTTTCTGGAATATGTAAAGACCTTGCCTTGGAAATATTTAAGAGGCGTGAAAGGGCAAGTAACGGTTTTATGCACCTAGTGGCATGACAGACTGGCTATTGAGTGTCATAATTAAGGACACAGAGGAATCGCTCTAAGTGAGCTACCAAATATTCTAGAATCCAAATGTGTCTGGGAACCAGAAAAGTCAGAACCACTGCACTACAGTGGGATTTGGTGTTAAGGAACAATCGTACCTCACTAGAACATTGAGTACAATCTGCATGGACTCGGGTTAGGTGGAAAAAGCTGAGGAGGGGGCTAGGGCTGAAGGGAAAGATGCAGAGAATGGACAGAGCCAGAGGCAAGAGAACTAGGTTTCTAGGATGAAGAGCTGACTCCACAGATTCTCTATCAACCCAGAATAACTTTGATGCTTAAGATTCTGATGAGTGAGGCAGAACGTTAAAAGTCTCTAAGAAGTGATGATATTTACAATTAAGAGATCATAGCTAGCTTAAATAGGATTCCCTGGAAATAGACTCTGAGTCAAAGAGTGGCATGCAGAAGGTTCACTGGAAAGTGATCTCAGGGGACAGGCCTGCATGGAGGTGAGGAAGGCGAGATTAGGCAAAGGGGGGAGTTGGCTGGCAATTTGGTTGCAAATCAGTCTTTGGGCTAATCCTACAAACGGGAGCTGCGGTAGCCATTGGGAGTTTCACGAAATGAGGCAAAGAGCTGAATCCTTGTTGCTGCTCCTGAGTCACTCTGGCCTTGGCCTCGCCATTGGAAAGTGTTATTACATGGGCAAGGCAGTGCTCAGTGAGGGACACAGCTGTGAGCCTCAGCTGCTGATTTTCTCAGTAGCTGGGGAATAGATACTGTATTAGTCAGCTTGGGCTGCCGTAACAAAATCCATAGACTGTGTGGCTTAGAAATAGGAATTTAGTTCTGTAGGCCGGAAAGTCCAAGATCAAGGTGCTGGCCAATTTGGTCCCTGAGTGAGAACCCACTTCCTGGCTTGCACACGGCTGCCTTTTCACTGTGTTTACATGGCAGAGAGAGAGAGAGCAAGACCTCTGTCTCTTCCTCTTTTTATAAGAAGACTAATCCCATCATGGACCCCTCCATTCTCATGACCTCATCTAAGGCTAATTAACTCCTAAATCTCTACTTCCAGATACCACCATATTGGGGGGGTAGGACTTTAACATATGAATCTGGGGGAACTCAGTGAGGTTCATAACAGAATATCAACCCAAAAGAGGGGTTCTGGGCAAAGCACAAGAGTATCTACTATAATAATATAATTTGGGGTACCACTTAGTGTGGAAGTCATTGAGTGAGGGCTTTGTGGCAAAGACGAGTGGGAAGTGCTAAACAAAGACACATCTTGGCCCCTGAAAATAAGTGGTTGGCTGAGGCTAAGCACATTACCACTGCCCCAGGGGAACAGGCTGGCTTTGGTTGGGTTTCTATTCCCAACAAGAAACTGGAGACTGTCTCAGGAATTGAAATGAACCCTCTTCCTAAAATGTAGGAAATTGCACTGATGTCATCACCAATGGGAGAAGGCAGCAGTCCACTATCCATGTGCATAAGCATGCACAAAGGGAAAGATCCTATGTTCTTCAAATACAAGGCCTATGCCTTGTAGTAATGGAAGTAATTCAAGATCCATGGAGGGTCTGGGTTTTGGCCCATTGTGTTATTTGTAGCCACTTTCTTGGAACAGGGCTGTTATAATACTTGCAGAGTTCTCATTCAATAGCTATAGTAGCTAAAAGTCCAAACTGCATCAATAGTCTTTTATTGGTATTATCTGCTATTATCTATGATAATAGAGATTTATATATGCCATGTTCAAAGGTGAAGATGTGAAAGTGTGACACCAACAACATCTACAGAATGTTATAGTGCATAGGAAGGTTTTACAGATCTTAGTTTAGAGTATAACCTACAAGGCTGAGTGAAGCCACCAATTTCCCCTTCATGAGTCAGAATATGTGCCCACCTCCTGGTTCATTTTTCTAGATTCTGAATTTAAAAGCTATACATTTTTTTTAAAGTGCCTTAAAAAAAAAAAAAATCTATCATCTGCTCCGTATTTTACTACTTATAATGGAAGATAGCCCAAAATACTTAGTTGCTATGATTTGGAAGATTATATCAGTTCTTCACCATTCCCCCTCAAAATAATTCATGTTTTCCTCTGGATTTTGAGCTTTAGTAGTTTTATATGGTGCTTTTTCTTTCTCAATGAATCTACCTCCACCACCCATTTAGGTTCACTCAGGAACCTTCTATGAATTTAGTAACATTTAAATTTTGTAGTCAGAGCACAAGGGTACCTATCTTGGATATACAATTCATTCTTATCGTCCATGCCTATCTGTCTTGAAAAAGTCATACTGATCAATGCCAGTCCTGAGTTATCACACCAAGAATTTGTAATGCCAATTAACTCAAAATTTCCATCAGGTATAAAGATTTATTACTCCAGTGATGTCTTGACTTACTAAAAAACAAGCCCTGAAATTGCTAACACAAGGTGTGTCTTCAAGTATGAAAGCATAACTTCAGGAAAATGACATTAACTCATCCTTTCCTGTACAGATTATTTGAAAAGAAACCCCCATATAGATAAAATTCAATTCATGCATTCACTTCCCCTTATGTCATATATATGATACTTTATAAAAAGTATGAGTATAAACTCTTATTCATATAATAATTTATAAACATTCAAAATAATTCTGATATACATTGGAAATAGGAAATGTTATCTTTCTGTCAGTGTTTCTGTTGGCCAAAAAAAAAAAAAAAAAAATTCATGGGTTAAGTAATAATAACAGTATCCTTTACAATGTAATGAAAAATTAAACCCATTGTGTATAATATAACAAATACAATAATCACATGTATGGAAATGATCATCTAAACATTTATTTAAATTATATAATTTTTAAATTGCCAGAATATTGAATGACACATTGGAGACTCCAATTTAATAATCTGCTCAGACTTTTCATATTAAAACTATGGCAAATAACAGTTTAATTCAGAAGAATACTTTGAGGTATGTTTACCTTGAACAAATTCTCCAAAAGATTAAACATTTGTGTAAAGGAATAAATAATTACCAAAAGAACACAACTGCATCCCCATGGCTCAACTGCAGAATTCCGCAAAGAAAAATGATATTTCACCCATGCAAAAGATTTTGTCGTGATGAGGTTTGTTCTTCCCTACATGTCCCTTCAATTTTGCTCTTTTTGAAAGTAGACCAATGGTAATTTCTATATTTGGTAATGTTTCCTGCCTTAATCTCATCTAGGCTGAAATAGGGAGTTGTTAATGTCTCAGGCTGAACTTTGCCAGTAATCCCTCTGCTGCCTTACCCAGAGGAAAGTAACATATATTGAACACATATTTATTGAGCCAGGCCTGTACTTGCTAATGCTTCAATATGTCATTTGTTCATTCATTCAGTAAACATTTATAAATGTCTACTGTTTGCCAAGCACTGGGAATATCAAAAAAATATGTCAGATTCCTTGTCTTTAAGAGATGTAGTCTGGTTCTCTAATCCAGATCATTCAATCTCACAATAACTGAAAGAGAAAAGAATTAGTATCCATTTTTATCTAGAAGGTGAGGAAACTGAGGCTCGGAAAGTTTCAGTGATTTGCCCAAGGTCAGAAGCTATATTTAAGCTCAAGTCCATAAGACTTCCAAGCTCCATTCTTGCTCCATTTTCTCTTTGTTGTTACCAGATAAAACACTCCTACACTCTACTTGGAGTGCGATGGTGGGAACTAAGATGTCAGTAAAGTACTAAGTGTCAAAATGTCATGACGTGCAGTCTGAAAGCTTATTTATTTTCTATTTTTCACTTTCTGTACATCTATAGCTTATATAAAAGATGCCTACAAATGGTTCTTTGCCTTCCCCACAAATTAGAAAAAGAGGCAAAACTGTATCGTATGACGAGCAATCTAGTAGTCATTTGTTGGTGCTGGTTTTCACCAGAGCCCAAAATGAGCAAGCTATACCATTTAGACTCAAATTCAGTGAGAGGTGATAATTTTCAACAGTATGTTGGTTGAGGTCCTTGAGTGCGACTCAAGCTCACTCCTTCACAGTTCATTTCTCCTGCTGGAGGATTCTTAATACTAACTCCTATTTTCTATGCATAAGTGCCATGCTAGACCAGGGCAAACATTTAGTTATAAAGTGGGGGGATGACTTTGAATGAATGACCTGGGACTTGGCCAAAGGCCAAGTCCATTGGAAACTCCCCTCTAAGCTGTGCATTTTTAGGCTGTGGTCATCTTTGGGATTTCCCCCCAAAATCTTCTCTGTCATGGCAGAAATTTAACAACCCCATTTTCAGTATAGTATACAAAACCAGGGTGTCAAAGTGAGTACGAAATAATTTGCTTTGCATGTTGATTTCTCTCTTCTTAAATCCTTCCTCATTCTTAAATCCTTTTCATTTGCATATTCTTAAATCTTTCTCTATTTGCATATTGAAGTCTTCTTGTAAAAGTCTCTGCTTTCCCCACAAAATGGTGCACTCAACATTTCCTGACAGTCTATGTCCCATAGAATTCTAGGTACTTTTGGTTTGTTATAACCAAGACGAAAGAGAAAGTTTCTAAATAGCATTTGACAGGCTTCTAAAGTAATAAGAGTTATAGACTAAAATGTTTTGTCAAATACAATGATACAATTCATGTTTCCACCAAGCTGTTTCTTGGTTAAAAAGCTGGACTGAATTTCTATATACATAGGCACAAAAAAGACATATTCAGAAACAAAAGGTCATGCATATTTAAGTTGTTGGTAACAGCACTAGATGACTGGATTTTATTTATGGTTCAGCATAATAAAATTTTTGGCCTTGAAAATGGTTCCTCGAATGACAGACTGTTATGAAAAAGATCCTTATTGGTAGAAAGGTATCAAACTATCTAAATTATTCAAATTATTATATCTTCTAAATAGGCCTACCATCTCTATACACACTAGAAGACTAAAAGTATATTCAGAAATTACTGGTCAAAAACTATCTGTGACCCAGATACTGTTTGGATTTGCATGAGATGTTTCCAAAGCAGTCCGGGAAAGCCCACAAATTCAAAGCACCCTCTTTATCCTCACCCCATTTCTGCTGAGTCCAGGAACCTTATTTCATTTCCTGCATGGTAGGCATTTTTTAGGGACTAGGTAAGCCATGACATCTGCACTGCTTTCTGAGTCATTGTCGTGAAATGATACATGCTTGGGTGTAGTACAGCTACTTGGTTCCCAGAGAAAACAAACAAATAGAAGTCAGCTAGGAACTTGAATTTTGCTAAAAACAAAGACAATGTACAATTCAAAAAATTTTTTTATTTATTTTTAAAAAACAGAGCTTACAGCTTTAAGTTTCCAAATGCTATTTTCTAACCCTGAGAAAATATTTAAATGAGAGCCTTTGCTCTGCATGCCTCATTCAGACACATGCCATAATTTGTGAAGGGAACTGGTCAGGCCTCTTCCAAGAATGTCTGTCTCTGGAAGATTGAGACATAAAGCTCCTATTTTGGTAGATCAGTGGGGCACGTACTCACAGAAAAATCCCTGTATTCAAATAGCCTTAAAATAAGTTCACCATTTTTACTTTTACAAGGGGTAAATATTTATTGATTCTACTAACTGTCATATATGACAGTATCCTAGGTCCTGCACAGTTATAAGGAGTAAAATATAGTTCCTGCTTTCACAGAACTTGGAGTATAGCATATGGGGAAGGGGATGAGACATGAATACAAAAGCCCCTAACTTTAGTATATTATGAAATTACAAATAAAACATATAGAGACTTCAGAGGTAGAGGAGGAAAACAACATAAGTTAAGTCTCCTACTAGTTAGAATAGAATATATTTGGAAATAGTAATCAGATTTCTTAAATCTTTGAAGTAAAAAACAGAAGCTAGAAGTGTCCCTGGGAAATTCCTAGAACGACAACAAAAACAAAACATTAAGTCAATGATTAATTCTACCTTCCTCTTGGGTGAAAAATAAAGTTGGGTAGAAAACTGTTATCCAGTGCTTATATTATGCCAGACAGGGATGAGATATTAATTCTCTAATCAAAATAATATCCTAATATCATTTGCTTCATTTTTAAGATGAACTGATGGGAGGAGAGGTCAAGTAACTTGCCCAAGATCACACAGATAAATAATGGTAGAGCAAGGATTCAAAGCAAAGTTCAGCCAGTTTCAACTAAGTGGCCTTGAATAAGCAAAAGCTGAGAAGGCAAGGAAACACAAGGCATGTGAAGCCATTTGAGGATTTAGTAAGCAATTTAGGCCTAGCAAGCTTAGGCTATGGTATATAGTGATAAAAAACAGTCCCCACGTCTTGGTAGCTTACGGCACCAAATCTATTCCTGGTTCACATCACATGTGGGCCGCAGGTCTGCTGGGTTTCTGCTGGGAGTTCTTGTCACTCTGGGGTCTGGGTTGAAGGAAGATCCCTATTTTAGATAATATGGTTCTTCTGCTCAGAAGTGGCACATACCACATTTGCCCTTATTTTGTTGACCAAAGTAAGTCACATGGGCAAACCCAAGGTCGTTGGGCAGGGATGTGTAGTTCCTATGCTGAGGAGCAGCAGATATTGTGAACAAGAATACAATCTATCACCCTCTGTCCCCTTGATTGCATACTACCATTCCCTCCCTTCTGCACCCTGTATTTACCCTGTCCCCAGAAGAGACAATCCAAAATTCCTATCTATTTATGAGACTAGGCCCAAAGTTCAGGATCTTGTGATACTCTCTACATCAGGTCTGGATGGTGTTCATTTTGATATAGAGACCTGTAAATTAAATAATAACTTATTTTCCCCCTACACACCCAATATACAGTGATGAAACAAGAACAGGATAACCTCAGCAAACATTTCCACATGGAAAGGGAAGAAGAGGAGACACACAACAATTCCTGAACCACCAAGATCCTCAGATTCCACTGGGGAGCTGTGGTGAGAGCCTCCCGACCTGGGACAGGCCCCCTGGCTGGGGTCACTCCAGATCTGGGGCAAGCTTGATCTGTAGGATAGGTGGCACATTTTGAATTGGAAACAAAAGTAAAGGTTTGATTTGACCTGCATTGGACTTTTAAGTGATTGAAGGTGAGTCTTTTTTTTTTTTTTTTAAAGATTTATTGATTGATTGATTGCTATGTTGGGTCTTCGTTTCTGTGCTAGGGCTTTCTCTAGTTGCAGCAAGCAGGGGCCACTCTTCATCGCGGTGCACGGGCCTCTCCCTATCGCGGCCTCTCTTGTTGCGGAGCACAGGCACCAGACGCGCAGGCTCAGTAGTTGTGGCTCACAGGCCTAGTTGCTCCGCGGCATGTGGGATCTTCACAGACCAGGGCTCAAACCCGTGTCCCCTGCATTAGCAGGCAGATTCTCAACCACTGCGCCACCAGCGAAGCCCTGAAGGTGAGTCTTAATCTGGGCTACAGAAAGTAACCAAAAAGTCTGTGATCAGCTGAGGATGTTTTAAGGGAGAGAGAAGGGAAACTCAGCAGAACATTGCTGAAAACAGTGACTAAAGCAACTGCAAAATCATTGCATGTTTCTAACTCACTGAATTCAGACTTTTTGTAAAACTAGAATCGGCAGATAGAGGGGGGGAAAAAAAATCAAAGATTACTACATTTTCTATCATTAATAGCTGGGGAAATGATGATACTATACATAGGCACTGGGAAACAGAAGAAAACAGATTTCAGAAAGGAGGCGATGGCTTTAACTTTGGATATTTTAAACCTGCTAAGTGTTCAACATTAAGCTAAATATTATGGTCAAAAGAAAGAGAAAGAGCAGAATTATAAGAAACATGTTCAGGCTCAGGAAAGTCACAGTGTTTTGCGCTAAGTAAGACTAACCTACAAGAAGCAAAAGTGGCAATGTAACGTTTGGATTTGGTTGTTGACCTGCTTTTAATAAAAGTGGAGGTGTAGGAAGTTAATCCCCTCTCTCTCCCTGCATGATGCTGAGGCTATGCTCTGTCTGTCTCAAGGCTACATTTATGGCTCCTAATAATGTCTCTGCTAACGTCTTTGGCTGGAAAACCCAAACGTCAGAATTTCCAAGTGGTTCTTTCTCCATTACACAACATCTAACCTTCATCACCTAGGAACATCCTTGAACAGGAAATTGTCAAGGACAGAGAAAAAAAGGACAGCGTGAGGTTGGGATAAGACTGATAGCCTCAAAACCTAAGCCACAAAGATGTCCGGGTGGGTATATGTATGACTGAATCACCTGTCGTGGATAGGCATCCTTGGACCACTACTAGAAGAGTCTACTCACCGTCATGGAGTAACTCATTTTTTCACTTTCTCCTTCTCCAAAGATAAGTCAAACTCAATAAGTTATCATCTATTCTATACCACAACTATATAATTATTTTTCAAAAACATGTTATTTATGTCAACATGTAATTGGTTTATTATTTTTAATAAAATAAGTAAATAAGTAAAATAATAAATTTTAATTTTTTATTTAGTTAATAGATTAATATAAGGTTAATATAAATAATTTTTATTAACATGCTATTTAAAATAACAAAATAAATATTTTAAATGTCTCTGCTTTAATTTCTAACACAATTAACAGCAATAACTATAACCCATATTTTATTTTATTTTTATTGAGTTATAATTGACAAATAAAATTGTAAGATATTTAAAGTGTGCATTGTGATCATTTGATACTTATATACATTGTGAAAGAATTCCTTCCCTCTAGTTTAATAACATTTCCATCACCTGACATATTTATCCTTTTCTTTTTTTTCTTTTTTTGGTGAGAACATTTAAGTTCTACTCTCTTAGCATATTTTGGTTATACAATACAACATTATCGACTATAGTCACTATGTTTTACATTAGATCTTCAGACGTTATTCATTTTATAGCTGAAAGTTTGTACCATTTTACCAGACTCTCCATATTTCCCCTATCCCCCCAGGCCCTGACAAACACTTTTCTACTCGCTGTTTCTATGAGTTTGACTTTTTATTTAGATTCCACATCTAAGTTATTCCATGCAGTGTTTGTCTTTATCTGGCTTATTTCACTTGGCATACTGCCCTCAAGGTCCATCTATGTTGTCTCAAACAGCAGGATTTCCTTGTTTCTCATTGCTAAATAATATTCCACTGTGTGTGTGTGTGTGTGTGTGTGTGTGTGTGTATGTCTTCTTTATCCATACATCTATTGATGGATACTTGGGTTGTTTTCATATCTTAATGCTGCAATGAACATGGGAGTGGAGATTTCTCTAATATCCTATTTTTGCTTCTTTTGGATATATACCCAGAAGTGGAATTGCTGGATCACAGAGTAGTTCTGTTTTTAATCTTTTGAGGAACCTCCATACTGTTTCCCGTAATGGCTGCACCAATTTATATTCCCGCCGACAGTGCCCAAGAGTACATTTTTCTCCAGTTCCTCACCAACACTTGTTATCCTTTGTGTTTTTGTTGACAGTCATTATAACAGGGTGATATCACATCTCATTGTGGTTTTGATTTGCATTTCCCTAATGATTCATGATGTTGAGCACCTTTTCGTGTACCTGTTGGCCATTTGTTTGTCCTCTCTGAAAAAATGTCTATTCAGTTCCTCTGTTCATTTTTTAAGTGGATTGTTTGGATTTTTCTGTTTTGTTTTGTTTTTTGTTATTGGGCTTTATGAGTCTTTATATATTTTGGATATTAACCCCTTATCAGAGATATGATTTTCAAATATTTTCTCCCATTCCATAGGTTGCCTTTTCATTCTGTTGAGGGTTTCCTTTGCTGTGCAAAAGCTTTTTAGTTTGATGTAGTCCCACTTGTTTATTTTTGCTTCTGTCGACTTTGCTTTTGGTGTCAAAAGAAAAAAAAAAATCATTGTCAAGACTGATGTCAAGGAGCTTACCCCCTGTGTTTTCTTCTTGGAGTTTTACTGTTTCAGGTCTTAAAGTCTTTAATCCATTTTGACTTAGTTTTTGTGTATGGTATAAGATAGTGGTCCAGTTTCATTCTTTTGCATGTGGTTGTCCAGTTTTCCCAACTATAACCCATATTTTAAAAAGCTCGTTAGGACCCTCAATAGTTTTTAAGAGTGTTAAGAGGATCCTGAGATCAAAAAGTTTGAGAACATCTGAGTTATATCATTCACTCCACCTCTGTGTCCTGCAAATCAATTGTTGCTGCCATTGCCTTTGCTTTATCCCATATCTACCATATCTACAATGTATACCATTAGTTTTGCTGGGGCCAGGGATCATCACTTGAGTTTGAGAATGACAGGAGAATCAAAGCATCTTGAGAGCAGGGACTGTGTCATTTTCACCCCTGTATCCCCAGTGCCTAGCTTGCACATAATAGCTGCTTAATTAAAAAAAAAAAAAAAAACCTATATAAGTGAACAGAAGTGATAGCTTGATTTCTTGACATAAGATGGATTTCTTGGTTTGCTTAATGTTCAAAGGAGAATCTGAAATAATATTAATGACTCTAAAATGAGAAAATGCTGAAGTGACATACCACCAGTAGACCTGAACAGACACCAAATAACATATTTTAAAATGTAACAACAATGAAATGGTAAAAACTAACCTTATTTATTTGAGCGCTTCACGTGTCAAACACTGAACTAAGCCCTTTGTATTCGTTATCTCGTTTATTCCTGAAAATAACTCCAGGAGTTCGGTGTTATTATTCTCACTTAACAGACAAAGATACTGATCATTGCAGAGGCTAAAGCATACACTGGTGAGGGACAGAGCTTGGATTCTGACTCCACCAAAATATACTGTTACCCCTCAGATGATAAGAACTGTTTACAGCATTTATGTCCATTGTATCATTCTTTTCTCTCAGCAACCCAGAGTAAGGGGAGAGGCTCAGGTAATATTCCTCTTTACAAATGTGGAAACTTAGGCACAGAAGAGTCCTGCAAATCACCTAAGGTCTCACATTGAGCGGGAACAGAGCAAAGCCCTACTCAGAGGCATCTCCTGCTTGGGTATGGAGCCACTGTAGCCCAGGAAATCTGTGAACTCAATAGGCATTTCAACTGAACCAGTACATACTAAATGTGTCTCCCATTGGCTGTCCCACTGCCCAAAGAGAAGAGAGACTGTCCTTCAAGGACTAAAATCCTGTTCAATACAATAGTTTGTAGATACTTCGAGTATCACTGCTTGATGAGTGCAACTGTACATTTTATAGAGAAAAGCTAGCATGTACAGGATAGGAAATGAATGAGAGATGATTTGTGGTAGAGGAAGAGGGGAAATGTGGGAAATAGAGGCGAGAAAAACTGACTGCTTCTGTAAAACTATTCTTATCCATAGTTATCTTTTCCTGAGATACGAAGAGAAATAAATAACAGATCAAGAGATTGGGTGTGTGTTTTGTTTTTGACTAATACCACCTGTATGACCTAGGGTAAGTCACAGTATTCCTCAATCTCAGTTTTCTATTAATAAAATGAAAGGTTTGGGCTAAATCAATAATTTTCCAGTTCCTCCCAATACTACTCCCAGTCTCATTAGCAAAAGATAAAACTCTCAATACATTGTGTCTTTCCAGAAATAATATTTAATGTATATACAAGCTACACACACCGACATACATGCATGTACATACACATCTCTTTTTTTTTTCACACAAATAGGATTACACCATGCATATTTTTCTGCAACTTTCATTTTCCACTTAATTATAGATCTTGAAGATCTTTCTCTAACAATACCTACAGATTTATTTTTCCTTTAAAAACAGCTATTTAGTATGCCATTGTATGAATGCACCATAATTTACTCAGACCCCTATTGAAAGACATTTAGGTTGTTTCTAATTTTTTGTTATTACAAACATTGCCATGGTGAACCCCCAGGAGCAATTTAAATCTTCAGTGTTTGGCAAAGAATACATCATTCTTTGTGAAACTCCTGAAGCATCGCCACAAAGCCCCAGGGTTCCAGGAAACACAGTTTGAAAACCAGTAAACAAGATGATCTTAGATTTCCTTTTCTCTCAGTTAAATGAAACTCTTTTAACCTTTAGCGTTTGTTTCACTCACACTATTTTGCAGTATCTTCTAACAGTTTGGAGTGAGTAGATATGTTTTGTCTTTCAAACCAGGTTATAAATAGTTTGAGGCTACTGATTGTTTAGCATCTTTTTTCATTCCTCAAAGCCTAGCATACTACTGAGTGAGGAATAGGGGTGCTTAATAAATGTGTGTTGAAGGGTATTAGAGGATAATTGGGTTGGTAAGACAGAACACTTAGCTATACTTCTTTGTCGATTGTACTGGTCAAATAGTGTGAGCACCTAATAGTTATCCTTGATTTCAGTATGGAGAGCTTCAATGGGTTAGATGCCGTTTAACTGTCACTCAGATGAGGTATAAAGGTGAAATGGGCAATCCCTCCACGCATGCTTTGCATTTCCAGGGTTGCCAGCCATGTACAACTCTGGAGGCACCATTCAAGTTGTATTCTATATAAATGGCACCTCCTAGAGTTGTGCTCTAGTTAGCTAAATTCACGTTTATTACTCACAGAACATAACATGAATTGTGCCCCTTAGAGTTGTACAGGGCATTGGTAAGATACATAACACCCTCTCCTCTGTTCTCAGGAACTTTGTTCCATCCATCATTCTCTCTGTTACCTAAATCTCTAGTTCCTCCCATCCTATTTACTCTTTTCATATAAACATGCTTAAGTCTCTTTCATCATCATAGCAGTCATAATAATGATGACGATAATGAGAAATCCCTTACCTACCTCACTTCTCTGTATTTCACAGGTGAAGCTTTTTGAAAGAATAGTCTATACTCCTGTTCTCAACTGTACAACCATCCCACTGGGTGGTTTTCTGTCATTATCGGACTTAACCTGTCTGTGGCATGAGCCTCTATTCACTACCTCATCCTTCTGGAAGCTCACTCCTTCCTCCCCTTTTGTGATGGCACTTTTCCTGGGCTTTTCTCCCAGCTCTCTGTTCACTTCTCAGCCTCCTTCAGGAGCTCTTCTCCCTCTATTCAGTCCTCACACCTTCTTTCCTGGAGCTCCATTCTCTGACTCTGTTATCCTGAGCCTAGTCTCTTTCTGACTCATTGGCCTTAAGGCAAATAGCTTCCTCTAAAACTGGCTCCTCCTCCTAGGTTCCACATTTTTTTAATTCCATTTTTAATATTCCATTTTAATTTGATGAATATACTACCATCTACCCAGAATCCCAGACCTGAAAACTTGGACCCCTCCATCACTCCTAGTCCCACTACCAAGAGATAAAACTCTCAATGTATTGTGTCTATCCAGAAATAATTACAAAGTCATGTCATGCTTGACTTTGCATTCTTCCTCATTCCTAACATTCAGTCACCAAGTTTAGTCAGTTCTAACTCTTAAATACATTCAAATCCGTTTACATCTTCTACCTCTAGAGTAACTGTCTAGGTAGACCACTATCTTCCTGAATTATTGTAACAGTCTCCTAACTGGACTCCTTGCCTCTAGTCTAGTCTATTTCAATTCATTGTGCTTCAGATGAACTTTCTAAAACATACACCTACTCGGATCAATCAGATGTCTAATGTTCTCAATAGTCTCTTACACCATTCAGGATCCAGTCCAAATACTTTGCTTAGTACAGAAAGCCTTTCTTGTCCTGTTTATTTCTCAGTTTTATCTCCTACCACCTCTTCCATTTAATTCTCCTTATGTTTATATACTCAATTTGTTCTTCTTGGCATACCATGTCTCATCTTCCCTTACTTTTCCCTGACGTTACTTTCTTTCCTGTAACACCAGCTTTCATCATTCTTATACATCTACCTCAAGCATCATCTCCTCCGGGAGATGGTCCCAAGTACCAATTCTCATTTGACCTCCTCCCTCAGTCTGTGCTCACACAGGTCTTGAATATAACTTTCCCTTAGTATTTGCCAATATGTGGTGCAATCACTGATTGATCTTTCTTCTCCCACTAAATTGTAAATCCCTTGATGTCTTTTTCTACTTTGTATTTCCAATACTTAGAACAAAGAGTAACTATTAGTTGGATGAATGAATGAATAAACTGTCTTTTGATGGGGTTATTTTGAGAAAGAATGCCTATTTTTGTTAAATATGAATACTCAAATCTTGAACTTTAATATTTTTTCTTGATTATGAAACTCTGGATTTAGTTATAATTGATTGTATAATAATTGGTCATACTTTAATGAAAATAAAAATGAATTTTTAACACATTCCTCCTTCTACTTAAACCCTCTCCATTATAGTATCAGAACAAACATGGTCAATAAACTATTTTGCTCTGGAGAAAAAAGGAAGCTGATGTCTGTATTTGTTGACATTTTATAACATTGCCAAGTAAGAGTCAATAAAACGTGCTCAAGAAAAGGTTGGGGGAGGGGGAGGAAACAGATCTTATAACACTTTTTTTTTTTTAAATGAAGTGAGAGTATTTTCTGTTTCAGTATTTACTCTGGTCATCTATACACCCTTTCATTCTTGTTTTTCTTTATTCATGTTTCTCCCTTGAACTCCTTCTCTCTCTAATCCCTTCTCCTGAATGCTCTTATTTTATCTCTTGTTCCACTGTTCTCCAGATCGTCTGAGTCTCTCTCCTCCCCAAGTCAGGTTCCCCAGGCTCTACTTGGCCCCTGGCCCTTCCTTCCTCTCCCAGGACTGTGTCTCCCCTGCCTCTCATTTGCCTCACAGAAACCTAAGCAGAACAATACTGGAGTGGAGCTGGCACTCTGACAAAAAGGAGAGCAACTGGAAAGAAAACTTTACTCATCAAGAGAGAGGCAAGTATCTTACAAATATCTGTGGGAAGGTGTTTGCTAAATCATCTGCTTCTTCAGATATGGAACTTTCAACAACCTGGTTTCCACTTCGGTGAAGGTGGGCAAGAAGCACCTTCTTAGGCTGGATGATTGAGCAGATGTGAGGAATTATAGACCTCAGTAACTTAGCCTTGAATAAAATTCAAGACTTTTTCCCTCTTTATTCATGTTCTTTCTTTCTTTCTGAAAGCCCCATTGCAGGAATTCAAAGGGCCAAGTTCTGCCCTCAGCTGTGAGTCATGACTCCCACTAAAGCCAGGAGCTCATATGTATGTATTCAGAGGAAGTATTGGGCCTTGGGGACTCAGATTCAACAACAACGGTCCAGTCATTTGTTTGCTTATATTCTTAAACCTTTATAAAAGAAGCACAAGGCCTGCTGTACCTGAATGCCTTTTTATAATCATTTTTAAAATACACAGTAGAATTTAAATTCCCACAGTAGCTCTCCTGCATTATAGCACAAATAATAACAGTCTATCTTACCCCATGCCCCACATCCAGGAGAGAGTCATAGGAAAAAGAAGCAGGAATGAATTTCTAACGTGCCAGCCTTTCACTGAGAAAGTTCTGTTTGTATCCCCTGGGAACTCAGCATCAGGGACTGAAATTCAGTGTTCCCTGTAAATGGCATGAAATACCTAAACAGCTTTTATTTTTCAGCGCTAAGTAGCTGAAGGTAACAAGGGCCACACCACTGGCTTTAGGAAAAACAAAGGTATACAAGCAGGAATTCCACCCTCCCTTCCTAGTTCATGTACCCTTTTCTCCTCATCTTATGGGTTCTCCTGCCACAAAAAAACCAAAATCATGTCCAGTATCAGTTCTCTTTGCCATCCCTCTCCCAGAGGTATGGGTTTTTTTTCTCTGCTGGTACAGAATTGATGTACTTTATTTAATCAAGATAAAAACTATACTTGATATTTTTTTTAAAAAACAGGATTATTTCTCTAACTTCTAATATGTGTAAAAACTTTACTCTGTCATTGCTGTTATAACGTATTTTTTTAATTTAAAAAAAAAACACTTCCGTTTTTATTGGCCAACCGTCATAAAACAATAAAACTACAGAGATAGATAAAGCAGACGTGAAAGCCCTCCTGCAGTTCTATTTTCCCCCTCCAGTTCTATTTTCCAGTGGTAACCACTGTTAACACTTCCTAAAGCATTTATATTTAAGTTTTTAAATGTAAAATAAAATATTGAGGAGGTTGGCCAGGTAGTATATACCGTTGTCTCCCTACCAGGCACTTCTCAGTTCCCCAGTCCCAGGAGAGGTTTCTAGAGGGCAGACAGGGGTGTCTAGACACCTCTGGCTTTTTCTAATATCAGCCCTGGAATGTGGCACCTTCTCTGCCCTAGTACAGATCTACCTGCCGGCAAATTCCTTCCCTGTAGCTTGTCCTTTCCTTCATTTTACTGCCTGAACACAAATGGAAATGTCTTTCCACACTTCTTAACAACTACTCCCAAGATGCCCAAATGCCAGGATTCAGAGTTCATTCTTGCTGTGCCCACTCCCTATGCTTTGTTGTTTTTTTCTTGGCCTGAAACTTGACACTTTGGCTCACATGGTAAAATTAGGCCTGTCTTTGTTTCTGTGTATAAAGAGGATTAAACTGACCCAATATTAAGCAAACAAACAAACAAAACTTTGTAAGATGGACATTGCTTATAGATAGTAGAGAACTAAGGAAAAAACAAAGTAAAACTTAGTAGATTTATGTCATAGTAACACTAATGACATCATTTACTAACCATACTGATTGACCACATAATTTAATGTATGTTATCATTCATTCATTCATCTAACAAGCAAATATTTATTTCCTAATGAATTTTAATTTTGTTGTAAATATAATTTTATTACATGTATTAGATATTGTTTTATAAATTAACAGTCTCCTTCTAGAAGCATCATCTTCATTCTTCGGAATGATTACTGCTTCAAACACACTCTCCAGCCTAATGGTCAGCGTGAGCTGCCATATTTAATGTGACTCCACACACTTGACCAGTATTGATGGATCCAGTAATAGGCCCTGGACCCAACCTACATCAAAAAGATCGCTTCCTGGAAATTTTTTGAATGAGAACTGACAGCCAGTCTGTTCTTATCCTGAGGGGAAAGCTGTGGGAATGAGATCTGAAACCCAGGAACTACTGGCTACTTTGTTTCCCATATTAAGATCACCTTGGGAACCTTTAAAAACTGCCCGGGCACCAACCCCCAGAAATTCTAATCAACTTGGCCTGGGGTGGGACCCAGGTGTCAATATGTCTTTAAAACTTCTCAGGTGATTTGAATGTGCAGCTAGTGATGAGAACCACTGAACCAAGAAACAAAGTTTGTAGTGGGAAGGAACAGAGTCATGACCCGCAGCAATGCCAGAAGAGACACACAGGGGCTGAATTGCTTCCCAGACTTTGTTTCACACTATTCTGTTGACAAATTCTTTTTTCAATTACCTGAGATATTCCCGTGTCTTTCCAATAAATCCTCCTTTTATCCTAAGCTAATTTAAGTTGCATTTGTGTGATTTGCAAACAAAGAAGTCTGTACTAGATCTCTGTTTTTGTGTGCTCAGGCTTAATAGATTTTTACACTTGTAGAAGAGTTTCTCTCCATTCATGTCCTCATTCACGAAGTTATTAAGTAATAATGCCCACAATATTCCTAGTTCTGTGCTACTTACCAGGAATCAAACAGACTATACAGTTCCTTTATGTGAGCAGCTTCCACTGCTCACATAGAAATAGGCACACAAGAAGTGTTATAATAGAAGTATTGACTGGTTACTGTGAGATCACTGAGGAAATGTGTAGTCTGGGGAAATCATGGAAGCCTTCACAAAGGAGGTAACTTTGGTGTTGCCTCTGGAGGAGTGAATTAATGTCACCTGGTTGACCACGAAGGGTCGACATGATAAACTACAAAGCCAAGGGCCCAGAATTATAAAAGAGTAAAGCATATTAGGGAATGAAAGTATTTTTGTTAGGGCTGGGCTGAAAGGTTATGCCAGGGGTGGAGGTTGAGGGGGCAGAGACAGAGACTAGACCATAGACATTTGCATTATGTCATGCTAAATATTTGAGATTTTGCCCTATGACTACTGCAGAGACATTGGAATAGTTTAGATAGAGCCAGGCTTTGACAGATTTGCGTGCTGGAAAGGTTTCTCTGGAGAAGTGATTGGGCAGAGACCAGACTGTCTGGAGGAATCAAGTCAGGAGGCCATTGCAACTGTCCAGGAGAGAAATAACGAGATCCTGAATTAAGAATGATAATGAGAACCTAGTGAAAAAAAATTTAGAAGGTAGATTCCCCTGGATATGATAGCCAATTGAGATCAATTAAAGAGAGTGTGTATGCGTGGGGGAGTCGTGAGAAAAAAGGATGCGGATGAAGCCCCAGAGAAGGCTTACATACTAGGGAACATGTGGGTATACAGGTAGAAGAAAAACTGCTTGCAGAGGGAAAGGAAAAGCCATGGAACTAGGAAAGCATGGTGTTGGGAAATTAATAATATCTCCAGTGACTTCTGTATGGAGTTTCAATAGAATGTAATTATCCACCAACAAAGGTTCTTTCTTTTTTTTTCTTTTTTCCTTTAGGTATATCTTGTTTTCACCCTGCAACTAGTCGGGGGATAGAACTGATTAAACACAAGCCAGAAGGGCTGTTTTTCTCTGAGCCTCTTCCCACGCCTCAGCCCCAGCAAGACCAAATTCATCCCCACTTTGGTACTCTGGCAGGCCAGAGAACTGGAAAGGGATGGAGAAGGGAGAACAAGCCAAGTATACAGCTAGATGTTTAGTGTTGACCCACTTAGGTCTGATGAGAGGGGGACAAAATCCAGGCCAGCTCTGGGCTTGTTGGCAGGTGAGCAAACTGGAGGGAAGGTCTCTCAGAGGAGGTCTGGGGACTCAACAGGGAATGACCGGAATAGGTGGCAGTCAGCTTGCTTGAAGCTCTTGTATGTGGTTATAAGGTGAGACCGTGATATTCATCAGATGAAGCTATTCGTCCAAGCTCTCAGGTCTAATGTGATTTCCAGTTTTATCATTTTCTTTGTCTCTCTAGGCCCTTTGCCTTAGCAAATGGTTCTTACTAAAATCTGAGTAGCTAAATTCTCACTTGGAAATTGAAATAATGAATCAACGACTTTACTTCCTTTTAACTTCTTAAACACCGATTAGAACATTTGGCCCTAAATACCATATCCCTTAGACCAATAGTCTCTGAACTCTTCCATTATACAACAAACTTGTACAGTACTAAACTTCCTATAACCCAATTAAATTCCAGTACTCACTGTAGGCCAACACTGTGTGTGAGTGGGGTGTTTGCGTGTGGAAGGGGATAGTTCCAGCAAAAAGAGCAGACGGAATGATCCATGTTTTTAAATCAGTATTATTTATTCTAATAGTGTACTGGAAGGAAAGGAAACAAATGAGCAAAATGGGAGCCAAAAAGGAAACGGGAAGTTTTAAATTAGACTGGAATTTTTTAGTCCATCCTCACCAGCCCAAGAAAGAGAGCAGGGTGGTATCAGGTGCACAGAACACATTGGTTCTGGCAGCTTGGATGTTGTAGGTATTTGGAACACTGATTTCTGATGAGGGAACAGAGAGGAAAGGGAGTTCCTGATAGTAGTGCATAGGTATAGAAAAGAGAACAATATCAGAGTTGGTGAGAGCCTGGTTTTCAACGACCCATCAGTAAGATCTGAAGGAAGGAGAGTCATTGATGAGAAGAAGGGGTTCTATATTCTCATCCTGCCTCACTTGAATTTGCCTACCAGGCATTCATTCTCTTTTCTGGTATCAACACCTGACTTTTCTTTGGGAATACACCTCTGCCTCATTGTGTGTGGGTTGGTGGGACTGCCAGTTTTAAGGGATCCTGCTGTGCCCTAGCCAAGGAGTAAGTACATGGCATAGGCTATAACTCTGAGCAGAGCGGAGTGATACACAGCTGGAAAACACGTTGGTCTGGCTCATCACGATGGCAGTGCTCTCAAGAGACTGCCCACAAGATTCCGCTCCATAGAGCTCTCTTCTCCCAGAGTGTCTGATTCCCGCTAGCATTTAAACCTTTTCTTCCAGTCATTTACTTTTTAATTTTTATGTGTTTGTTTTTTGGCTTTATTTGGCTAAAGTTGGTGTTCTATATTTGCAAACAAAGGATCCAAGGAAAAACATCCTAGACATTACCTAGTAGATTACTTAATGCAGTCATAGCTAGATTATGGATTCATTTTTTAAAAATATAAATTACAGTATTTTACATGCTACAAAACTTTGGAATTTGAGCAAAACTCTAATTTAATTTTCTTGTATCATGCCAACTTAAATGCAGAATTCAGACATAGTGTTAAGATTCTAAATAACACACCATGCCAGAGAAACGCATAGGCAGGGTCCCAGGGATATGCTAAAAATAACCTAATCCAAGTATAGGATTCCTTTTGCTAATTGAGGGGATGCCTAGAAAGGAGAAAGTAAAGTAAAGATAAAAATCATATAAGAAAATGCTAATAGTTAACATACAATGACTTAAGGGATGTGAGAATAGGTATTTTAAACATACTTAAGTGTGATAATTGCGTTATGATTACATAAGAAAATATTCTTTTTATTTTTTGAGATATACTGTTTCATTTAGGGGTGAAATAACATAACATTAGGATTTTCTTTAAAAATATTCCAGCAGTAAAAACAACATCATAGAAATCATGAAATCTGAAGCAAGTGTAGCAAACATGTTGATGGCTTCATGGGGAGTCCCTTATAGTAGTAACATTCTCTCCATTTTTGTGTATGTTTGGAAATTCCCAAAATGAAAAGTTAAAAATTATCGCAGAATTAAGAGGTAAAAACTTCCAGCTATAACATAACTAAATTACGAAGATGTGATGTACAGCATAGGGAATATAGTCAGTAATATCGTATTATAATAACTCTGTATGGTGACAGATGGTAACTAGACATCATGGTGATCATTTCGTAATGTATAAAAATATTGAATCACTATGTTGTACACCTGAAACTCATATAATATTATATGTCAATTATAATTCAATAAAAATAATAGAGTGAAACACCTTTAAGAATTTAATTCATCTGTGTATGTGTATTCTTGCACTGACATTTAGATCCTTTCATCATTTTTTAAAGCACCTTGGAAATTGTGTCTTTTGGCAGTGGTTTTCATCCCATCTTTTGTAATTTACTGTCTCACGATTTATAAAAGATTTGCTTATCAGTGGTGACCTGCTGACAGTAAATTATTAAGCTCTTTTTTTGAAACATACCCCCTCCTCTAACATGCCCATCTACACCCAAAGGATAACCAAGTGGCAGGAATGCAAAACGGAAAAGCAAAAGCCTATGCTTACCTAACTTGATCTTTGTGTTCAACTTTTTTAGGTGCCAAAATAATATGCCACCAAAAGACATCTTACTAAATGTCCTTGGGGGGAGGAATAGGCAGGTGAATGGGAATGAAAAAAAAGAAGTCCTTTAGGGGGAAAACATTACTTTTCAAACATTCAAACCTATTGTAAAGATGTAAAGGTGCCAGATTACTAAACACTAATAGTCTTTGCTTTACCCTTTATTCTCAGGTATTTTTAAAAACCCAAAGCTAACCTGGTAAAATCCTGTTTTATTTTTATTGCTTCTACTTTTTAATAGCAGCCAATCTTGGAGAACAGAGGTCACATAGAACAAAATGAGTCATTACTTAAACTATGAGAATGCTAGTATGAATAATTATTGTACATAAATTAGACCAGAGTACTTCATTCTCTTGCTTGGGTATGGCTAATACAGTCTATCCTCTTGATTTTTGCAATGTTTACTACAATAATGAACAATTTGGTTAATCTGCCTATAAAAATTGATTTTGTTTGTCCTCCAATATTTTGTACTAATAAGAATTTCCCTTTAAAACATAGCTGGTTCTGCCTCATCAACCTCAGACTTTCATTTTAGAGTGGATCTTCTAATTATAAAACCATTCGGTGACAGTCTGGACAAAAATGGCATTCTGGTTAATACCACAAAAGAATATGGATGCCTGAGTTTATACCAATGCATGTCCCCACCTAAAAATGGGGGAACCTGTAGAAATTAGTTATGATATTATTTCATCTAAAACATTTGAAACAGTCTAACTATTTCAGAGAAACATATAGGTGCTAAGTATTCAGCGAGGGATATAATATCATCTGTTAAAAAAGGTCAGATAGTTTTACGCAAGTTAATTTTCAGAAGCAAACAGATCTTGAAATGTTCTGATGATAGGCGACACCAATTGGCATTTTCTCAAACATTCTGCTAAAAGAAAAGAGGGAAGTTTGATAACATCAAGATCGGCTTCCCTTTTCTAAAGTTTTCTTAAATCATAACTTCTCTTCTATAGGAACAAAAGCAGCATGGCCCTATTTCAAAATGGGGACAAATAAACACTAAATAGAACTGAAAATGATTTCAGTAAGTCCTTTTCATATGGTTCTTCGGCATAATTGCATGAATGTCGTGTGGATTTGTTTGGAATTATTGAAAAAGCAACAGGAAAAAGAACACAGTACTTTTTTTTTTTTCTGTTTGGTCTGTGAATGACGGGAAAGGTGATGTGTTAAAATATAAGAAATGTTATTAACCGTACTCTACTCATGGTAGAAGCAAACTGTAGCTAGCTTATGTTTTATATCCCCCTCGTTTCAAAAAAAAGATTTGAGGCAGGTATAAGATTTTAAAGCAAGGGCATAATTACTGACAAAAGAGTCTCTGCAGTGCTTGAGAACCCATGAAAGGAGGATTTTCCCTGCCCCTTCTTTATGTGCCTTTGTAGCTCTCAAACTACAATGATTTTGTAATAGTTCCATAGTAAAAACTGGCCTTCTGCTGTCAGGGGTACATCAGCAAATAGTATAGATCAGTGATGTCTGCAAGGTATTTGATCTCTATGGGAGTTGTTCTTACATCATTCATCCCCTCCACTAAAGCTGTCTGATTCATCCTTCCCATAGGTGCTGGTCCCAGGTGTGTGAGGGCAGCACCCAAAGCACACAGAGGAGCGAATCTCCCTGTTTGAGCACTGCACGCATCTGTGCAGTAATGAATTAGGAATATCAGGGGCTAATCCCATAGAAATTTAGTTGATGCATTTAAGGAGTGAATTTTAAGCAGTAAATACAAATAAGTAATCAAGCCACTTCTGATGGTATTGAGTATACGAACTCCATCCATCTGAGAGCCTGGAAGATGGACTGTTAATGATGTATGACCAGGTTGGAGAAAAAGAGGATCTAGAAATGACAAGGACAAAGATATTTTTACTAGATACAGGTGGACTAAAGATTTCACTAACTCTTTAATTTAAGGGAGGATTGGAAAGCAGCACCAGAACTGAACTACATAAAAAACTTTTTTTCTACCGTGTAACATACTGTTTGTGATCTTTGTATATCCATTTGTTCTTAAATTATTTATTTAGTAAATTGTGCACTGTTCATTTTATTATTCTTTTGCCGCCATTTTATGGTCCAAAATTTAAAAACTGTTTCTGCAGTTGTGAAAGAGAGATAGCTGAATCCAGTTGTGTTCTTCAGCATAGGCTACACAATGATAGCACGGATAACAATATTGGACCACTCAGCTCTTTAACTGTTAAAGGTTTACTTCTAGATCGTAAGAAATCTCTTGAGGGTCTAGTTGCTCACCAGACCAGCTCCCAAGGATCCAGGGGTGCTTCCTTCTTATAGCTACACCAACTGGAGTATGGGGTTTCTAGGGTCATGGGAAGAAAAAGTGCTCTTAAAAACTTTGACTAGAAGTGACAAATTTCATTTCTTTTCAAGCCCATTGGTCAGTACTAGTTACGTGGCCCCAACCTAACTATACAAAAGAGTGGAATATGTAAGAGAGCCACAGAATGGTTCATGAGCACCATTGTCTCTGCCATATCTGATTACTACAAGTAAAATTTGTGCTAAGAATGTCTAGACAGAGTAAGTAATACTTCTCCTAGAAGTTTTTCTCAAACATTAATAAATATAAAATCATGGGGTGCTTGTTGAAAGGGCAGATTCCCAGGCCCATGTGTCAAGTTTGGTTTAGTAGGGTTAAGGTAGAACTAGTGCCCTAATCAGGCTTATTCTACAAAGGTATGCGTGCTGCATGGGGTACATGGAAAGATTCTGCATTGAGGTGTGATGTAAAAAATCTCTTTAGGGAACTAGAATGTAAATGAAATGAAACTAAAATTCAAAAATAAGTCATATGGGACAGTCAGTGTCTTTTTGAGTCACCCCTTCTATACCACAGGGGAGTCCATTCTACCCTATGGTCCGAGGAAGTTGGACAAATATCCCACCAACCTCTTGTAAGTACAAATGCAGCACTGCCAAACCCTGTCTGTGAAGAATCATGTTAGATCAGGACCTTTGTTCAGACTCCTTACAGAAATCTCAGGTTTTCTTCTTTTGCCAATTGTTCTTGTACTTGACTTGGAGAAAATGTGTTAAAGGAAAACACGTTTGCTTCTCCTCCAAGCTCTAAAATAGGGTCTTTCCATTCTTTCTTTTCTTCTCAGATTGCTACTGAGGCTTCATGCTCATCAGTTTTTATTCTTTGGAGAGAAAACTAGAAGAAAAAAATTAGGTGATAATATGGGTAATTTTAAGTGTAGGCATGTACGAAAACTTCTTGAAAATCAGGTTGCGGTATGCATTCTTATTTTAGATTTGCCCCTGTTAACATCGTCTCAATAAGCAGGTGCATAAACTTCCCCAATCTGTCACTGTTGTTTATTTAGCCTGTATGCTTCAAAATCTACTGATGGATGATACCCAACCAGCTTGAAGCTTGACTTTCAGAAACCAGAGCCTTGAAGTTTTGAGACTTTCTTAAAGTGTAGTCCAACGAGTTTTTTAGAATAGGAGCACATCTCTCAAAGATACTGTATCACATTTGTATGTTAATTTTAGTTCAACAAATAGGAAAAATGATTATGAGTAATAGCTCTCTGCTTTCAGATAATTCTTTTCATGTTCAAAGTGCTTGACAAACATTAATTAAATCACTGGCAGTCAAATTAGATAAATATGTTCTCTGTATGTGCATAACTATACCTTCCATGCACACAGTCTTCTAAATCACATCACTGCAGATCAAATATTTTTTTGCCATCTGAACTTGATTGGCTGACACTGATTCCGAGCAACAGATAATTACTGGAAGGGCTAATCATGAGGAGAGATTATGTAAGCTTTCTTTGTTTTTAAACAGAAACATGAATTTATCCTTGATAAAAGGTACAGGATGAACCACAGCATAAAACGTTTCTGTCTCCAGGCCAGAAGGTAACAATGATAAAGCAAATTCCCTTGCATTATAGTGTTGGAATAGCTAAGCCCTAATTTAAAGAGATCATTTCATCCACAGAGAGTACATTTTATGCTTCCTGTGCTACTGATGTTTTTGGCCTTTTTAGCACCAAAAATGAGAAGGCTTTGCAGGCTAAATATGGTGTTGATTTCAGCAATATGGTAAATAATTGTTCATTAATACTAGGAATCCTTGGTCACTACTGACTTGAGAAGCATTTGGGCCAGCAAATTAAACATAATATATTTCATGATGATTTTTAGAAAAACTTAGTTATTTTTCCTTCATTGAATTTAATGAAGCTTTCCAGACCATCCCAAGAAATTAACTGCTCCCAATAGACCTCCAAAACAAAGTATATTCCAAATAAAAAGAGTGCTAATAGCATTCCATCCTTCAATAACACCTAACAAATTAACACACTCTACCTATCTACATCAGACAATTGAGAGAAGGCTTGTACGTGCATGTGTAGACAAAACTTAGCCAGAGTCAGACTTGGTTTCCTCAGATGCTAAAGCTGCAGAGCTACAAATGGAGGGGGCTTGACTTTCTCCTTCCACTCCATCTGCCAAAAACTAGTCTAGTCTGTTTCCAGGGAAGAAAGGTACTTGCTAATTGTCTCACAAGTTGCTGAACAAAAGAACATCTAGTTCAACCAAATTGTCTTTTGGAAAGACTTTGCAAAACTATCTGTTGGAGTCATGGTAGCTGTTCATGTGGATCTCACAGAATGGTATTTGTTTCTCTTTTATAGAAGAGCTAACTTGTATTCCTCTAAACCTGAAATATGAGAGGTTCCTCTTCCTTACTAACGAAAACCTGGAGTTCAGTGAGGTTATGTGATGTGTTCAAGGTAATATCCACAGCCCACGTGGTTTGGATCTGACAGTTGACAGCAATGGAATCATAATCGACATGGTACTACGTCTGCCTTAGTGTTTCTACTATTAGACTCTTATCATATCCCAGGAGTAAGAGTGAACTTAAAAAAAAATTCAATTTATTAAACTAAAAACAAAAACAAAAACAATTCTCCCTTTTCTCCCACCCTCAATCCCCATCTTTGGCAACCACCAATCTGTTCTCTGTATCTATTAGCTTGTTTAAATACGTATATTTCTTTGGATAAATACCCAAAAGTGGTATTGCTGGATCATATAATACTTCTAATTTTAGTTTTTTGAGGAACCTCCATACTGTTTTCCATGGTGGCTGCACCAGTTTACATTCCCACCAACAGTGCACAAGCATTCCCTTTTCTCTACATCCTCACCAACACTTGTTATTTCTAGTCTTTTTGATAATAGCCATTCTGACAGGTGTGAAATGATGGCTCATTGTAGTTTTGATTTGCATTTCTCTGATGGTTAATGATGTATAGCATCTTTTCATGTACCTGTTGGCCATCTGTGTGTCTTCTTTGGAAAACTGTCTATTCAAACCTTCTGCCCATTTTTTAATCAAATTATTTTTTGCTACTGAGTTGTATGAGAAAATATTCACAAAATTTTCTTCCATTCAGTAGGTTGCCTTTTTGTTCTGTTGATGATTTCCTTTGCTGTGCAGAAGCTCTTTAGTTTGATGTAGTTCCACTTGCTTAGTTTTGCTTCTGTTGTATTTGCTTTTGGTGTCAAATTCATAAAATCATTGCCAAGACCTATGTCAAGAAGATTACTGCATATGTTTTTTCTGAGGAGTTTCATGGTTTCAGGTCTTAGATTCAAGTCTTTAAGCCATTTGAGTTAATTTTTATATATGGTACAAGATAATGGTCCAGTTTTCCTAACACAATTTATTGAAGAGACTGTCCTTTCCCCGTTGTATATTCTTGTCTCCTTTGTCATAAATTAACTGACCATACATGCATGGGTTTATTTCTGGGTTCCCTCTTCTCTTCCACTGATCTATGTGTCTGTTTTTATGCCAATACCACACAGTTTTAATTACTATAGCTTTGTAATACAGTTTGAAATCAGGGACTAATGATGCCTCCAGCTTTGTTCTTATTTCTCAAGATTACTTTGCCTATCCAAGGTCTTTTATATTGCATACAAATTTTAGGACTGTTTGTTTTATTTCTGTGAAAAATGCCATTGGTGTTTTAAGTGAACTCTAATTACATTTAGAGCAGGGAGTCATTGGTGTGATTGATTTTGGGCCCAGATATGTCTCTGTTGCATAAGTTTGTTCTCCCTTCAGTATAGAGACAAAAAATTAGACCTGACTGGGAATGTTTAAATGGGTTTAAAATTTTAATAATTCCCAAATGTAAATGGTCTTAAAAGGTAAATAAAATGAGCAAATGCTTTGTACATTTTGAGTTATACTGATTCTTACAAAGTTTACTGTCTCAATTTCCTCACTTCTCACCCCCCCCATCCTATGGGAACTCTTCCCTTGGAGGTTACACATGACATTTTTCTTGTTAATTATACTAGCTCAGCTCTTACTTAATGCCTATCCTCCTTGACCTTTTTGCTGCATTTGACACTGTGGACTCTCCCCACCCAACACCACCTACCACACCTCATAAATACCCATTACTTGATCTCCTTGACATTTTTGTCTTCTCTGCTGACCTTGCCACCAACCTTGTCTACCTCACATCACCTCCTGCTCAGATTATCACACAGGCTTCCATCTGGTCTTACAGGTTCTAATCTCCCCTCCTCTAATCCAGAATGCCACAGCCACTAATCTTCCAAATATCTGTACTTTAACCTGACCTCAAAATCCCTTCTTACCTACAAGAACTTGCTTACCTTTCCTGTTTCATCTCCCTCACTTTCCTCCTGGCTCTTTATACTCCAGAAACACTTGGTCTTTTTTAGTCTCAAGGACACTAAGCTTGACTCCTCCTTAGGGCTCTGCAATAGCTAACTCTGCCTGAACTGCCCTTCCCCAGACCATGCCAGGACTGGTTGTTTCTTTCATTCAAGCCATTGTTTAAATGTTCCTCAGAAACATCTTACCTACTTTCCATACACTTATTTTGATGTCTCACATTTTATTTTCTTTGGAACGATTATTACTGTTTGATAATTGTGTATTTATTTGTTCCTCTCTGTCTCTCCTAAATGGAATGGAAGCTCCATGAGAGCAGGAACTTTTTATTTTACTGCTTTACCTCCAGAACTTAGAACATGCTTAAAGGTTAATGAAAATTTGTTAAATTATGAACAGTATCCATCATATCATTTCCAATTCATTCAACTCTGTTTCCCACTATTTCTATACAAGCACACTTTACAGTCCACCCAGGTTGTTCTCACCATCCATGGAATGTATTCTCTGTTGTGTCAAGTGTGTTGACATTTTATCTCCAACCAGATTATAAGCTTATGAAAGGTAGAGGCCCTTTTTATACTTTTCCAGCCCTCCAGGCCTAGCAGAGTGCCGAACAGCATTTGGTATGTATTTAACACTTATTGATTTATTTCCAGCTGTAACATTATATGCTGCACAACCGAGCACTTTTACATCAGTGGGGCTGAAACGGAAGTAAAAATAGGTCGACCATAAAACACCAGCAAAGAGCCCATGACAGGGTAAGAGATTTTTTCTTAACTTCTAATTTGATTTGAGCAGCAAACTAAAGTTTTCTGGAATGAGGATGTGATGAATAGGAAGGTATACCTTGGGAAGTTTTGTGCTTCCTTCTCTAGCAATTGAGAGTCTGTACCATTGAGGGCCGATCATCTTCCAACTCTAAGGTGCTAAGGTCTATGTATACTGTTGTTGACTTGCCACAAACTTAAAGTCATCTTGGACTGCTTACTGATCTTTGATTCCTTATATATAACCACTAAACGCAAGTCATTTCCTTAGTGGCATTTATGTCTACCATTTCTTTTAAAATCCCACTTGCTACTTCAGAACCTGACAAGGTTATGGTCTCCTGTCTCATTTTCACCACCCCCTCTGCCAAATTCAAAATGATCTTCCATTAGATCAGATCTAAATTTGTCAGGCTCAAATTCAGGTCTTCTACCCTATCATTTCAGCTTTGTTTTCTATTGTTTCTAAGTGAAACTTCTGTTTTAAGTCATCTGATCTCATACCTTTTCCCCATTGTTAGCTTGCTCATTTTTTTCCCCAATGCCTTTGTTCAAGCAATTTCCTTTACCTTTTCCCTATAAACAAATCCAAATTCTACATTTCCTTTGTTGTCCTTTAAGAAGGCTTCCCTTGGGACTTCCCTGGTGGTGCAATGGTTAAGAATCCGCCTGCCATGGTTAAGAATCCGCCTGCCAATGCAGGAGACATGGGTTCGAGCCCTGGTCCAGGAAGATCCCACATGCCGTGGAGCAACAAAGCCCGTGCTCCACGAATACCGAAGCCCGTGCACCTAGAGCCCGTGCTCCGCATCAAGAGAAGCCACCACAATGAGCAGCCCGCGCACCGCAACAAAGAATAGCCCCGGCTCACTGAAGCTAGAGAAAGCCTGCGCAGCAATGAAGACCCAATACGGCCAAAAATAAATAAATAAATAAAATTAAAAAAAAAAAAAAGCCTCCCTTAATCTACATGGTTAATTTCCAATTTAAAATATGGATTTTATAATTGAATCCTTTTTTACTAATGGTGAATTGATCATTTTATAGTCTTCATAGAGCCTGGAATTTGTTTAGAATGGAAGATAGTTTTAATTCTTCAATCTAAGGATAATATGTTTACTCACATAATTTAAAGCAACTTGTGGATGTAACTTTAAAGGCCTGATCAGTTTCCCTTATTTTGGTATGTCTCTCAACTCATTTCCACATCACAACCTAACTCTTCCAAGTTGCAGTTTTAAAAATGAAGTTTACCAGACTTCTAGTTACATTTGCATGTTTTGCCTTCTTCTGACTCATTTAACCCACAAGCTCCTTCCAAATACAAAATCCTTTGATTCGGAATCACAGAAACTTAAATGTCGAAGAAACAAATTCCTCCTTTTACAGGTAAGAAAACGAGAGACCTAAAAGATCCTGGTGCTCTTTCTACAGACTATGAATTTTATAAATAAAAGAACTGAAGTGAGATTAGGTTGCAGGGAAAAAACAGGCAAAATTTGTGCACTGTAAGACCCAATAGAAATTGTGTCAATTGACATTTTATCTCAGAGAAAGTATGGATGGGAACGATGAAAGTCAAAGATTGTCACCACTGCTATTGCTCTGCTTTGTGATTTTTAACTACTTGAGTGACTCTCTTGAGGCGAGTGGGGCTGCGCACGTACCATTAACTCCCAAACTGCATATGAAGTATTTGGAGTAGTGAGAACAGAAAGGACGCTCAAAATGTAGGTAAAGGAAGGAACGAGCCTGTCCAGGGGGTTCTGAGGGGACCTGGGGGAGGGAAATTAGGACGCGTTGGCCAAGCAGGTGCCTAGGAGGTGCGAGCTGCACAGCAGGTAGCAGTGGCAGGGAAGAAGCCGGGTACGTGGCTCCAGCAGGCCAGGGAGGGGAACGGAGACCGGGGAGAGAAGGGACCGGCGGGAAAACTGCAGGAGGAAACCGAGGCTGACCTAGTGAGCAGCGAAGATCTAGAAGGAAGGAGAAGGCACCAATGCAAGCTTACAACCAGACTAGGGATTAGGGAAAAGAGTATAAACAAGCTTAAGGGAAAGACACGGGTGCTGACCAGAGATGGGGAAGGGCGCGCGGGGAGGTGGGAGGAGAAGTGAGGCCCTAGGGCAGTGGGCAGGTGAGGAGAGGCTCGGGGGTCGAGAGCCGAGGTGGCGCGGCTGGCGAAAGCGGGAGCGTCTGCTGAGTTAGGGACCCGCAACAACCTGGCCGGGCAGGGGGCGGAGTGGTGAGCGCGTGGGCGGGCCGGGAGGCGGGGCCTGCGCCTGACGTGTCCCGAGGCCGCTGCGGCCGCGGGCCGGGCGGGCGGCGGCGGCGGCGGCGGCGGCGGCGGCCGCGGGGGAGGGGCACGGCGTCAGCGCGTCGCCGGCTGGGCCGCGCTGGTGGCCAGGAGGGAGAGACTAGGAGGAGGAGGAGGAGGAGGAGGTGAGTAGGCTCCGGGCTGGGGAGCCGCGCGGGCCGGCGGGGAGGCGGGGAGCGCGGCCCCTCCCCTCCTTGGCGCCCGCCTCGCGGGGCCGCGCGGCTTGGAGTTCCCAGAGGGGCTGCGGCGGCGGCGGCGCGGGGAGCCGGGGGGCGGAGCTGAGGGCCGCGCGGACGGCGCGCTTCCCGGGCGCACGCGCTGCGCTCACGGGGCTTCCGTCCACCCCGCGCCCTGAGCCGGGCACCCCGGCTGCTGTGTCTCAGTCTTGCTGCGTGCTGGCCATTTTCTGACTTCCTTTTCTTGGGTTCTGCGCGCCTTGCGGGCCGGCTTCCCGCAGCCAGCGCGCCGCAGCCGCCTCGTCGCGCGGCCGGTGAGGGTGGCTGGGGGCGCGTCGCCTTCTCGCGGGGAGGAGGGGGGCCGGGCTCCCGGCCTTGGCCCGAGGAGCGGAGGGGCCTCCTTGCCGACCACGAGACTGCCGGGCCAGTGGTCCCTCGCGACGCGCGCCGCCAGGTCTTCCTGAAGGACCCTTTGCGCCTGGCCCCATTATCGCCCTAACTCTCCTGACTTCAGCAGCCCCTTAGTCAGCGGAGGCTAAAGACCTCACTCACTTTGCGCTCTCCCCGCCCCCTTCCCTCCTCTGATGATCCTGCATATACTTATTTTAATCGGGACCCAGGCAGTCTGTTTGGGGAGGAAACGTTCTCTGAATTTGTCCTGTAAATCCAGCCGTGTACCCAACAGCGAGGTTGAAATACTACGTTAATTTAACCTTTAGTCTCGAGGGAGTTTTTTTTTGGTCTCCCCTCTCTGGCAAAGGCAACTTTTAGAGTCTTCTGAGAACTGTACTGCATTACATTGTCTTTGAGATAATTCTTAAGTTAGCGCCTGGAGGCAGTGTGATGGGAGGTTCAAAGAGAAGGCTTTACACTTTTTCCTCCACCTGTATCACAGTTTGAAATGGAAAACGTGCGTTGACGGTGATTTTCCACACGAGGTGGGTTGCAGAATGCAGCCCCCGTGAGCCGTGGCTCTCCTTGGTTATTGGGTGCTACCCCTGAAGTTGATTTTAAAGCTCAACAGAATGGTCAGGTAAAGGAGCTGCTGAAAAGAAATCCAGTATAATTCAATAGAGCCATTTTATTGGATTCGATTAACCTGTTTAACCTGAAGCTAGAGCATGGCAGGAGTTTCATGTAGGAACCCACATACCAAGTGTAATATTGAATTTTAATTAGTGCATTCCAGGTTTGATGTGGAATAGAGTCACAGCTCACTGCCTTTCATTATATATTATATATTTCATTATATATTTTCCTTAGGATCTTGTATTTAAGAAACAGTTTTAGTATTGAGGGTGGGAGGAGTACCCTTTGAGTCATGAAACTTTCTTTGACGAACTTGAAAACTGGTTAGGTAAAATGTGAACCGTGATACTGAGGTAAGGTAGGAAACTGAATTTTATAGCATTACCAATTTGAGAAGTTAAGGCTTTTTTACTCCTGTTTTGAAACCGTGTTGACGTCTTAATCTGACAGACTGCCGAAGTACAGAATTTTCTGTTTGTGAGGAACTTAAGCACTTAATTGTTAATTATTATTAATAATTAATTTATTGCAACCCTATTATTTTGCAGAGTGAAAATAATCCAAGTTTCCTGAAGAGATTTAACATGAACTGAATAAACTAGTTGACTTAACCGAACACTTAGGTAGATAATTCATACCTCCCCAATGGATATTTTTGTACCAAAATTTGTTTTGATTTTGATGTCTTAAAAAAAAAAAAGCCAAGTAATTACTAACTTTGAATTTTTTCCCGGTGTTTTAAGTATATGCCTTAGTTTGTGATTTGGAGTCATTAGATCAAATGATACAAATTATATTTAGGCAATCTTTACATTTTATCAGTTGAAACAGTACTTTCCAGTTTGTTTGAATTTAGTAACGATTTTCACTTCGAGAATGTTTATTCATATTCTTGATTCAGATAGTCTGTGTGAATTCCAGGAGACTGGCATTGCAAGAGTCCTAGGGTTATGGTGTATGTAACCTTGATATTAATTAGGAAGAAAGGTCCTATACACATGTAGTCATCGAATTCCAGCATCCTCAGCATCCCTTTTGTTAGTGGTCCTCAATGCAGAAGTCCCCAGGTCCTTGCTGGGGTAGGGTGAATTCTTTGCATCTCCCACTCCAGTGTTTACTGCAGGTGTTTAGTAGATACTTTTTGGCTTGTGTGCATTTTCCCTGGTGCGGCTTCATGTGAGGTGGGCTGTGTTTTATTCATCTTTGTATGCTTCATGTCAAGCGAAGTGTACTTTGTAATGCCTGTGGTTTTGTTGGGCTTAATCGAATTTAAGAAGGTAGCAGAGTGCTTGGAAGTCATGAATCATGATATGATAAACTTGAAATACCTCATTTCCGTTTTTGTGTTGAATAGATACTCTGTTAGGCTGAATTCCAATATTGAAAGAGGTAGCAGGTATCTAGTATTTTAGATAAATTGAGGCAAGAGTTTAACATTGAGAATTTTTTTCTTTAACATGCATTACCCACTGTGAAATTGGGAAAGGACACCATTATTTAAATTTTTTGATAGGACACCTCAGTTGAGCTAAAATAATACAAATTTTCCACGGGAGCAAAGTTTGAGAACGTGAATTGAATGACCCTAATTGTTACTGTACGCGACATTTTAAGGCCTTGGTTTCACTTTATAAAGATATATTTTTCAGTACATAGACTTCTGGAAGCAACATGACTTTTGGAGTTCAGACTCCTGTGGTAAGCTGTCCTGAAATGATATTTTAAACAGTTTTGGCTGATGCCTTGTGCTTCATGGTGGTGATACTGAAAACAAACAAACAAACAAACCCCAAACCAAACAAACCTTACTGTATTTTCTTTTTCCCTTAGGCTTATATTCTCTTTCTTTAATAGATTATTATAGTGTGCTTTGTTTATTAAAAAAAATTACTGAGGAGATTTTTCAAGCGTTTCTTTTGGAAAGTACCACCACTCCGCCCTTTGAATAGCCTTGGCAAGTAATGTTTGGGCAAATGCAGGGCTGTTTCCATAGTGTGATTCCTATTTGAGTATGTTGAGTTATATGAATAATAGTTTTCATAGGGACATCATCTTTGGACTACATGCATTTTTTTTTTTCCCCTCCTGACACTATTACTGAAAACAATTGTACAGTAGAGTATGATAGTGCTTAATTTGTAGGGAGCAAATAATTTCATATCTATCATTGCTGGTTCCTGTGTCAGTCCCAGGCTACCTGGCCCACCCACTCCCTGTTCTGTCTTTTCCACCCACTTCTTGAATTGATTTTTAAGACTGAAAATACCTTAAGATCCCCAGCCTCTTCAGGAGGTGGGATCTGGAATTACTCTGGTGCCCTCAGCATCCATTGCTCACAGAGGTATGGTGTCTTATTATGTCCTTGGCATGTACTCACTTTGACTGAGTTTCAAAATGAGATTCTCATTTTGAAAAATGCTTTCACTCATCAGGAGTCTTGAAATACATGGCATAAACATTTTAGGGAAGTATGTGTGAAGCATCTAGAATATATTAATATAGATTTAGATGGAATTAGGTTATAGAATCAGAAAATTGATAAGAATTAGTGAGAATGTCTAGTCGTTTTCTCCACTTGAAGGTCACACTTAAGTCATTTAAACTCAAGATTACAGTTTTTTTGAGTATTTATTTTTAAAAGTAAAGCAGTTCTGCAGTATTTCCTTAGCATAAAATAATCCATAGAGTTGATATATTTCTTTTATTATTCCTTTTTGTATTCCAGATCCCTTGTGGACCTGGAACCTTGTCTTGAGCCTGCCCAAGAACTCTCCCTCTCCTCGCCATCCTCCCTCCCCTCAGGGAACTTGGACCTGGTCTTGTCCATGGTGGACGGTGGGGTCCTAGTTCAACTGGGGCAGAACTAGCAGAGTCAAGATACTTTGATACTGCTTCTCAGACTCACACTCACTGGATTGACTTCTCAGATACTGAGAACAGGACAGCTGAGAGCTGGGCTCTTTGGGTGTTATAATTTCAGCTTTTTTTGAGGGTCAACTTTCATTTGCATCTGACGCTAGGACACCCTGGTCATCCAGTCATTACGTAGATCCCCTTCCTGACTACCCTGCTCTTGGTTCTCTGCCTTCATCGCCGAGTTACTTACTGGGTGATTTTTATCCAATTTCAGTGGTAACTAATTATTTTCAGGTGTTTGATTTTCTACCCAGGTTTTCTCTCAGTTTTGAGCTTTCATTTGACCAAGTATCTGTTATACTTTCCCATAGCACATTTGTTCATTATCTGTCTTTCTTTCTAGATTGTGTGTACCCCAAGTGTTGGGACCGAATTTGTGCTGTTCCTGTCGGTGTCAGCACTTAGTACAGTACCTGGCACATAACAGGTGATAAATAAATACTGATTGGATATAATCAATAGTATGTTATCAGTATGGGAAACCAATTTTCATATAGAAATTGAGAATTCATACAAGAAGTTCAGACATTTCATTGCCATCATAAGTACTAGGGGGTCTGTATATTTTAAATTATAAGCATATCCACATACAAAATAGCATCATTAATCATCTGGCAGAGAGTTTATTTAAGAAGAAAAAGTATATAATTTTCACCATGTATTGTTAGGTGTTGCACATTTCTGTTTTTCTGGAGTTTGATTAAATGTATATTATTTTATATTTCTTACAAATAGAAGTTTTATGGCACTATAAAGAAGTGAATTTAATGGCCCTGTTTTTGTGCATTAGTAATTATATACTAAAGAGTAAATTTTCATTAAAAGGCCCTTAAATGCCTGCTCATAAAAAAGAGAGAGCTCTTTGATTTTGTTCTCCATACAATCCCAGTTATTGTATTGAGGAAAGTTATCAAACTCTTTAGTAGTCTAAACCTTTAATTTGGTTTCAGAACAGTAGTCATGTATTGAATACCCAAATTACCATGTCTTTAACAAGTAATGCAGACACTTATTAAAAAAGTAATGACCATAACTTTTCGTGTAGAATTTCTTGTGCTAATTTTTTAAAGAGGACTGTTGAACTACATTCCCCATGAAGGCCAAAATCTCATACTTTTAAGGATAGTGGAGTATACATTTATGTATAGAGAGGAGGGGGAGGTAATTTTTGTAGTGGCATTTTGAAGTGGATAGTTTACTAATTATGTTGAGGTAAACACTTTACAATTCTAAGAGGAAAACTTCAATTATCTGAATGAAATGAGGTACATGAAATTAGTTCAGATAAGTGGGGGAATCCTTAGTGTAAATGATGCATGTCAAGGGACATGACCTCAATCTTGATTTTTTTTTTTTTCTATATATCTGTCAGCTGGTTTTACATTACTAGATTCTGATTCTTTTTGGTCATGCTGGGAATCATTGATGGAGGAGGTAAAGTTTGCTCTATAATTTTTTTTTTCCTTTGCCACAGAGGGAATCCAGAATATCGTATTCTGTGACAAGTATAATTGCTCATCTCTCGCCTGTACTGCCTGCCCTTTTAGGAGGTACACCACAGCCTCCCATTTTGTCACCTTCCTGTCAAACGTCAAGTGTGTTTGGGGACTCCTTGAGAATACACTTGATTTGAAATTAAAGCCACACTCCTCTGTCCAGCCTCAAGATGTTTTCCTGCAAGTTGTTGCAACAAGTTGTGAAGGTGAATTGAGCTGGATAAACCTTGATTCTTTTCCTGTCCCCCTTGGGCTTTAATATTTAAGCAGCAGTTTGCACTGTAAGCCCTTGAAATAGAAACAAACATTGGGGCATAACCCCTGGCCTTTGCAAATCCTAACTTGAAATGAAAATTTTTGTGATTGATTCAGGTGTTTTAGGAAAATGATTTCTGCTGCCATTTACTAAGGTTTGCAGCATTCCTGGGCTCCTGGCATCTGAAAGTTATTGTGCAATCTGTAGGTAGTCTGTGTAGCTGTGGTGACATTTTCCTCTAGGCTTTGGTTTTTTTTTTTGGTATGTTTTGTTTAAACAGAGGTAAGCTCATCTTAGCAGCAGAGGTGTGTGCTATCTGACACCTCTAAGTGAATTTTACTTCTTTCTTTAGCATTACCTATAGATGCTTTACTTAAACCAGCTCAGAACATGGCTTTTTATTTTCAGCATCACCAGCTTCCTTTTCACCTCTTGGTCTTTGAGATACAAGACGATTCATATCATGATTGCCTTGGGTAGAGTGGATATGATATCAGCAAGCTCTGTATACAGACCTTGTGAGCAATTTCTAGTTCACTGCCTGAGACCTTCTTAAATACATGCAGGCAATGTGATTGAAGAGCTTAGGCTTCAGGGTCAGTCCAAACTGATTTTGACTCTGTACCATTTATGAACAGCATGTCTTTGGGGGAGGTTAGTTACTTCTCTGGGTTTCAGTTTCCTCATCTGTAATATAGGAATAATATCAGCTTAGTTTATTGAGCTTTTTTTAAAGAGTAATCTTAGCTGTATTGATTTGTTGTCATGTGCAGATAAGTGTTTAATAATGTGAATTAATGAACTATTTATCTGCATCATACACGATTTTAAAAAGTAGGTTTAGTTCCATTTGATAACAGAGATAGTCAAATAAGCAAGAATTATTCCAAATAGAGGTCTTGCACAGTTGACTTTGTTTTTCTTTTATTTCTATAACTGCTTTGCTATTATATATGTTTTATTTATTTATTTATTTATTTTTATGTCTTTATTTTTTTTAATTTTTATTTTTTATTGGGGTAGAGTTGTTTTACAATGTTGAGTTAGTTTCTACTGTACAGAAAAGTGAAGTAGAGTTCCCTGTGCTATACAGCAGGTTCTTATTAGTTATCTATTTTATACATATTAGTGTATATACGTCAATCCCAATCTCCCAATTCATAGCCCACCCGCACCCGGCCTTCCCCCCCTTGGTGTCCATACGTTTGTTCTCTACATCTGTGTCTCTATTTCTGCCTTGCAAACCGGTTTATCTATACCATTTTTCTAGATTCCACATATATGCGCTAATATACGATATTTGTTTTTCTCTTTCTCTTTTAAAACTACGTAAGACTTTTGCAACCATCAGTCTATTTATATACAAAGGATATACCGATATGTGATATACCACATAGCTAAGCAGAATGTGGAGTGTACTTGCTGGAGTAAGACAGACTTGGATTTGAATATAGATGATCTAACATTTGGGTAACCTTGGGCAGGGTTCTTTACTTTTTTGATTAAAAGTTTTCATCTGTAAAATGTGTATTAAAGTTTAAAGAGTTAAATAGGGAAAAAAAGATAATAAAAAGGTTGTTAAGACTTAAGAGATGAGGTACGCAAAATATTGAGTAAAGCTGGAATCCATAAATACTGATAATTGTTATTATGACTTTGGAAAAGTGGCTTTACTTCTCTGGACCTCAAGCTTCCTCATCTGTAACATGAATATGTGAGAGAATTAATAGAGTTATTATGAGTATTAAATGAGATAATACATGTAAGAACTCATTGAATGTTAATTGCTACTGTTATTTATATTATTATTAATTCAGTTTCAGAACAGATTGGACCAATTTTGAGTCAAAATGAAAGAATTCATACAGATATTTAATATATTTTTTATGTTGGGGGATATTTACTATGGATTTGGGTATGGCAGGTTATCATTCATTAGCTTTCAATGTTTCTTTAAGACAGCAGTAGTTCTCAAGTTGTGGTATACAGGCCTTTTGGGGTCACTGAGACCCTTTCAGGGGGTCCATTAGGTTAAAACTATTTTTATAGTAATACTAACTGTTTGCCTTTTCCAGTGTTTTTACATTTGCCCTGCTGATACTAAAGGAATAGTGGGTAAAACTGTGGTTATCTTAGTAGATATTAAATGGCAGTGGCACCAGGGTGTACTAGTAATCATTGTATTGTTCACTACCATGCATTCACTGTAAAAAAAAAAACCTCAAAAAGCCAGTTTTACTTGAGTGTCCTTAATGAAGCAGTAAAAATTATTAGTTTTATTAAATCTTGACCCTTGAATGCATTGTTTTAATATTCTATGTGATGAGATAGGAAATATGCAGAAGGCACTTCTGCTACATATCCAGAGTACATTGTTTGTCTCAAGGAAAACCCTTATGTGTTCTTTTGAGTTGTGAGCTGAGCTAGCCGTATTTTGCATGAAACATCATTTTTACTTGAAAGAATGAGTACCAGACAAACTAGGATTATTTAGACTTAGGTATTTGGCAGTCATTTTCTTGAAAATGAACACAGTGAGACTTGTCACTTCATGGCAAAACAATAGACGATATTTGTTGCTGATGATAAAATTTGAGCTTTCTAGTGAAAATTAAAATTTTGGAAAACTTAAGTCAACTGCTGTGCTCTTGTCAGCTTCCCAGTACTTAAAGAGTTTTTTGATGGGATGGGTGGTGATATTATGAATGTGAGTTTTTGCTATGGTATTAATTAATTATGTCAAGATTTTCCATATTTATATAACTCAATGAACCAATATTTTCAAAGTGATCAGTGTTACAAAATTATGGTAAAATATCCTTATAAAAAGCAAGTAACAGAATACAAAAAGCTTATGTGATATTAGATTTCATATTACAGCTAACCCATGAACTCCTACTTGTCAAGTTTTGGTGTGGTATCAAAGAAGAACATCCACAGTTATCTGAAAATGATATTAACATATACTTTCTTTTTTCTCACTGCATATTTGTGTGGGGCTATTTTTTTTTCATGTAGTTCAGTCAAAACAATGTATCACAACAGATTGAATGTAGAAGCAGATATGAGAATCCAGCTGTCATCTATTAAGTTAGACATGAAAGAAATTTGTAAAAGTTGTAAAACAGTATTATTTTTATCACTAAGCTTTTTTTTGTATAATAAAGTAATTTTTCATAAAATATATTTTCATACTAAATGTCATTAAACATTTAAAATGAATCAGAGGAAAGCAGAACATATTTTGTCACAAAACTGGAACTTAATCATTGTCTTGCACATTCTAGAAATGGAAAATATTCTATTTCATTCAACAAATACTTGCAGAGTGTCTGTGAATAAGCAGTTTCCACCTGCAGGAACTCAGTCTAGGTAGGGAGATAGATGTCTGCATTTTCAGGTACTAACAATTCACCGAAACAAGTGCTTTGATAAACATCTGTTCAAAGTTGCATATTTTTTTCACCAAAAAAAGATAGCAAACTAAATGCCATTTTATAACCTGATTTTTTTTCCCTGTTAACACTACAGAGCAAATCTTTTTTCATGTTAATATTTATAGATCTATGACATCATTTTATAATAGTGAAAAATTGGAAACAACCTAAATGTCCCATGGATGGGAGAATCAGCTCAATTGTGTTGCATCTCTTATATCAATTTTAAAATTATAAATCACGCTTTAAAAAAATTTGAAATGAATAAATAGTTAAAATTTTCGCCTTTAATTTCTAATATGGTAAATATTGATAATTATAGCTCATATGAACAAAAGCTCTTGGGAGTCCTCAATTTTCAAGAACACAAAGGAGGCCTGATACTAAGAAGTTAGAGAACTATTTCTTTAAGGAATGGTGGCTAGATTCATCACATGAACAAAATTCTGAAGTTTTATTGTTTTGTGTATCTCTTTGGAATATGGACTACATACCTCTAGTTTCTTTTCCTGGTTGTAATGATATGTCACTGGATGGAGTTCTGTGTCATTCTCCAAGTAGGCAGAAGGTTCCTGTGTGTGTTTTTAAAGAAGATTTTCATTTTTATTTAAGATCGATGCTACCTATATTGTTGCTACCCAGAATTGAGATCATGGTTAATGGTCACTTCATCAGCGAATTCATTCTTGATACCACTCTTTTGGTTGCGAGCTATTCATGCAGTTTTAAGCGCTGTTCACCATGGCAGGCTACTTCAGGGTTGTAGTGAAATTCATTTTGCTGAAAATAAACTGCCATTTTCTCTGAAGTCTTTACACTAGGCTAATCTGTCTGCTGTGAAGTCTTCCTGACATTTCATAGCTATTTTCTAGATGGTCAGTCCACAACTTGTGAATGTGTTTGTGAATTAGTTATTTGCCAACAATATAATATGAATTACAGATGGGTTCCATAGTGCCATTGATACTATGGGCAGAGCCTCACTGTGGATTATTAACATCTTTCTTTGGGGAATTATATTCTGACTCCTAGAAGTCTAGCCAAATAAATTACTCCATTGCAGTCCAACAGTGGCAAGAAACCCCCTTTTCCCGCTTAGAATAGAAACAGGAGTGCTAAAGCTTTAATAGAAGCAAGAGAGACATTCTGAAGCAATGCTCAAGAGACTCAGGTTATCCTAGGCACCCCAGGTGGGTAGAAAGGGTGGTGAGTAACCCTCTCAGGTGAAGCAGGTGTAGAAACTTTGGGCCAACCAGCAATGGTGGAGGGAAGAAGAAGGGACATTCTAGATACTGCTTGCAGGTGATAGATACCCTTTTGCAGCAGTTGCTAAAAAAATAAGGGATGGGTAGTCCTAGGTTGGGAAATCCATATGTATAGAGTTTTGTTGTGTTGTGCTCTTATGTTTGGTTATTGTATGAACTGAACTCAAGAAATAGAACGACAAGCCAGTTGGGAAGGTTGAACTCATAGATTTATAGACCAGAGGTTTGAATGTAAAAGGAAATGATGAACTCCAGGGGCATTCATAATCAGGAAGAGCAGTGGAAGCCAGGAGGGTTTTGGAATATGCAAGCTGTTCACAAGGGCCCCAAACAAATTCACGTTACAGGGTGGCTGTTAGGGCAGGGGTAGAACTGGTGATCAGCTGGTACAGTTCAGTCAAAGAATGCTGTGACTCAGCCTGCTGCCTTAGGGTCTGTGGTAGGAAATATAGACTTTTAAGTGTGGTATCCATACAGGAAGCCTGTTATGGGGAATGGTGGATATAAAGCCGAAATCGAGAACCAGGAGAATCTGTGCACACAGACGAGGCCAACTGGGGAGAACTAGAATTTGACCTGAAGTTGAGCTTGTCTTCTTTCTGCTCAAGGGCATTTTTTGACCCCTTGGATTGAGGCAAGGCTGAGCCAAAGTGGGAAGCAGAGTGACCATAGCTAGCTGTCTGTAGTGGAGTGACAGACCTGCCCAAGAAATATTTGTTAAAGCAATGGATGGGAGTAAGGCAGGGGAACAACTGGGTCATTACACTCATGTTCTTCATGCAACAGACACTAGGCATATTACCTACCTACTCAATATTCTCTAGGCTAGGAGTCAGTAAACTTCTTTTTTAAAGCACCCGATAGTAAATATTTTAGGCTTTATGGATGATTATGGTCTCTGTTAAGTTTGCCATTGTAGTGTGAAAGCAGCCGTAGAAAAATCCATAAATGAATGAGTAGCTATGTTCCAATGAAACTTTGTTTATGGAGACTGGAATTTGAATTTCATGTAATTCTCATATGTCGCAAAATATTGGTCTTTTAAAAAAACTTTTCATCCATTAAAAAATACAAAATCCATTCTTAGATCATGGCTGTGTAAGAACAGGCAATGGACTGAATTTTGGGCCACAGGCTCTGATCCTTGTTTTAGGCAAATAAATGACTATCATTTATGATGCAGAAAGCGTATTAGCATTACTGAAACAGATGTTCTCTAGGACAATGCTGTTGGTGACACTGTCTTGTTTTATAGGTGACACTGATACAAATCCGTTCAAGAATTTAGATGTGACATCTGCAGCAGGTTCAAATCTCTCAGCTATAAGACAAACTGGATACTTCATAAAGATTGTCATCTATTATGCACAGAGAGCCAAAATCCGTTACTGAGATTGTCTGGGTGAACTGCCTGCTGGGTCCAGTGATGCACTAGTAGACAGAGAAGTTGAGAAAGAAGGCTGGCATATTCTTTGGATGACTGGCAGAATGTGACACCAATATGGCATCGAGCCCTACTGTGATTCCAAGGACTGCATGACTAAATAAAAATGATTTTTTTGGTGGAGGTGGTTCAAGTAAATTTGATCTTTACTTGGGGAATGTGTAATGCATTATCATTCCATAGTGACACATGGTGATTGCTTTGGTAATCAGACTTTAAAGATCCTGTCTGTTGATGGATTTTAATGTATTACAGTTACCACCTTTTAGTATTGGGCTTTTTTACACTAAGGGTAACATTGTAAAGAGAAACATCTGCTTAACCTAAAAAAATTAACCTAAAAACGTTAATTTAGGGACTATGATTTCACATGGAAGTTTTGTTTGGGGGATTTTTGAAATTTTGCTCTCCCCTAGAGTGTTTAAAATATGCTTCTATTTGCAAAAAGCTACTGCTCCCAGAATTTTCTAGGAAAATATCCTTTTGTGTAGGCTACTGAAATCAATAGTAAGTAGAAAATTGTATTCTACAGTATTAATGTGCATAGAACATAGTATTACAAGTTAATACTAACTACTACTAACTATTAATAAATTAATGTCTTCAGACCTATTAAATAAATTCACTTAAAATGATTTAACAAGCAGATGTGAACTGGAAATAAACATATGTATTTTCTAGAACTATTGAATCACAAGAAAACTGGAACAGCAAAGTACTCTCTGAACCAAGTCACTGTTTTATTTGGTTAGAGCCCCTGCTTTTGGCATACATCTATTTATACCAGTTACAGAGGATTTGAAAGCAGTGCTGGGAAATGAGGTGGGTGGATTCTCTCAAAGTTGAATCCCATTTTTTTCCTCAGTGAGTCTTCAACATTTTTTTCATCTAGCGTTCAACAAAAACTCTGGCAGCCGAGGATGTAAAACATAGATTACATTTTATATAGTTCATACAGCTCATCTACAAACAGAAAAAGATTTCCTCATGACTTACCTTGAAATCTTTATTTAAGGCCTATACTAATCAGTTTGTCAGTGTGCCACTGCTACTATTGCACATTTTTGGTCAGAGTGCAGTGCAACTAACATAGCCATCCTGCTAGGAAGATTTGCAGATTGCTGAATAGTTACACACATCTAATTTATAAGTCAGATAAGTGATCAGAGTCATATGAAGTTGATTTCATGGTTTTTAAGCTAGTTTTTCATTGAAGCAATGCCTATAACTGAGGGACAGGTGTGTTGTAACATTTGAATGCCTTAAACTGTTGAATCTGGAATGAAAGGGATGTTCTTATAGATGTTCAGATCCTAACACTCAAGGATTTTGAAATAAAATGCTCTATCATTCACTTATTGTGCCATAATTGAACTGCCCTGAAGATTTTATTTTGGATCGTTGTGATTAATATTTGGAAAACTTTCCCATTTTCAAATATAAGGCATTTTAGGAAAGACTATGATTGTGTGTGTGTGTTTGTTTAAATAGAGCAGCAAAACACTTTTACTTTATACATAAGATATATTTAATAAGAAATACATGGATTTAACATTGGTAGACCACTCAAATCAGGAATTCCACTGTCATCTTCTGGAAGCCTTCCATGAAGGGGAGGAGACAATAGATAGATCCCTTTGTAGATTGCAATTATTATTTTTTCCTAAACTTTTTTCAAAATATACAGAAGGATGCATAGCTATAGCTTGATAGGTTACAGTTATTCTGATTTCACCTGTACTTACTGAAATAGAGAAGACGTCTCAGAAATGAGTATGAAAAAAAGTGAATTGCGGAAAGGAAGTGCTGTTTGTTGGGATTTGAGAACATTATTTCAGACAAGCATCTGTGTTAGTCTTTTAGATGGTTCTTGGGCCAATAATTGACTTGAATGTAATCAGGAGAAGAAGAAAATCCAGTTTTTAAAATTTATTTTTGGCTGTGTTGGGTCTTCGTTGCTGCATGCAGGCTCTTCTCTAGTTGCAGCGAGCGGGGGCTGCTCTTCGTTGTGGTGCGTGGGCTTCTTATTGCAGTGGCTTCTCTGTTGCGGAGCCCGGGATGTAGGCGCGTGGGCTTCAGTAGTTGTGGCTAGAGGGCTCTAGAGCGCAGGCTCAGTAGTTGTGGTGCACGGGCTTAGGTGCTCCGCGGCATGTGGGATCTTCCCGGACCAGGGCTCGAACCCGTGTCTCCTGCATTGGCAGGCGGATTCTTAACCACTGCACCACCAGCGAAGTCCAAAATCCAGGTATTTAAAACTAGTTTTCTGTCAACGGTCAGAAGACTATTTTGTTTTATCTTCCCTCATCCTGCCACGTGGTGAGGTCTTATGAATTGATTTTTGAGATGACGAAACATTGGGATTTATAGGGTCCTGAGAATTCATCAATTACATCTTTTTATCTCCAAACTATGTTTTACATAGGACTTCTTTAGTCATATTTATAGGACATAAGAAAGACAGTGAACCTGACTTTCATAGACTCCAGAAAAGACTTTTGAAGAAAGATTACTGTAAGGTAAGATGTAGTAGGCATACATTCCTGTGATTATTTTAGTAGAGCAGTGACTATTTAGGTGGATTCTTTTCCCATTTCCTTTTCCCCTAACGTCATAGTCCCTGGTTAAAGCTGCTTTTCCTTGAGGCGAGTGGGAGGTAACTTTGTGAATGGAGATATTGAGGCTATTGTAGACGTCAGGAAATGAGTGGATTGCAAAAGAGAGAATGAGATGGTAAATGTGATAGGTGATAAGATCATAGATGAGCACTCCTTTTTTGGATTGACAAGGGTGCTAGAGTAAGGATATCAGTAGAATAGAGTTGATTTGTTATTACCTTGTACTATTGTACAGAATTAAAAACATGTTTTTATTTTATATTGGAGTGTAGTTGATTTATAATGTTGTATATTGTTGTACAGAATGTTTAGTTGTAGATACCATATATTTTAATCTGAATTTTAAAGTGGGAATTCTCCATTTTGTGCAGTGACTCTTCACTGAATGTATATATAATTAAATGAAGTGTTTGAGGATAAATAACATACTAATCTACTAAGATATAATTTGTTTGACCAAATGAGGAATCTCCTTTTTTTCCTTCCCTTGATGTTTAGTCAGTAGCTCCCCACTCCCCTTTTTTGGTAAATTTTTATTTCACACTGAGTTGCTTAAAATGAAGGGTCTCTTATTATAGGTAAGCAGTACATGTAATGCAGGGGAATCACACCTATCATAAGATGATAGGATGATGACTAAGACTTCTTTGTTTCAGGATTTCAGCTGAAGCTCCAACGCTGAAAATAAAGGGTAGTAAGCATCCTTATATTCTAAAGAGGAATGTGGGGCTTAGTTAAGGAGAACAGGATTGCAGCATCCACTTCGCATACATAAGTGAAATCAGAAGAGGAGTTTAAAAACTGTCATTCAAGTGAAGAATTGTTAATCTAGTGGAGAGTTAGTTCTGTGACATTTCCCTGTTTCTTTCCAAAAGGACCTTTTATTTCCAGTCCAGGATTTTGGCTATGTCTTCCAGGAGGGTAGATTGGTATTTAATTTCTTGTTTGGATGTTTAATCAGCTACAGAATCGTGTTTCTTGGTACTGCAATGGCAACTTGCAAAGAGTTCTTGAGAGAGCATGGCATACGTTTCCTAGAGTTTGGGGGCGTTCCTGAACTGACTCGTTTCTGGAGGGGAGGAGAGTGATGGAAGCCAGTGAGATGGCATGTTGAGTGAGAGAGCAGTAGTGGAAAGAGTTGACGTTTGCATCTAGCGTAGTAAGAAGGCATAAGTTTTTTTTTGTGGACCAAGTGGATGCCATGGGAAGTAACCAGGCTTGAGTAATCTTAATGGATCCTGCCAAGGAGGGCTGCTTGCCCTGTGAGGGAATTTTGGGAGGGATAGTAAGAGGTCAGCCTGAGAGTGCATCCCGCACACCAGGGAATTATTCAGCGTGGAGGGTCCAGCCTCTTTGCTTGCTGTAACTTAAGGCGGCCCTGCTGGGAAGACCTGAAATGTACTGTCCAAGCTGGGCTTTGAGAATGAGAGGAGGTAGCTATCAGTAATTACACAAGTATAACAGATCATCCTGTTTCATGGCTGTCGAGTAAACCTCCATGGAAGTAGGCACATGGGACACTTGTCCCTCTTCCTCTGCCTATCCTGATCTGGAGGAACGACGAAGTGAAAAAGGAAGTGGAGAAAAGTGAAAGAGCCAGCAAGGATTTTGAAAGAAACTGATTCTGTTCTTTCTCTTGGCTGTCCTGGGCTGAGGCAGGGTGCGTGGGTACTGTTTGAATAAGATATGAAACTGAAGGTATAAATTGGACTAGGTTATATTTTGCAGCACTTGAAAATGACTGAGAAGCAGCAGGATTTTTATCTGGGATGTTATGGAGAGATGGGGAGGTGAATCCAGAGGAGTATATTTGAAGTGATGAAAGGAAATTAGAGCATATATCCCATTGAGTTCATTGTATTTGATCATTTTCTTAGTTTAATAGGATTTTAATTTCATTGAACAAACCTTTAGTAAGTACCTACAATCTGATGTGTAAGGTACACATCAGATTGTAGGTAGGCAAAGATGAGGAAGATTTTCATCTTTTTAGGGCAGGCAAAGATGAGGAAGATTTTCTGTCCTCAGGGGGTTTCCACTTTAGTGTAGATAGGTAAACTTAATCCATGACAGAGCAACATAGGTGCTCTAGACCTGTAAGTGGCAATGCTGTGGGAATGTGGAAAGAAGTGAATACCCCTGGGGTTCAGGGCAGGTTTTGTGGAGGAGGCAGAGTTTGGGCTGGGCCTTGAAGGAAGAGAATGGTAAGAGCTGGGAAGAGGGGCATTCTGGCGTGAGGGAAGAGTCAAAGGCAGGGGATTGGGAATGAACAGATGGCTGGGAGGAAATAATACTTATCCACACTGAACATTTTACTTTTTAAGAAATGGTTTCCATCACCAGTTAAACGTGTTTGCCCATGTTGCAATTCCAGTTGAAGTTTGATTTTTTTTACATGCCATTTTGCATTTTGTTAGTAATGCACAAAGTATATTCCTTTATGAGATATAGTGTGGAAACGTTATTCACGTTAGAACCTAGATGGTTATGAGCATCAAAACCAAACTTCTAAGTCTGATCACAAAGTCTATTACTTTCCTTGATTTAAAACAGTAAAATGTAGAGATGATGATTTTTACATATGATCTTGAGCATTTGGCAGTACAATTAGTTTCATAACAAGTGATCGTTTTTTAAAGCCTTCCCAGAATGAGTATCTTGATGCTAGTGTCACTTTTAAATAGCTATAGCTCCAGGAATGTGTCTGTTCACGTTGTTATCTTAAATACACACCTTATCTATCCATATTGCTGTACTTCAGATGTGAAAGTAAAAATAAAGGTGTGAAGTGCCTAACAGACTTGTATGGATTTATGTAAATCAGAAAACACACAATCCATTAGTGCTGAGGCCCTAATATATTAAATTCAAGTATGGATTATTTCCTCAAAGTTTTACACACACACGCACACACACACACACACGCACACACACACAGTGTGATACCCAGTGATTAACTTTGCAAAAAAAAAAAAATTGTAAGAGCTTTTTTTCTGTGAACTCCAGACACATACCCAATTGTCTTGTGGTACCTCCATATGGTTAGTTAAAGGTATTTAAAATACTCAAAACTGAATTGATCTTTTTGCCCAAACTTGTTTCATCTTTAGTCTTCCTCATCTAAGTTAATGACAATTCCACCCATGTTACTCTGACCAGAAACCTTGGAGTCATCTCTGACTCTTCTGTCTTATATCTGCACTTCATCTGTCAGTAGTTCATGTTGACTCTTCATCAGAATACATCTAGAATTTGAATCTGACCACCTCTCACCACCTCCACTACTGCCTCATCAACCTATAATCATCTCTTACTTGCATTTTTTTTTTTTTAGCTGCGCTGAGTGGCATGCAGGATCTTAGTTCCCCGACTAGGGATCAAACCTGTACCCTCTGCAGTAGAGTCTTAACCACTGGACCACCAGGGAAGTCCCTACTTGGATTATTTTAATAGTCTCCTAACTGGTCTCCTAGCTTCCTCTTACAATCCTCAGCTCAATGTGTAACCCAGCACTTCAGTCTAGTCTCAGTGCAGTAGCCAAAATAATCACAATTAAAACATACATCAAATCTTGTCTTTGTTCAATTCAAAACTTCAGTTGTTTCCTTTCTCATTCACTGTAAAAACTAAAGTCTTTGTAGTAGCCTATAAGGCTCTACATGATCTTGCCCCATCTGCAATCTCATCCTTTGACTGTGTTGACTACCCCCCATTCACAACCTGACTATTGTTCCCAGAATAGCTGGCCTCAGGGCCTTTGCACTTGTTCTTCCCTTTGCCTGGAATGCTCTTCCCCCTAGATAACTGCTTAGCTTATTCCCTAACTTTTCTTGGGTCTTTATTGAAATGGTACATTCCTAGTGAGACCTTCCTTGACCATTTCATTTAAAACATCCCCCTCCTTCCAGTAGCTTTATTTTTCTGGTTAGCACTTTCCTAAACTAATTGTATATTTTACTTTTACTTTTTTTATAGTCAGTCTTTTCTTTTTAGGATGAAAGCTTGATGAGGGCAGGGGATTTTGTTTTGTTTACTACTGTACCACCCCATTTAGAATCATTCTTGGCACATAGTTCGTACTTGAATACATAATTATTGAATAAATAAAAGACAATAAACATTTATTATATGGGGGTTAAACCTGTAGTAAAACCTGATGTACCCTTATTGGTGTCTTTGGGCAATGATGCTATTTCCAAATGTCTGAATATTACTTTTCCTTTTAAATTTTTAAATCAAATGTATTGGGGGGTGTAATTGACATAAAATAAAAGGCACTTTAAATGTAGTGTTCAATGAATTTTGATAGATATATACACCTATGTAACTACTATTGCGGTCAAGGTATAGAATATTTCCATCACCTCAAAAAGTTCCCTTGTGTCCTTTTGCAGTCACTTCTCCCTCCCTCCCTCATGCTCATTTCCAGGCAACTAGTAATCTGATTTTTGTCACTAGTTTTCCCTGCTCTAAATTTTCATATAAATAAAATCACATACTATGTACTCTTTTCAGCATGATGTTTTTGAAGCTTCTTCCTATGTTATTGTATGTCTTAGTAATTAGGTCCTTTTCACTGCAGAGTAGTGTTCATTGTATAAATGTGCCACAACTTGCTTATCCACTTACCTGATCGTGGGCATTTGGGGTGTTTCTGTTTTGCCTGTAAGGAATAAGTTACCATGAATGCTCATGTTCAAGTCTTTGTATCTTATGCTTTAATTTTTCTAGGTTAGATACCCAGGGGTAGAATTGTAGTGACATTTGATAAGTGTATGTTTAACTTCATAAAAAACTGCCAAACTGTTTTCAAAGTGATTGTACCATATTCTCCCCAAATGTATGAAAGTTCTAGTTGCTCCACATTCTGGCCAGCACTTGATGTTATCATTCTTTTAAATTCTGACATTCTAGTGGGTGTGGTGTGGTGGTATCTCATTGTGGTTTTAATTTGCATTTCTTTGTTTACCAGTGACATTGATCTTTTCATGTATTTATTGACCATTTGTTTATCTTTTTCTCTGAAGTATCTGTTCAAATCTTTTGGCCATTTTAAAAAATTGGATTGTTTGTTTTCTTGTCATTCAGTTTTAAGAGTTCTTTATGTATCTGGATACAAGTCCTTTGTCAAACGTTTTCTCCTGGTCTGTAGATTGTCCTTTTTCTTTCATTAATTTCATCTTTCGAAGAGCAGAAGTTTCAATTTTTGAATAAATCCATTTTATCAGTGTTTTCTCCTCCCTCCCTCCCTCCCTTCCTTTTTTGGTTCTTTCTAAGAAATCATTGATTAATTCTAGATTGTAAAGATTTTATCCTGTGTTTTCTTCTAGAAGTTTTATAGTTTTACCTTTTACATTCAGTCTCTGGTCCATTTTGAATTAATTTTTGTGTAGAGTGTGAGGTAAGGATCAAGGTCCATTCTTTTCCATATCGAGTTTTCCAAGGATCACTTGTGGAAAAAACTGTCTTTTCTCCTTCGAGTTATCTTGAAACTTTTATTAAAAATCAACTAATCATATATTTGTGAATCTTTTCCTAGACTCTATTATGTATTGATCTATATGTCTATCCTGCCAACAACACACTGTTTAATACTAAGTCTTGAAATAAGTGGTATAAGTTGTCTAACTTTGTTCTTTTTTGAAATTGTTTAGGCCCTCTAAATCCTTTCCATTACCATGTCCTTGAAACTGTTTTATTTTTAATTTATTTTTTGTTGTTCTTGTTACTCATGAAAGGGCATTTTAATATTTAACCTTGGCACCTAAGGCCCTCTCCAGTTAGGCTTTAGTCTACTTTTTCTACCTTTATTTTCTCCTTTTTTTATACCTAACAAGTACTCCAGGGTCCTGGTCAGTATTTCTATATTTACCTCCCTTTCTTTGATAATACTCTTTCCTTTGCTGAAAACCCTTCTTCACTTCTCCCTTTTAAAATCCTAATCATTTTTCAGAGTCTCTCATTTCTTTATGGTGGTGCTTTTCTTACTAGGATATTACAGTCCTTTAAATATTTGTCACATCCTTCTTATTAAATTGTAAGCTCATTGACTGCTTTACTCATCGTTGATCCTCCCATAGTGCCTCACTAGCCCAGAGCATGGCACATAGTTAATGTTCTGTAAATATTTATTGAACATTTACATAAGAAATCTTTAAAATAGAAAGCCTTTAGGGTACCTTAAAGTATTAGATCTCCAGTGTGGCTTGTTGAGTGAATAAGCAGATATGTGAGAGTGTACTACCTGCTGCAGGCATCATGCTGCCCCCCAAATAGATCTTTTTGCATGGCTATAGTTTTAGAGTAGGGAACAGAAAGAAAGAAAGGGGCCATTATTTCATCTAAATAGTGTTCACCCAGTAAAGTTGGAGGACTGCTGTGGGCAATTACTCATCCTCTGATGTAATCCGTATCTTTCTGTCTTCTTTTATGAGAGTCCTTTAATTTAACCTGTGTTGGTCAACATGATTTTTTATTGAGGACAGGCACTATTTATGGTGCAAGGGTGAACCAGCTAAGCCCTCAGTGACCTGTATACAAATGGTGGACACATGGATATTTTCTGTATGCCATGAGTAAGTGCGGAGATGGGTATCATGGTAGAACAGAAGAGGAATACTTGGGTGTTTGGTTGCCCTTTTAGGTTCTCATAGGCCTATATCTAGGTGTATAAATTGGGGAGGACCAAATGTGCTTTGCTTAGCCCAACGTTCACTGACTGAGCAGTCTATTTTCAGATAGTTCTTCAGATACTAAAAGTCATCCGTCATTGCTTAGTTTTATATACTCTTCCATTTATTTATACCTACTGTCGTTTGCTGAGATCATCCCTTCAAAAAACATTTTTTCTTGAGGAGCCATGATGCGCTGGATGCTAGTGCTGGCACTAAAATAAAAAAGACCTGCCTCCTGGAGGGGTGGAACTTTCATTTGAGGCATCAGTATTCAACAAATGCTTCTATATCCCAGGGAAGTACTGTAACATATACAGATTTGTGGAAAGCTAGTTTTGTGACCTTTGAATCCCTTCACTCACATAGAGGATATCAAAAGAGGGAAAGACTTCATTAGGCGAATTTTTCTGGAATGTCATTGGAGTGCTGTGTGTTTTAGTCCTGCCTTTCACAAGTTAGGCATCTGAATCTTTCATGAAACCTAGTGAGAGGAGTGTCAACTGTAGTCCATGGTCCTCAGCTGAGATCACAAGGGACTGATGCTTGACTCATGCCTGAGAAAGCGTTAAGTGTTCTGTGGCAGTAGGGCTGGGCTTGAGAAGTAATTGCACTGCTTTCTTCCAGCAGGTCAGAAGTGTATGTATGTATCCCAGAATATGAATATCAACCTGGTGTTATTTGAAAAGGAATCTTGCCCAAGGAAGTTTTTTGCCAGGGAAAGAAGATCCCTGCAGTAAAGAGTTGTGTGGGGGTATACGGCCAGAGGTCAGAAACTGAGGGGACACTGGGAGGGAGCTGTTAGCTAAAGGAGAGCGCTGCTCCTGGCAGGAATTTAGCACTTGGAGGCTCATACCCATGGAAGAATGCATATGCACTTCCCAAAAGAAGGAAAATCAGCTTTAAACACCTGCCGTATTCATATAACGCTAGGTCATTTTGGTACAATAGCAGACAAATAAGAACTGTTCTATGATGCCTGACCTCTTCTCGCCTCCCTGACCTTGATCCTGGTGGGCTCAGAAAACTTGGAAGATGGCAGAAGAGAAACTTCTTGGTGAGAAGAGAAGGATCTTGTTCCTTCCCTCACTGACAGTGGCCAGCTCTTGGCAGGCCTTAGCTGAAAAGAGAACATAAGATGTAATGTTAACTGTACTTTGGAGTTTTGACTGTTATTTGGATGTAGTCTTTAAATTTTGAAAAATTTTAAGCCTACAGAAATGGTGAAATAGTAATCTAATAAACACCTCATACCTTTTACCAGTTAACAGCGTTCGGTACGAGTATAGATTATATATATGATATACTTTTTTGGCCAGTGGAATGGGGATGAACCATTTGAAAATGACACTTTACTCCTAAATACTTTAGCTTTTCTCTCTGAAAAATTAAGATATTCTCCTACACAATGCCATTATCACACCCAAGATTTACCATCGGTACAATAAAGTTATATAATGTATAGTCCGTATTCAAATTTCCCCAGTTGCCTGTCTGAGACTAGTTATTTTAAATTACTGAACTGAGACTTACCATTTCAAGTGATCATATGATTTTCTGTTACTTATTAGGGACCAGAAAGTCATGAGGATTACTTGAGTTTTTTTCTCTAAGGCAGAGGTTAGTTTACTGCTGAACAGGTTTAATAGACCAGTAAGAGACAAAAATAAAGTTTTTGCATGAAACCCATCATTTCTGTGTGGTCAACATGTTGGGTACACTTTTAAAAGGGTATCTCAATCCACTGTACTTTTGCATTGTTCAAGAATAGATTTCCTATAGATGAAACAAAATTGTCGGAGAGACAATAATTGTTGAGCCAGGTGATATGGTTCATTAAACTCTTATCTCTACTGCTGTGTATGTTTGAAAGTTTTCATAATAAAAAGTTAAAGGATTTTTAGAGTCTTGTGTTTTCTAATTTGTAGATTTGGAATGTTAGAAAATAATGTATTATGTTACACTATTAATATCAGAGGAAATCAATTTATAAAATTAAAGCACAGTGGTAATAATATTTAGTTCCAATTTTTGAGTATTTAATAAATGTCAGGCATTAGGCTAAATCTTTTACATGTTCCACATTCACATTCCAGCATCTCCAAGGTAAATTTTATTTATTTCATTGAAAAACAATCATTCTTTGGAGTTCATTACTCAGTTTGAAGGTTTCCCTTTGTCTTTCCCTTAGTTTGTCATTTCTCTCTGAAGTGGAGGAGGGACTGAGCCCAGGACTGGTGCTAATAATGGAGTGGGTGACCTGGTTGAATGTTCATGTTGGGTTCAAAATTGAAGCTAAGGGTTATAAGAAGCAGGGTTGAGTCTGAGGGATTTCAACATATTGCAGTGCTGGCTCTAACTCAAATTTATCAGGTAATACAGAATTCTGAATAAGATGGCAGTGGGTAATTTCTCCCAACTAAAAATAAAATAGTCCTAAAACCTAGTGTTTAGCTTTGTTAGAATTTATTTAGAGTTTCAAATATTTTGTGTATTAGCCATAGTGATAGTTTTGGTGTGGATAGAATTTTTTTGTACTTTTAATAATTTAATAAATTTTGTTCTCACAATCTTAATACTAAAGGTAGGATCTTGTAACTTTATCCTAAAAAAACAGTTTTGATGGAAGTCAATAAAATACCACTCTGTCTCTGTATACATTAGATATATTAGTGATTTCTGAGTGTTAAACACAATTTATGTCTTCCTTTTTGCTTAGTATATTATGTAAAGGTTTTAAGACTGAATAATTAAAGGAATTGCACTGATAAATGAGATGATTGTTGTTGACCTTTGTAAGAGAGACAATTTAGTCATCAGTGTTCAGTATTTCTTAGCAACAGAAAGTATTCCTGTGCTGGGCATTTTCATATATTTCTTATAAACACACATTTGGAAATATATGACCTGATGGTTGTCCCTCTGTCCTGAAGCTCTCACTGCTTCTTCATTACCTGAATGTCCTCATTAAACTTCACATTCATACAGTATATTCTTTCAGCTTAATAACCCACAGTTTGACTTGAGAATCATTTGGCTTGTCAGAATCTTAGAGTTCTGGGAAATAAATTTTTTGTGTTTATTGTGAAGCTAAAAGTTATTGAAAATGTGTTATATTTTCATAATAAAACAAGTATAAAAAGATTGCCTTGGGAGCTAGCTAACTATTTTCTTATTGTCCTTAGCCTTTAGGGAGGTAGTTTAATCACTTGTGATAAAGAAATAGCTTGGTTATATTTTGGCAAGTTGACTAGTATTCAGTTTAGATCGTAATTTTGAAAATGTTAGGGTCATAGGGAATGTTGTATTCATTCATCCATTCAACAAATATTTATTGAGCACTTACAACATGCCAGGCTCTGTGACAGGCCCTGGGGATACAATGGTGAGCAAAAACACGGGGTCTCTGCTTTCTAGAAAAGAATGGTAGTTGTCAGAGAGCATGATCTGGTCAGGTAGGAAGGGCTTCCCCAAGGAAGTGTGCGTTAGCTGCTATCTGAAGAGTGTTCCAGTAGGAGCAGCATGTGCAATGGAGGCTGCAGGGCACATTAAGGACCTGACAGAAGGCTGGGGAAGCTGATGTCCAGAGAGTGCATGCCTGCAAAATGAGGCTTGCGAGGAAATTGGTTTTGAGAAAGGACTTCATTCTTTGTAGATGTTTTATGAAATCAACAGTTATCTTTATATTGACTTCTGTGTATCTGTTTTAAAATAATAAACTATGTTTTCAGATACTCACAGATTTGAAGTTCCCTTAGAATTCATTTCTCCCATTTTCCCCCTAAATAGTAATCCATTCTGAGTGGCCAACTCCTGCTTGAATATACAGGTATACCTTGTTTTATTGCACTTCTCTTTATTGTGCTTCGTAGACACTGTGCTTTTTTTACAAATTGAAGGTTTGTGGCAACCCTCTGGTGCCAGATGATGTTTAGTACTTTTTAGCAAAGTATTTTTAAATTAAGGTATGTACACTGTCTTTTTAGACATAATGCTATTGCATACAGTAGACTACAGTGTAAACATAACTTTTATATGCTCTGGGAAACCAAAAAATTTGTTTGACTCAGTTTATTGCCATGTTCGCTTTATTGTGATGGTCTGGAACTGAAACTGCAATATCTCCGAGGTATGCCTGTACCTAGCCCAGTGGCAGCTTCATTTTTAGACACCTTTAATCATTAGAGTTCTAACTTTTTTTTTTTAAATTAATTAATTAATTTATTTTTGGCTGTGTTGGGTCTTCGTTTCTGTGCGAGGGCTTTCTCCGGTTGCAGTGAGCCGGGGCCACTCTTCATCGTGGTGCGCGGGCCTCTCACTGTCGCGGCCTCTCCCGTTGCGGAGCACAGGCTCCAGACGTGCAGGTTCAGTAGTTGTGGCTCACGGGCCTAGCCGCTCTGCGGCATGTGGGATCTTCCCAGACCAGGGCTCGAACCCCTGTCCCCTGCATTGACAGGCGGATTCTTAACCACTGCGCCACCAGGGAAGCCCTAGAGTTCTTACTTTTGTGAAGCCAGAATTTTGTTTTCTATTCATTGATTCTAGTTCTCTGAGGCAAAATGAACAAGTCTCAGTTTGTTTTTAGATGCGTTCATGTATGTGGAGGTTACTGATGTATAGCTACAAGCCTCTTTTTTTCTAGACTTTTCCCCCTTAATATTTGAAAAACTTGAAATATATACAAAAGGAGACAGAATAGTAGAATGAAGCACCCTTCCTGCCTTATTCTGCATGTACCCATTGCCCGTCTTCAGCAATTATCAACTCATGGCTTTATTTGAAAGACAGATACTTAATGAATATTTTCTTTGTACGTGGTGTGGTACTAGTTGTTGGAGCTACAGAATAGGACCTGACATGGTTTCTGGCCTTAAGAAGCTCACATCCCAATGGAGAAGAAAATAAAATCAGTTAAAATAGTACAGCATGATGCATACAGTCATCTAATTTGCAAGAGAATTATGGGATTATGAAGAAAAAGTACAGGAAAGGAGCTTTATCTTGCTGATAGGTAGTAGAACTGGAGGGGCGCTGGGATGGAGATGAGTATACAAATTTAGGCTCTGGAAACACTTCCAAGGGAGTCTTGGAGAAAGTGAGCAAGTTAAGTCAAAGTTCAACAGACATTAGGAAAGTCTAAAATACCGCCCCCAGTGGTATGTAAAATCTTGTCTATATGTACTTAAGTAGGTACTTCTGTGGAGAGGGCCCTTAATTTTCATCAGACCTCAGAGGTCTATGATACAAAATAGGGCCATTACATAGTCCCTTATAAAGGAATTGGATTTGGCAGTAGTTAAGGATTTCTTAATGGTCAACTTAAACCCTCATGAGGGTTGAAAAACCAAGAGGCTCAGAGACAGATGTTTAGTCAACTGCAAGTAATGTTTATTATTGCAAATAGATAGGAAAATAAGTATTTGTACTCTACTTACAGCCTAGAAATCAATTATGTAGATAGTTAGATATAGATTATGTATCTTAAAATATGAAATAATTGGTTTAGTTGTTTTACCCAGAGGTCAGGGATTCAAGAACTGGAGAGATGGTATCATATCCAAAGTAACAATACTGCTTCTTTCCCCAGACAGTGTTAGTTAGGGTCCTCGCTTAGTCCAGTTTGAAAAGCAAGTTGTGTGAACACAGGAAGACTGAAGAGTGTTAAGAGTTGTGCTCAGATCTTTTCTTCTTTGTTGAGCCTTACCAAGGGTGCATCGTTAATGTTTATCTTGATACTTACCCAGATTTGCTCTTGCTTGAATTTTGCAGCCCAGGTAATGTCTTTTGGTACAACTACTTGAGAGCATAAGCATATACTTGCACACACACTAGTGCAGTGGTGCAATTTCCTCTTAGAGCTTTTCTATCCAAGGAAGCAGGTACTATTTACTGTATATACTAGACAATTGGAAGCAGGTGCTTCCCACTCTCTCTAATCTTTGCTTCTGTTTTTTCACGTTGTACTTGCTTGCATACTCTGTATACTATAGGTGTCTCTATGGTTTAGGTTCTATAGGTTCTGGAATAGATGTGTGACAAAAAAGCTGTAATGTAGTCTTTTATATTCATTCATAATGTCACTTGGTGCTTGAATATTGTAGTTGACTATTTGATCACTCCTTTTTTTTTTTTTTAAATTTATTTATTTATTTATTTATTTATTTTTTTATTTATTTATTTATTTATGGCTGTGTTGGGTCTTCGTTTCTGTGCGAGGGCTTTCTCTAGTTGCAGCAAGCGGGGGCCACTCTTCATCGCAGTGCGCGGGGCCTCTCACTGTCGCGGCCTCTCTTGTTGTGGAGCACAGGCTCCAGACGCGCAGGCTCAGTAATTGTGGCTCACGGGCCTAGCTGCTCTGCGGCATGTGGGATCTTCCCAGACCAGGGCTCGAACCCGTGTCTCCTGCATTGGCAGGCAGATTCTCAACCACTGCGCCACCAGGGAAGCCCATTGATCACTCCTTTTATGTATGATTTGCTTGTTTATTTCTTCTCCTGTTTAGTATTTAGGAATTACATATATATTCTAGCAAAAATGATCAACTCAGATTACTTTTTGTAAAATATCTTGGCAATTTCATTGACACGGCTTTATGCTACATTTTGTTCATGCATATGGTCATTTGTTATGTTTGAGTGTTTCTAAAATGAAATTATTTGATAATTTGTGTAAATTATCTTTAAAAATAAAATGACAAGGTTTATCCTTTTGAATTGATTGGATGTAACTGTTATTAAAATCATATTATTCTCCATAAAACAGACTTACAAAAGTCTTGTTTCTTCTTTGTGTCCAATTACATAAGCAAATAAATCATATCTCCCTTTAGACATGCCCCAGTTTATTGAACATTTTACTTTGATTTTCATAGTGAGCATATAGACAAGTTAGGTGGCTATGTAAATTATTCGGAATAAATTTTATAAATAGTACTGAAAATCAATTTCACAATTCTAAGTGTCACTTCTTTTAATGCTTCTGTTTGTAGAATAGGGTACTGAACAATGCAGTGGTTAAAATATATAATTCTGGCCCTCAGAGAGTTTATATTCTAATAAGAAAGAAAGGCTAGTGTATAAATAACTTCAATGGAATACATAGTGTAAGAGAGGTACAAATAAAATTCAGAGAAAAAAAGATGATTTCATGTTAGGCATTTCTTAAAAGGTGTGATACTTGAGCTGGACTTTAAGTAACTGGTAGAAAATTGGCAGGGGGAGATTTGGGGAAAGGATATTTCAGGCTGATCACATAACAGGTAAAAGGTACAGAGTGTATCATTGAAGGGTCTCTAATGGTCCTACATAGGGAGCAGACAGGGAACGACTGGCTATTGGACTAGAATAATTGGGTTTAGCTGTCTTGTAAGTGTATATAGATCTTACTTGTTAGGCATTGGACAGCCCTTGAAGGTTATAGAACACCTCTTATGTGTCAGATCTGAACAGGTCTTCTGATTTATTTATAACAACCCTTGTTTAATAGATATTACAATGTTTATTTTAAAGAAAAGAAAAACCGAGAACCAGAAGAGTTTAGTGACTTACCCAAGGTCTCATGACAAGTAATTGTCAGAGCTAGGATTCAAACCAAATGTTTTTTTGAATCTGTGTGTTTTCTGTCTTTTAAGTGGAAGAATGAGGCAGGCTAAACTCCAGGAATGTTACCAAAGCAGTTGGTTTCTTGGATGAGGGAGTAATACTGGAGAGGCATGGTGCCCAATTGGGAGTCTATTTTAGTGTTTCAGACAAGTGGTAATACAATAGGAATGAAAAAGAGAGTTTGTATATGAGATTAAGGAGGCAGAATTGTCAAGTCTGGCTAATTAAGAATGCATGCATTTGCAACTGTGCCCCTCAGATTGGGACTTGAACCCACGTGCTGGGACTGGAACCCCACCAAAACCCAAGGTCTTCCAAGTGAGATCACACACCTGGTTTCAGAACTTAATGAAGCTCAGGTTCTTGATGTCTCAAGAATTCAGTGAGGGACAAAATGATAGGTAAGAAGTGGATTTATTTAGAGAGAAAAACACTCCACAGACAGAGTGTGGGCCATCTCAGAAGGCAAGAGTGGCCCCAGGTATGGGGTTGTCAGTTTTTTAAAAAAATTTATTTATTAAATTTATTTATTTTTAACCGTGTTGGGTCTTCATGCTGTGTGCGGGCTTTCTCTAGTTGTGGCGAGCGGGGGCTATTCTTTGTTGCAGCACACGGGCTTCTCATTGCGGTGGCCTCTTTTGTTGTGGAGCATGGGCTCTAGGTGTGTGGGCTTCAGTAGTTGTGGCATGTGGGCTTCAGTAGTTGTGGCATGCAGGCTTCAGTAGTTGTGGCTCACGGGCTCTAGAGCGCAGGCTCAGTAGTTGTGGCGCATGGGCTTAGTTGCTCCGCGGCATGTGGGATCTTCCCGCACCAGGGCTCGAACCTGTGTCCCCTGCATTGGCAGGTGGATTCTTAGCCACTGAGCCACCAGGGAAGTCCAGGGTTGTCAGTTTTTATAGGGGTGAGTAATTTCATAGGCTAATGAGTGGGAGGATTATTCTAACTATTTCGGGGTGGGGGGGAAAGGGGTGAGGAGTTCCAGGAATTGGGCCACCACCCACTTTTTGATTCTTATGGTCGGCCTTGGAACTGTCATGGCGCCTGTGGGTGTGTCATTTAGCTTGCTGATGTGTTACAATGAACTGTACTGAGGCTCAAGGTCTAGTGGAAGTCGACTTGTCTGATATTTTGGACCCATTTGGTTCTAATCAGTTTATGTCATGTCCTGGGGCTATGTCATTCTTCAAAGGCTGTGCCCTGCCCCCTTCCCTCCAGTTTCACATTTAGGAGGTACAGGGAAGCCTGTGAGAAATGGAAAGAAAACAGAGAGCCAGAAGAGTATACTATTATGGAAGTCAAAACAAGAAAGTTTCAAAGATGGGGTAATGAACTATGTTAAATACTATGTAGATTTGAAGGTACATGAGTGAAGCAGACCAGGACCCTGTGGGGCTCCCGGGTACAAGTCCTTTCCGTGTCCCCTGTTTCTTGTTTGTAGGAAATTGGCTTCATTTAGCCTCCATGACCTTCCCTGAGTTCCAAAGGGCAGGTTCAAACAGTTGCTAATCAGGGAAGGGAGGGGATGCAGAGGGAAGGGAGGGGATGCAGAGGCAAGGGAGGAACATTTAAGAAACAGTAGTGCAGACTTGGGGCAGAAGTTCTGGTTCCTCCTCCAAGGAATATACATAATATCTTATCCAAAGTTCTTCTGCAGAACTAAAGCCCCACCCAGGTGGAGGATGGCAACTTCAGGCTGAGCACAAGGTTCGTGGAGCACCGCCCTGCTACCTCACCACCAACCAACCAGTCTGCAGCGCTCACCCTAAATTTTGCCTATAAAACCTCTTCCCCCCAAACCATCGGGGAGTTTGGGGTTTTTGAGCATGAGCCACCCATTCTCCTTGCTTGGTCCTGCAGTAAACCTTTCTCTGCTCCAAACTCCGACTTCAAGTTTATCTGGCCTCACTGTGCCTCAGCACACAAACTTTGTTCGATTACATGAGGACCAAGTGAAGCTCATTTGGTGTTTGGTGACCACTGGAGGCTCTTGAGGGCAACTTTGGCAGAGTAGTATGATTAGAAACCAAATAAAGGATTGAAGAGTGAGTTTGAAGATACACAACTATATGTCTTCACTGATGTGGAGACAGTGAAATAGACTCCGGTGAAAAATTTAGTGGACAGAGTTGAAATGATAAAGGATTAAGGCAAAGGATTTTAATGGTTGAGGCAAATGGATTAATTTGTCAAAAGCTACAAAGGCATAGGTGATAAGAAAGGGATTGAAGCTTTTAGAGAGGGAGTGATTGGTGGTTCATGGTCTTAAAGGATAGTGGGCGTGTTTAACACAGGTGTGTGGGCTAAACTTTGAGAGAAAAAGGATTTTCTTTATGAGTTGGCAGGGAAATAAAATATGTGGGACTGACACTGTGCAACTCAGATAGGACTTGAACCCACGTGCCGGGACCAGAACCCAGCCTAAACCCAGATTGGGACTTGAGCCCACGGTCTTTTAATTGAGATCACACACCTGGTCTCAGGACTTAATGAAGCCCAGGTTCTTGATGTCTCATCGCAGAAAGAATTTAGTGAGAGACAAAGTGATAGGTAAGAAGTGGACTTATTTAGAGAGAAACACAGTCCACAGACAGAGTGTGGGCCATCTCAGAAGGCAAGAGGTCCCCCAGAATGGGGTGGTTAGTTTTTATGGGCTGGGTAATTTCATAGCGCTAATGAGTGGGAGGACTATTCCAACTATTTCTGGGGAAGGGGCAGGGATTTCCAGGAATTGGGCCACTGCCCACTCTTTGACCTTTTATGGTTGGCCTCAGAACTGTCATGGTGCTGGTGGGGGGGGGGTGTCATTTAGCATGCTGGTGCATTACAGTGAGCGCATAATGAAGCTCAAGGTCCACTGGAAGTCGAATCTTTCCCTAGCTTGGATCTAGTTGGTTCTAATCGGTTTTTGTCATGTCCTATGGCTGTGTCATTCTTGTAAAGGTTGTGCCATGCCCCCTTCCCTCCTGTTCCAGGATAAGTGTCTGCTTATAATTTATAGGAAGAGTTTAGTTGCTCATGTTAAATGACTTAGAAAGTTTATTGAAGGAAAAGAGCGGTCGTCTACTAAGAGTGAATAGGCGGAAGTGGTGTTGAGAACTTTCAAAAAGAGGAAAAGATTTTGGAACAACTGCTATGGTCAAAGGGTAAAACAGCAAGAATTTCCAAAGCAAGGATTTTTAGCAAGAATCTAAGCGTACATTTTTATTGGGAATTTTTTTCTTGGGAAATAATTACATTTTCTTGTACAGTTTGACCCTTTTGTTATTCATGTTTGTAGCAGGGCATCTGTTCCCTCTCTTCCTTCCTCTTTTGTTCTTTCCTTACCTGTATCCCTCCTTCTAATTCATTCAACAAACATATTTTGAATGTATGTGCTCTACCAGGGGCTTGAGATATCGCTATGTATAAATCAGATGGTCTCTTCCCAAGTCTTAGGGTCTAAAGTAGATTTCACTAACTCGGATTCTTAAAGGAGCATTGGAATATCCAGGAATACACCATAGGGAATGGTAGGATCTATAGCCAATTCCAAGGGTATTCTCATTGAGATTAAAACAAAAGAGGCCTGCGGGCCATGGATTGTTTCTTTTTTAATGAAAAACTTCTCTGTAGTAGAAATTGTTGCAAATTCTTAACAAACTTTCACTTGTCACTTCCTATTCTTAGGTTTGTGTAGGTTAGTTTACCCAATCAGTCTTGAAAACCTGCTCTAGTAACCAGTGTGCTTTAAAGTGTTGAGTATTTTCAGCTGTTTAGTTCACATTATATCAAACCAACCCTTAAAACTTATTAGATTCCTTAGTGTTTTACACAACAGATATGGACTACAAAGGATACATTCATCTTAACATTTGATTTCAAAAAGCATAAATATTTGTAAACCTTCACCTTGGTTTTCACTGTTCTCTATAGTTTTGTAGGTTTATAGATTGTAATTTCTTTTGTACAGTTTTTTTTTCCCCCTCAAAAGAAGGAGGGATAACAGATAAACTTTTGGATTCATTTTCTTTCTTTTCAATCTGAAGTTTAGGCATTTGAAGAATATTATTTCCGTCAAAGGATTGGATATAAATTGTTTTGGCAATGAACTCTGTATCCATTATATATGACATATATTTTAGCAACTCATGTTTTTGCAGGAAGGAGGACCCCTTCCAGGGCCCAAGAGTGGCTCTTGTCTAATACTCGGAAATGAATTGTCCAAGGAGGCACACGGGCTGACAAAGCAAAAAACTTTATGGGGAAGGGGTGCCCGAGTGGGGAGCAGCGGGGTAAGGGAACCCAGGAAAACTGCTCTGCCACATGGCTCGCAGTCTCAGGTTTTATGGTAATGGGGTTAGTTTCTGGGTTGTCTCTGGCCAGTCATCTTGCTGGGCCCATATTTGGTCTGACTCAGGGTCCTTCTTGGTGGTGTGTGCATTTCTCAGCCAAGATGGATTCCAGTGCAAAGTTTTCTGGGAGGTTGGCAGGACATATGGACTGGCGTCTCCTCCCTCCTCTTGGCCCCTCCTGAATCCTCCTGGTTACATTTCGGCTGCAGCACTGTGTTCCGTGTTGGGATCTCCTGTTGCAAGACAACTCATGCAGGTGGTGATCATCCTGCCTGGCCATGGGGGGCGGTTTCCGTCAATGGTTCCTTAACAATCTGATGAACATAAACCACACTCTCAAAAGTTAATGAAGAAGAACAGAAGAATTTTACTTTTCCAGTGGTGTTAGTATTTCCTATACTCTGTGGGCTGCAATAAGATTTTATTGGGAGGTTAGAGCTATGAGAGACCTAGGTTTAACAGGAAAAAAAGGTTTGGTCTTCATTATACTATCAAAAAGGTCTTAAAACAAAACAAAAAAAGGTCTTGTGCTAGTGAAAACTATGCCTAAAACAAAAGCTTTTTTTTTTGGGCTCATCTTCATGGAGTTTGTATTTGATTACCAACCTGATGTATTTTATCATCAAGGAACATGTTATGATCATATCGTTTGATCATTTATCTCTACAAATAACTAACTTCGGTTAATTTTTTAATGTGATACTTGCCACTACCATTCTAAAATTCCTTCCTAAAAGCTATGAAGTAAACTGATTTCAGTGTTTCTGTTCTATTTACATTTAGTTGGCTTCATGCACACCTCATCACTGAAATGTTTTGTAGCTGGTAAAATTATATTTACACGAAAAAGGAGAAGTTTTTAACTTATTTCAGCTCATTTGATTAGAAATTGCATTTGAAGCTATATAAAAAATGAAAAGTCAAGGCAGTCAATAAACAGTACACTGGCCTAAATTGGTAGACAAATCTGCAGAGTACAGAGTGTCTGCATAAGAAGTGCAATGTTTTGTCATTCTTTTTTCCCTTTCCACTCAAATCTGTGTGTGTTTCACTCTGCACTGTTTTACTCTGCATTCTCTATACTTAAAAATATTTTGTTGCTCGGTGCTTTGTGACCACCTAGAGGGGTGGGATAGGGAGGGTGGGAGGGAGGGAGATGCAAGAGGGAAGAGATATGGGAACATATGTATATGTATAACTGATTCACTTTGTTATAAAGCAGAAACTAACACACCATTGTAAAGCAATTATACTTCAATAAAGATGTTTAAAAAAATATTTTGTGGAACTACTGTACTCTAGGGAGCATTGGTAATTGATGATAACTTTCTACAAGTGTCTTTTGTGGTGTCAGCTAAAACACGGGTGCCACGACTGTCTTCTAGAGGGGAGTTTCTTGGCAACCTTGCTTAGAACTGCACCCTGAAAGGATGTGACACCTCACACCAACCTTCAAAGTGAAACTTTATTTCAACAAGGTATACAGTTTGACTCTAAAAGGAGAATCAAGCAGCCCTGAAGGTTCAGGTTTCCAAAGACCAATCGAAGTCAAAGGAACTATGGGCTGGCTATGGTTTAGCTACTTTAAAGAGGATAATTGCAGAAAGTTATCATACAAGTTTGAATGGAATGATCACAAAACTCTTTAACTTGCTGTGAATACAGCCCCAAATATCTGTTTTGGTGACCCTTACTACTTGACAAACCACTGTAAAACTTAGTGGCTTAAAAACATTTAAGGAGTCTGTGATTTGAAAGGGTTCATTTGGCATAGTTTGTCTTTGCTACACTTTGTGTCAGCTGTGTGGCTCAAAGGGGAGGGCCAGAATCATGTGAAGGTTTGTTCAGGAACATGTCTGCTGGGCGGTGCTGGCTGTCAGCTGAGATTACAACTGGGAATCTGGGTTAGAGCACCTATTTGTAGCCTTTCCATGTCACCTGGGCTTCCTTACAGTATGGTGACTAGGTTGGAAGGGTGAGAGGGAGGGAAGAGGGGGATGAGGGAGAGAAAATAGAGCAGGAGAGGAAAATGGGAGGGAGGGAGAAGAGAGCGAGTTAGAGCCAGAGAGAGAGAGAGAGAGAGAGAGAGAGAGAGAAAGCACCTATACAGTCGTCCTTGGTACTTCCCCAGGATACCAAAATCGGGGGATGATCAATCCTGTATTTAAAATGGTGTAGTATTTTCATTCTCCTATATACTTTAAATCATCTCTAGATTAGTTATAATTATCAATTATAATTAATACAAGGTAAATGCTATGTAAATGGTTGTAACTACAATGTAAATACCATGTTAATAGTTGCCCGTGTGTGGCAAATTCAAGTTTTGCTTTTCAGAATTTTCTGGAATTTCTTTTTTTTTTTTTTTTCCCCCGAATATTTTTGATCTGTGGTTGGTAGAATCTGAGAATGTGGAAGCTGTGGATACGGAGGGACAACTGTATTGCCTTTTATAGGTTACCTTTAGAAATCACACAGTATTACTTCTGAGGCATTTTGTTCCTAGATACAAAGCTCAACATAAGCTGAAGGGGAAATTGTTCCTGCCTTTGGGTGAGGGAGTGGCAAGTGCCTGAAAGGGCATGTGGGACTGGAAATATTGCTGTGGCTGTTTTTGGAAAATACAGCCTGTCACTGCTCTTCCTGGTTACCTGTATTCTCTTATCTCTGGCCGAGTGATTCAGGTGTGTGAGGTCAGTGTTCAATAGGTTAAGTGTACAAAGTAGGTGATAAGGATACAGATTGAAATCCTTTTCTATGATTAATAGCTATCTCCTTTAATTACATTTTTTTGTAATTGTATCTTTTTCTGGAACTCTGTCCTTGTTTGTCCTTAGGAGGAAGGGTTAAAATTGCAACAACAACAACCAAACCCAAACAAACCAGGATTTTATGTTATGACAGCTTTATTGAAAGGTGCTGTGATGTACTGCAATTGAATGACCAGGGTTTAAGTCCCAGTTCTGCTACTTTCTAGCTGTGTGATGTTGGGACAATTGCTTAGCCTCTCTGAGTTCATACATCTACAAAGTCAAGGTAATGATACTTTCCTTATAGAACTGGTTTTGTAAAATAGAGATATTATAGGTAAAGGGACAGCTCAGAGACTGGGAGGTATTGGGGTCTCAACCATTATCCTTAGGCAGGTTGATGAAAATGTGTGATTTAGAATGTTAAATTGATTGTGTTCTAGAATGATAGATTAGGAAACCAATTTAAGATATGTAATAGATACTTTGATGCTAGAAGAACCGTAGGTGCCTTTGACTGAAAGGAATTAGAATAGAAGAAAAACTATGAAGAACTTCTTAAAGAATGTCTGTATTTTGAAAAGTATATTATATCTTCTCAGATATAATCAGCTTTTTACTGGAATCAATGTTTCAAAGATTTATTAAACTAACACTTAGTTAAGGTACTTTATTAAATGCTCTAATACCTTAGATTGAAATGTTTTATATTTAGTGAAAAGTGCTAATATTTTTTAGTTTTTATTTTTTTAAATGTGAAAGTAATACATATATGTTCTAGAAAAGAAGCTAAGGAAATAAATCACCCATGATCCTGTTATCCAGAGGCAGACTGTTAATATTTTGGTGTATTTCCTTTCATTTTTTTTTCTTCCTTGAAATTTTATAGTTTTCCATAGTTAGGATCATTGTATGTGTAACTTTATAATCTTCCTTTTTATTTAATTTTATATCATAATCAATTCCCACAAATCATTAAAATTTCATCTATCATATGTATGTATCATGATTTATGTAGTTTTTTGTAATTTTTTCTGTAATACATAATATTATGATGAATATATCTGTGTATGAATGTTTTCATAATTTTGATTTTTTCCATAGGATATATTCCTAGAAAGAAAATTATTGGATCAAAGGGAGTGAATATTTTTAAGGCCCTTGATTTATGTTTTTAAATTGCTTTCTGGAAAGTTTTTCCATTTTATATTCCCAGTAAAAGCAAAATAGCACTGATTATTCATTTTTTATACAAATTGGTTAATTTGATAGTTAAAAGTTATTATTTATGAAATTTGTATTTATTCTATATCTTTTAGATTGAAATTTTCTTTCTAATATTTATTTTTATTCCTTTCATTTTAATTTGCATGGATTTTCTATTTGTTAGAGATATAACCTTTTCATATTTTCTCTAGGTTTGGAAAAATTTCACCACTTATTATGTTTTATTTGTGTTTCACTAAACAGCTTAAAATTTGTCATTTCATGCAAAAGACATGCTAGAGTCAAACTAAGCTGAATGTTGCAGCTATTATTATTTCTAAGTGATAGTAGTTCTCATTTTTAGTGTTCTTAATTTACATAGTATGTTAGTTCTTTTTTAGATGTGTTGTTCATTTAAAGTGGATTTATATCTATTTATTCTTTTAAATTATGATTCTCAAACTTCAAATAACTTTATATCTTGGTTCTTGTGAAGAGTTTTTTTTTCATAAGTAGAATTATTCTTCCAACTGGCAAATTTTAAAATTTTGAATGGAATATTTTACTAGATTGTGGGTGATACCAAATTACTCAGATTCTATAAAAGTTAAGGTTCTTTTTTCTTTGAAAAATTTTCAAGTGTTTTAAATTTATAGAAAAGTACAAAAAGGTATATAGAGAGTAACACAATGTAACTCTTTCTCAGCTCTGTCAAAACTGAACCTTTTTGCCATGTTTACTTCAATTTTTAATTTTTCATTTGTTTGAGAAGTAGAACTTTGTAGACAGAGCTGAGGCTTTCTGTGGTGCCGATCACTAGTTCTGTTCTCTTTTCCCTGGCCTCAGAGTTAGCAAGGATTCTCAGTTTGGTGTTTACATTGCCATACTTGTTTTTATACTTTAATATATGCGTACCCATAACAAAAACCTTATATAAATGCTGTCTATACTTGTTCTTCTGTAGCTTGATCTTTTTTGCCCAATATTATGTTTTAGACTTATCTGGGTTGATAGACGTTGCTGTGGTTCATTCAGTGACTCTCAGAATGTGGTACCTGATCAGCAACTTCAGCATCACTTGGGAATTTGTTGGAAATAAAAATTCTCAGGCCAGGACTGGATACATTTGTGCAGTCCAGTGCAAAATGAAAATGCTAGAACCCTTGTTCAAACTGTTAATAATTTGGAGATGGTAGTGGCAGAGCATTACACCAAGAGTGGTGCCCTTGTAAGCATGTTTGTGCATCCATGAGGCTAGCTCTGTTTCAGGCCTCATTCCAGACCTACTGAACAGAAACTCTGAGAGCAGGGCCTGGCAGTCTGTGTTCTAATAAGGCTTCCAGGTGATTCTTACGATTGTTTAAGTTTGAGATCATTTGTGTTAGTTCTCCTGGGCCGACATAACAAAATACCATAGGCTGGGTGGTAGAAACAAATGAAATTCATTTGCTCACAGTTCTGGAGGCTGGGAATTCAAGATCAAGGTGTTGGCAGATTTGCTTTCTTTTGAGGTCTCCTTGGCTTGCAGGTGACCACCTTCTTGCTGGCCACCTTATATGCTCTGTCCTCACATGGTGGGTGGGTGTATATCTCTGGTGTCTCTTTGTGTACAAATTCCCTCTTCTTATAAGGACACTGGTCCTATTGGATTAGGGCCCACCTTATTAGACTCATTTTAATTTAATCACCTCTTTAAAGGCCCTATCTCCAAATATAGTCACATTCTGAGGCACTGGAGGTTAGGGCTTCAAGATATGAATTTTGGAGAGATACAATTCAGCCCATAATACCACTGCTATAGTTCAGTGAATTTTAGAGCTGTATTATATTCAGTTTTATGATTATACCACCATTTATCTTCTTTGCTTTTGATGGACATTTAGATTATTTTCCATTTTTTCCCCACTATGTCAGTTCCACTATATCAGTTTCTTTTTCTTTATAATTGCTTTTTCAGTTTTTATTTATTTTTGATATGGTATCTTGGTAGACTTTAAGTGTCCTGATGTCAGTTGAATTGAAACAAACAAAAACAAAATCATGTCCTGGCTTTTGTTTAATAGAAGGCTGTACTCTATAAGCTGTTAATTTTGCTAGCATGTAATTTTAAATAGTGGTGTTTTTGCTTTATGAGACTGGATTTTCCTTGTAGTCCAGAACATGTGGTTTTGGACCATATTTTGAGTTAACTACACAAGCTACTATTTCCATATATGGGTGGGTCTGTCATAATGATACTAAATAAATAAGTTCCTTTCTCCGTTTGTAAATAAAAGAGAACAGTGACTCCATCATTGTGTATGTTCTGTCTTGAGTTTTCTTGACCTTTTGCAGCTCATTATTATCATCTGGGAATACACTGAATTCCTATTGCTGTTAACTTTTTATGCTGCTACAGTTTATTTGGGAAATAAAGTTATTTTACTAAAAGTTAGGCCTATTTTTTATCAAAAGATAAAGTTTTGTACCGGGGTAGGGCAACATTTTCTCTTGGTGCTGAGCTTGCGCATGTTAGTTATATAATTTATAATCTTATTCCCTTTATTTAAATTTTATTTCATTTATTAAAATTTTATTCCCTTTCCTCTTCCCCCACACCCCACCCTATAACTTCTAACAAATACATATTACATGTGTCATTGATAGTTTTAGAAATTTACTGGATTCATTGAGGGCCCATTGATATCTGGATTTAGACCGTGTGGTCGCCTCCCTAGCTTCTACCCTGCCAACCCTTTGGCTCTTTTCCAGCTTGTTAATTATATCTCCATTTAAAGCCTTGCTGTATCAAAGAGAGATAAACACCGTCTTCCTAACTGTCATTAGTTACTCTTTGGTGGCTGAACTTGGTGGACAAAAAGAAGCTTTAGGATGATACTAGATGAAACTTGTGTGGTCTGGGGCATTATCACCTGGGAGCTTGTTAGATTTGCAAATTCTCAGGCCCCACCTCAGACCTGCTGAATCAGATGCCTTCCCGGTGATTTCCTTCCTTTCATACAGTTCTCTTAGGACAATGTAGTCTGTATAATTTCTAACAGTGTGCTAGGGTTGATAGAGCAAGTCTTATTGCTTGTCTATAGCTCTTTTTTTCCCTTGTGGTGGGGAGAAGTGAGAGATGGGCTAGGCTGAAAGAGTGTGAAGTAAGGGGATTCTGACCCTTTCACTGGCAAACATATATTGACCTTCAGGGATGGACTCTTCATTATCATTTCTTCCTTCATGTCTTTTCACTTCATGTCAACACTAGACTGCTAAATTTGTGTAACCTCTTGGTCTGCATTTGGTGTCCCTAATTTCAAAGTAAAACCACTGGTTTATTGAATGTTTATGGATATAAGGCCCATGTCTGGCTCTTTAGAAGAGAAAAGGAAATACACGTTGTGGTCCCCACACATGTATTTGGGCATTTTAAGACTTGGGTTCAGATTCTGGCTCTGAATCTGGTGTAATCTTTGGCAGAGTTCTTAATCTCTCTGCATCTCATTTTCTTCTGTTGTAAAATGAAGGTAACACCTACTGTGTATTTCTTACTAGGATGTTCAGGGGATTAAATGAAGTAGTGTATATGAAGCACTTAAAGCATAATAGGCACTCAGTAAATGGTAGCTGGATGCTATTATCATTATAATCATCATCATCTAGTCATTTCTGTATTTGAACATCACACTTGACTCTACAGGGCATACTATATTAATGGTCTAGGTGACGCTTTTCAGGAATTGCTTTCCTGGCTGGGCGATGGTTCCATCACTGTGGATAATTTAATTAGCCCTTGCCTGCTGAGCACTGTGGCTGTGGCAGTCAGTGAGAGAAATGTGGTATAGAAAGAGCCAGGGCCTTGGCGTCAGACAGATCTTGATCTGTCATTACTCCAGCAGTCACTATTAGTTGTGCACCTTGGGCGAGTTGCTTAGCTTTTCTTCCTCCACTTTCTCATAAGTAAGAAAAGGATTGTAACAACTACCTTGAAGCATTATTATGAATGGGGTTGGGTGGGTGTTATTATTGTGTGGATTAAATGAGGATATATGGAAAGCGTATAGTAAGTGGTCACATAGTAAGTTTGCAACAAATATTGCCTTGTTCCTTTCCCACCCTCCACTTGACCCATTGCAGAATTTTAGGGTCTGACTTATCCCTAATATATGTTAAGATTTCTTCCACTTTTTACACTTAAGAGACCAAGAGGCTAGACTGAGAGGCTAAGTGACTTGCTTGCTTGATACTATTGGAACAGGAATAAGTTAACTAAATCAAGGTTATCTAAGAGTTCTTGATTCCTGGGCTGAAATATAGATTTTTGGGGGGTGTTTATAAAAATCATATTTTAAAAAATTGAGATAAAATATATATAACATAAAATTTACCATTTTCACCATTTTAAGTGTATAGATCAGTGGCACTAAGTACATTCACATTGTTATGCAACCATAGGCCTATATTTTAAAGCCTGGTTTTGGGACTGTATTTGAATGTTTATTTCATGCATTCCGTTTGGTTGGTCCGTATATTGGAAAGGACTCTCTTAGTGGCAGATAACAGAATCATTATAGCTGGTTTAAGCAGAAGGGGATTTATTAAGTTGTAATAGTTTATAGGATCTTTGAGGAGTAGAGGAGCAGAGAGAATAGACTGTAGGCTGGGCTTATAGGAGCAGCTCCTGGAACCACACTTTTCACCTGGCTTGCTAAGGGAGCCACAGCCGTCTCGGGTCTCAGAGCCATGCTGCCCTGCTCAGGTTTGGAAGCTGGTGAGTGAGGAGTCTTGGCTTTTGCTGCTGGCCCCAGAAGAATCATTGTCTTGCCTGCCATCATTGCTGGATGGGCTGATCTGCCTGTCCTTGGTTGCTATCTTTCCTTGTTTCTTTCTCCTTTTGTTCTCCTAGGAGTGTTCCTCCTTGGGAAACCTAGGGCACATGCAGATCTCAAGTTGCAAGGGAGTCTAGCAAAAGTGCCCTTTAGTGTGTCAGTGTATGTGGAATCTGTATTTAATTTTTAAAATATAAGAACCCCTGTTATAGATAGCAGGGATTCTTAACTTGGCGGTTCATGGGAACCCTCTGAAATTATGTACAATATTATATATGCAATTGGGCCTTTTTTCGGAGAAGATCTATAGTTTTTATTAGAACTCCAGATGCTCTTGGGCCGTAGTAGAATGTTAATAACTAGCCAAAGGCAATGGGTCAGAGAAGATTGTTGGACTGGAGGGGCCAAGATGGATTCCTCTAGTATTAAGTTTATCTGTGACCATAGGGCTGCTAGGACTGAGCAGTGGGCAGACTTAGGGGTGGTGGTAGCAGTGCTCTTTCATAGACGAGGGCAGACCACGGGAGCTGTAATGGGAACTGGCCTAAGGTAGTGATAGACTAGGGTCATAATTCCATTTAGAATGTCTGACCTGTATGTGGATACTGGGAATCCAAAAACTGGACAAAGTCGAAGTCTGGGTCTGGGTCTGATGGAGCAGGTCAGATCTGAAGTCTTAAGTAGGCAGGCCAACATCATTGATGAGCAAGAAGGCTTAGGCAGAAATGACACACTCGTATGCAAGCAAGGCCTAAAGGAATGGGTCAACAGTTGCTTTGAAGCTCCCCATCATTGTGAGTTTTCCCATAGAGACTGGGTCATCATCTACCTGATTAGAATGCTACATGAAGCCTTCTTGCATTTAGTGGAAGGAAGCATGGATGATCCACAGATTCCTGCCCACTCTAGAATTCTATGATTTCAAATGCAGTAATTCATCCTTCAACAAATAGGGTGCCCTCCAGTTGCTTATGTCAATGTTAGAAGTTCATCCCTGTAGGCTCAGCTGTTGTGTTCTAGAGTTGGTATGTTTTCTAGGCTTGATCTCTCCCTAGAAGATCGGTCCTTTTGACCACTTCTCCAGGCCTTCTCAGCTTAGGCCCTTTTCCCTCCTCTGCGTGGTGGTGTTGATTGGGGCTTTTGAGCCCTGAGATAATGGTCAGACGGTCCTATGAAAGATTTGTACTTGAACTACCATCCCTGCCTCCTGTTTCCTATTTGTTGTCATCACAGCTCAAAGGAGACTAGAATTCATCATACCCCTTTGTTCTTAGGCTGACTTATTAAAAGGAGTCTTGTCCCCAGAGGATTTACTAATTGAGGTCGTGTTGAAACATCTTAGAGAGGGTCCCCTAGAGAAGTTTTCTGGAAAAAATTGAGAAATGCATTTATCTTGATCTAACTGAGCATTTCCTATAATAGCAGGATTAAAAAAAAAAACTTTGTTAAATAATTTCAGCATTCATGTTTTATGAGAAAACTTTACATATGGTGAAATTACCCATACATGTGATGAAAGTGTTTTAGTTTCCTGAAGTAGAGAGGCACATGAACACTGGATCATTTATCACTTTAGTAGGTTTGTAAAATTTCTATTTGCTGCTTCAGTGTTCCATTGTTTTCCCTTCCTTTTTGGATCTTTTTATAATTATTACTAGTAATTCTGACAGTCATTATTTTCTACCAGTTAGATATTTGACTTGATCATTTTAACAATATAAAAGGATAATGCTACGGTTACAGTTTCTTGACGGCATACTGTTGTCAGATCTCGGAACCTTCTATATGTCTATATAGCTAGCATGGGCATTTTAAAGTTTACAGAATCAGGTAGTGGAATTGTAGTTTTAATGCAGGTTTCTGTGCTCCGAAATATATATGTATCTATGTACACACACATAGATGTAATGTAGATTTTTACTTGCCTCAGTCTTAAAATTTGCATTTGTAACAGTTTTGGTGGTATGGTTTGCCTTGTGAAGAACCAAGAGGCCTGCTACTATGTCAGTAAAACTGTCTCATAGGTATGACTGAAACAGTTTTATTAGCAACATATGGGGCATGAAGGAGCCACAGAGGGGAGTTTGGAGTGTGAGGGTGCTGGTCTGTTTTTTTTTTGCATGTAATTATATGAGTCCTCATGCATGGTGTTATTTGCTGCTGCCTAGGGAATACAGAAAAATAACTTCTAATGTGGTAAAACAACAACAAAAAAAATCAGAATAAATTATAATTGTTGAGTTTATAGGGAATTATTTGGGTGAAAGATACATTTTTTTCCAACCTAAATTTTGTTTGGTCTTTTACATTTTATTTTATCAGTCTTTTAAATTAAAACCCAATTTCTTTTTTTTTTTAATGCTTCAGTGAATATGGGGATGAATATATCTTTTTTTGTTATTTATCATTTGTTATTTTATTTATTTATTTATTTATTTATTGGCTGCATTGGGTCTTCGTTGCTGCGCATGGGCTTTCTCTAGTTGCGGTGAGCAGGGGCTACTCTTCGTTGTGGTGCGTGGGCTTCTCATTGCGGTGGCTTCTCTTGTTGCGGAGCACGGGCTCTAGGCGTGCAGGCTCAGTAGTTGTGGGTCGCGGGCTCTAGAGTGCAGGCTCAGTAGTTGTGGCGCATGGGCTTAGTTGCTCCCTGGTATGTGGAATCTTCCTGGACCGGGGCTCAAACTCATGTCTCCTGCATTGGCAGGCGAATTCTTAACCACGGTGCCACCAGGGAAGTCCAAAATCCAATTTTTCAATAATTTGAATTTTTGGATCATCTTTACATAATAGACGCCTAGCTGAATTTCATAAATGGGGAAGAAATGTGTTTCTTTTTCCCTATTCTGACAATGTATGGTTTTGTTTAAATAGTTTTACTAAATATTTATTAATTTTCTTTAGAGATATTTGTAGCTTTTAAATGATTAGAGTATGCTGATTACTAGATGCTACACAGAAGGCAATATCAGACACAGCCTGTGGGCTTATGGAGTTTAATTCTATAAAAGTAATCATATGTAGATGATGTTTAAATAGTCAATGATAGGAATGATAGACACACATGTCAGCAAAGTGGTTACCTCTGGGAAAGAGGGAGGGAAGTGGGATTAGGGAGGGGAACAGAGAAGCTTCAATTGTTAAGTTTTTTTTTTTTTTTTTTTAGCCAAGATTTATAGGTTGTCAGAGATTTTGAAATCAGAGATTCAAGTTGGGGCAAAGTAGTGGAGTAGTTGGTTTCATCTTCCTTTCTTCCAGTTATTTCCTGGCTTGTTCTGTACAGTTTCTTAAAGGTAGGCAGGTAAATTGGAAGAGATTAAGGGAAAAGCTAGGGGTAAGGGGGTTAGAGGGTCGTAGATTCTGGAAAAAGCCCTGCAGAAAAAGGTATTGAAATGTTTTTCAAACTTCATCCCAGTTCTGCTCACTTCCTCCAGACTTAGGTTAAATGTAGGCATTTCTATTATTGTCTACTCTGAAATACTTATATTTTTTACAGGTGATTTCTCAGTCTTTATGTTGGAAAGTTACTCAGGCAAAATTTCTTTACTCTAGGATTACATTTGGTCCTAAAACTGGTTTCAGAGAGACCTACGCCTCTGAAATGGATTAATTCTTAAACTGATTAATCTCAAAATGACTAGTCTGTTTCCTTCTGTATGCTGGAAAAATAATATCGAAAGCCAAGCTGTTCAATATTTAGATTGCAGTGATTAAGAAAGCAGCATGGATTATATGTTTATTTCTAGAGTGTGAGCAAATAGGGTCACACTTCAAGTGCTTTTCAAATGCTCGTGACTACTGACTGTCCTGTTTTATGACAGGATGATTTTATCTAAGAGCTATTTTCATGGAGTTTATTTGCAGAATGGAAGACCTCTGCTTGAAAATGTAAGGAAAATCTTTACACTCATTCTCCCTTTGAAAATCAGGTTGAAAGGTTTGTCTATCCTATGAAGAAAAAGAAGTACAGTTGAATAGTTTTGTTCTACCTGGAGAACAATACATAATAGGAATTAGAGTTGTACATTTACTGGGGGTGATTTCAGACATATAAGAAGAAAAAATACTGAGTACTTGCAATATTTTTTTTTAGAGAATGTGAACTCTACTAAATGAAATATAAATTAATCGTAATAATCTTAAATTTATCATTTATTTAAGCCTCTCTTTCCTACCAGATCTTTAAAAGAGCAGCTGAGAAATATTTTTTATCTGATTTGAATTTAATTGCTATTATTTTTTCCTGGGTAAACTGCCTTATGAACAATGTAGAAGACCTAACTGGCTGAATAATCAAGATTTCACTTTATTGACATTTACTACTAAATATGTTTATTAAAGTTCAAAGAATAATTGAAATAACGAAGTAGTATTATTAAAGTTTGTTAAGCATAAAGATAATATATGAATTAATTAAAATAATCCATCTATACTATAAAATAATGATTAATGGATTGTTGCCTTATATTTGTGAAGCTCTGTGTGTATATGTGTATTGTTATATTTCTCCATAAATGTAATTATTTATATTTCTTACATATGCTGTTTCATTTTATCGTCACAGTGGTTTTGGAAGTAGGTAGGGTAGGTGAGATTTCTCTTTACTAAATGAGGAAAACTGAGTAGTTTAGTAATTAAATCATTTTTTCATGGGTAGGGCTGCACTAAAATTAGGGTGCCTGACTTCTGGTTTAGTGCTCTTTCCCACTGGACCTTAGCCAGAATCAGGGAAATTTGGATTTTTCTGGCCCACTGATTCTTTGCTTTGGTCATTTTGTTTTGGTATGTTTCATTAGAATTTTTCCATCCCTTAGAAAGCAAAAAAGAACCAATTGTATAAAATCAGTTTTTTGTAATTAGTACTTTTGACTGTAGATTTGAGGGTGAGAAGGATAAAACTTGACCCAAATGACATTTTTTGATTGTATCTCTATTAATCTGGTGCAACATTTTATTATTTAAAAAGAAATTAAGAATTAACTTGATATCATCTGTACTTTTGATATTACAGCAAAGTCTTGGTGATTGAGATGCAAGCAGACCTGTCTTCCTCCTTCCCTTGTTTTTTTAAAAAAAAAGTTTAAATTTTAAAAATTAAGATATAATTGACATATATTAGTTTCAGGTTACAACATAATGATTTGATATATGTGTATATTGCAAAATGATCACCACAATATGTTTAGTTAGCATCTATCACCACACAATTACACATTCTTTTTTCTTGTGATGTGAACTTTTAAGATATACTCTCTTAGCAACTTTCAAATATTCAATACAGTATTATTAACTGTAGTTGCCATGATGTTCATTACTTTCCCATTACATTGGTTTAATAACTGGAAGTTCGTACCACTTGACCACCTTCACCCTTCACCTATTTCTCCTACACTCTACTCCCCCACCCCATAACGACCAATCTGTTCTCTGTATCCATGAATTTTTTGTTTTGTCTTGTTTGTTTTGTTTTGCAATTCTACATATAAGTGAGATCATATGGTATTTGTCTTTATCTGTCTGAGTTATTTCACTTAGCATAATGTCCTCAAGTTTCTTTTATATTGTCACAAGTGGCAAGATTTCTTCTTTTTTAATGGTGGAATAATATTCCCTTGTATATATATATATATATATATATATATATATATATATATATATATATATATATATATACCACATTTCCTTTATTTATTCATCCATTGATGGACACTTAGGTGGTTTCCATGTCTTGGCTATTGTAAATAATGCTGTGATGAACATGGGGGTTTAGATACCTTTTTGAGTTAGTGTTTTTGTTTCTTTGCATAAATATTTAAAAGTGGAATTGCTGGATCATGTGGTAGTTCTGTTTTTAATGTTTTGATGATGACTGATGTTGAGCACTTTTCATGTGCCTGTTAGCCATCTGTATGTCTTCTTTGGAAAATGTCTATTTGGATCTTCTGCCCATTTTAAAGTTTTTTAATTCGATTTGTTGTTATTGAGTTATATGAGTTATATATTTTTGGATATTAACCCCTTATCAGATATATGATTTGCAAATATTTTCTGTAGGTTGTCTTTTCATTATTTTGATGGTTTCCTTTCTTGTGCAGAAACTTTTTAATTTGATATAGTCCCATCTATTTATTTTTGCTTTTGTTGCCTTTGCTTTCGGTGTCAGATACAACAAATCCATCATCAAGACCAATGTCAACAAGCTTGTTTCCTGTGTTTTCTTCTAGGAGTTTTACAGTTTTACGTCCTATGTTTAAGTCTTTAATCCATTTTGAGTTAATTTTTGTGTATGGTGTAAGATAGAGGTCCAGTTTCATTCTTTGCATGTGGCTGTCCAGTTTTCCCAACACTATTTATTGAAGAGACTGTCCTTTCCCCATTGTATATTCTTGGCTTCTTTGTTGTAAATCAATTGACCATGTATGTGTAGGTTTATTTCTGGGCTCTCTATTCGGTTCCATTGATTTCTGTGTCTGTTTTTATGCCAATATCATACCGTTTTGATTACTATAGCTTTGTAATATAGTTTGAAGTCATGAAGCATGGTGCCTCCAGCCTTGTTCTTTTTTTCTCAAGATCGCTTTGGCTATTCATGGTCTTTTGTGGTTCCATGCAAATTTTTGGATTGTTTGTTTTATTCTTCTCTTCCCTTTTGAAGACCTGCCTCAAGCTTGATGTTGGGAGCCTCATGATTCCTGAAAGAATTTTACTTATTTTCTCCCATTATGTTTTTTTATAATGATTATTATTTTTAACTGATCTTTTTGAATGTATTATACTTTTAAATGGAATTAAACGCAAGTGAGTACTTATGTAAAGCAAATATCTGTTAGTGTATATTATGAATGAAACCACAAAAAGACATTTGTATGTCTTACTTAGATAAACATAAGATTAAGAAATGGAAATTTGGGGCATTAGAAAGGAATATTTACTTGTCACATACAACATAGTAATGTTATTAACTATCCTTTTTAGTAATATGTAATTTATTCACACAAAGGATACTGTGACTTGCCTGTAGTAGTTAATATAACTTAGTTATCAAAATGCCTTGTTTAGGGTATGTGAATTAATTGTAATCAAAAGTTTAAATCACTATTAGGGCTAAGTCTTTTTTTTCTTTTTTTGTCCTTCAGTTGCAGCAAAATCTAACTTCCATGTGTTTCGCTACTTTTATATGTCTTTTGGGAGATTTTGAAAAACCAAGTCTTCTTTCTCCTGTGAAAGTGTTAAAAATCCTAAGAAGCTTTCCTGAGATAAAGTTTGTCCCCTTTCAGTTATTAAATGTGCTTTCCTCTTATCTGTGAATTTCACCTTCAGTTTACTGGCAACTGCTTTTTCGTGTTAGGATCATTGAATTATGATTAACTCCTTGCAATCTGGCCTTGGTCCCACCTCTGTACTGGAACTGCACTCTTGAAGGTCACTGGTGACCACATTCTAGCCATCTGTAGAATTTTTCCCTCAGTTCTCAATCTCCTTGACATTATAATGCCATATGACCTCGGCTTTTCAGTTACATGAGCACTCTATTTTGGATTTCTGCTTTGAACTCTCTGCTGCCCACGCTTCTTCCTGTAATACCTGTCTTTTCTTTGTGGGGTGGGTTTTGACCTTGTCCTTTGCTAGGTATTTACTTATTGCATTTTGAATCTTATCACTTTAGTGCTTCTTGCTTTGCATTGTGTCATAGATAAATCATCATTTCTCATAACTCTCACTGTGATGGATATTGCTGGCAATTCTCAGAGCTTCATTTCACATCATTGCCCATCACCCAAACTCTCATCCTGTACTCCCATCTGCTTTTAGGTAGATGTCCTTTTGCCTCAGAACAGATCTTTCTCAAGTCATCTCCTTCAGACTCTCTTCTTCTCTGAATTTCTGAGTTTCTTTTAAAGACACATTCTCTTAATACCTTGACATTTTAAATTTGGTGTCGCTTATCTCCCAATGTCTCTTATGTTCTTGAGTCTTTCTTGAAAATATTTCGTAAATTTGTCCTGTGCGCTTCATTCCCTCATCTTCCCCAAAGTACTTCATAGAGTGTGAAACACTTCCAAATGTATTTTTTTTTAATTTAAAATAGCCAACATAACACATTTATGAAATAGGAAAGGTAGAGTTTATTATTCCAATTTGCAGGTCAGGAAATTCGTAGTGAGAGAAGTGACTTGTCTGAGATATCATTACTGGTTAAGGTGAGAGCTATTACTAAAGCCAAGCTAATGTGATTTTAAGTCTATATCTGTGCCCAAATCAAGTGACTGTTGTAACTTCCTACTAATGATCTTTCAGCTTCCACTTCTCTCCTTTAATTCACTTTACTTGCAATGCTACATTAATGTCTATAAAACCAATCAAGGTAGCAGCTATTAGAGATTGACACAGTGTCTCAGTCACTGTGCTAGATAATATTGTTTAATCCTCAGAACTGCTGTGCAAGGTAGATATTGTTATCCATATTTTATAGATAAATAAATTGAGGCTTACAGGAGTTAAAGAAGCTGCTAGTCATTTTGTGTGATGGGATCAGGGTGGGGTGGAGATTGAAACTCTGGCTCCCAAGCTCTGGTTCTGTTTACAACCACATAAGTACTCACTTGCGTTTAATTCCATTTAAAAGTATAATACATTCAAAAAGATCAGTTAAAAATAATAATCGTTATAAAAAAACATAATGGGAGAAAATAAGTAAAATTCTTTCAGGAATCATGAGGCTCCCAACATCAAGCTTGAGGCAGGTCTTCAAAAGGGAAGAGAAGAATAAAACAAACAATCCAAAAATTTGCATGGAACCACAAAAAACCATGAATAGCCAAAGCGATCTTGAGAAAAAAAGAACAAGGCTGGAGGCACCATGCTTCATGACTTCAAACTATATTACAAAGCTATAGTAATCAAAACGGTATGATATTGGCATAAAAACAGACACAGAAATCAACAAATCAAATTCTTGATGTTACTCTTCTTCCTAAGAACTTACTGTGTATTCCTTTTGCCTTCTTAACCCCATTTGTACCCCTTTATCAACCCTTCCAGACCCTCAATAATTTGTTGGTAAGTTTCTTTTCTATTTATTTTCGCCAGTAACCCTCCTCAGTGAATCCTCTGCTCTTGACCTTGTTCTCATCTCACACAGACCTTATGTAGTCTCACTTTAACTCATGCTGTTTACTCCCTGTGTAGAATAATTTCGCCTCCACCTCTTTACTTATCCATAGCCAGCTCTTTACCTTTTCCTCATTCTAACATTTAGTAAGCACTTAAAGCATGCATGGTGTTATGATAGCAGCTGCTAATATAGATGAATGCATGGGCCTTGTTGGGGAGATGAGCAGGGAATGGGAGGAGCCAGACTGGATTCCCCACTCTGATTTGAGAACCCTAGCAGAGGGAGGTGTGCATGGGTTGCTATGGCAGCACTCAAGAGGATGTGATTAATTTTATGTGAGTTGTTGGGGAAGACAGGACTGAAGAACTGACCTTTAGGCTATAGCCTTACAGGAGGAGGGGGAGTTCTCCAGGTGGAGAAGGGAAGGGAGGTGGGCTTTGTGGAAAGAGGAAATATTGTATGAATAGAGGGATAAAATCACAAGTGTGTATGCCATATGTTGGAGTGTGAACATTAAAAGTTGCAGGGCTATGCAAGTGGTGTGTTGTCACCAATGGGCCTCAAGTGACTGGCCTTCCCTTCATGGAGTCATTGGTCTGGGGTCTGGTGTTTGACCTTATACTTTCAGACACCTGGTATGCTGGACCCACTGAGAGTGGACCTCTCTCAGGAGCAGGGCCACGTTAGCCATACTCTTAGAAACTGATATACAGATATCTATATCTATATGTTTGTGTCTTTGTCAATTGATTAATTTCCAATGAGGGATACAACTGTCAAGCAGATTGGATTGCTTGATTTGGCAGATCAGTTCATTGTCTCCTTGTAGGCAGGCTTCTTGGGAAGCCAAGTTGTTAATATGGAGGTGAATTGATGATTGAGAAATACAGCTGTCAAGTTGACCCAGCATTTCTGACGAGCGTGCTCTCTCTCTTCTGCCAAGATACATGGGAACCATGTTGCCACAGACCACCTGGTGAGCATGCTAGAGAACCTGGAGGGATATTTGTTTGAAGAAGTATCTCTCAGCTGAGTTAGCTTAAGGCTATCTTACCCACTCTAGGAAGAGCATTGCCAAGGAAACCAGATTATTCTAGTCAACTCAGCCAAGACTTCCTCTCCTGTGGCTTAGTTTGATCTTGTGAACATTTGCCTAGATGGCTTTTCTGATTCCTTTGCTGACCAGTCCTCCCCTTTTCTCCTTTTTTTTTTTTTTTCATGCTTTCTCCCTTTAGATATGTTAAGACATTCTGTCAAATTACAGAGAAGTCTTAAGAGCTGGAGAAACAGAGTGATTTTCATATCTCTGTTTTGATTTATCTTGTTTTTATTTTAAATCACATTTTCGTATTTTCAGTCACTTGGGACCAAAATCAGGGAATGGTGAATAGCACCCTGAAGCCAAGAGTGTGAGATATATGGTGGTGGGATGTTGGAGATGAGGCTCGAAAGGAAAGTTGGGACCAGATTGTGAAGGGTCTTGGATGCCATACTAAAGAGTTTGAATTTCAAAGTCCTCTCAATTCAGTTCTTTGCTCTGTGAATTCTTTTTTTCTCCCAATGTCGTCTTTCAATTTAAAATTTTTTATTATCTTTATCAAACAGTTAATATCTTACTATAGAGCATATGATAATGGCTCTTTCTAAGAGATCTTAACATTTTTAAGAGATCTTACTTAGACCCCTTACGTTTTGACAGATAAATATTAGGTGATATTATCTGCAGTTTAAATGTGAGGTGCTTGAGAGCTTAAGTTCTGCTTCTGACTCCCATTGTGCTTCTTTTTTTTTTTAGAAATTTATCTATTTATTTATTTATTTTTGGGTGCGTTGGGTCTTAGTTTCTGTGCGAGGGCTTTCTCTAGTTGTGGCAAGCGGGGGCCACTCCTCATCGCAGTGCGCGGGCTTCTCACTATCGCGGAGCACAGGCTCCAGACGCGCAGGCTCAGTAGTCGTGGCTCACGGGCCCAGTTGCTCCGCGGCATGTGGGATCTTCCCAGACCAGGGCACGAACCCGTGTCTCCTGCATTGGCAGGCAGATTCTCAACCACTGCGCCACCAGGGAAGCCCCCCACTGTGCTTCTTAATTCAAGCTATTTCCACAACTTCCTCTCTTATACCCCAGTTTTTAAGACAGGTATTACTTTTTATCTTATCACGTAATGGTTCTTTTTTATCTTATTATGTAATGTTTTTATCATGGTGATTATGTGCATGAATAGCTCTCTTATTAATTATCATGTATCTGTCTCTTTTCTCAGTAGGCAGCTTACCAGTTCCTTATATTTAGGTGGACCTCATACTTACTCCTTTTGCATCTTATAATACCTAGCCCAGTTGAATTTAAAGCAGTACTTAGACAATAGAATACTATTTTAGAGCCAGAAGGTATGTTAATCTAGTTCAGTACTGCCATTTTCTACATGAGGAAACGGAGATCCAGGGCTGCTGTAATTTGCCAGAGCACGACTAGTAGAGCCATGGCCAGAACCCAGATGTCGTCATGTCTGTTCCAGCCACCTTTGCACCATACTACACTTGTTCCCTATTTGGCTGAGAGATGTATTCCAGAAGGATGAAAGGGAACCTCAAAGATCACTGTATCAACGTACAGACTCCAAAACCACAATTTAAAAACTTAATTTAGCAGCTTTTCTTGTTAGTGCTTGGAAGAGTATAGTTTTGAATGTTTTAGATCTAACTGTGTTATATAGGAAACCACATAAGAGGCACATAGGGAAAGGAGCTCACATATTGAACTCTTTCTGTGTTCCTGCCAAGCAATGTACAGGTGCTTTACACTCATCACCTCAACTATTTATTGTGACAGTCCCGTGAACTGTTATCCACATCTTGCAGTGAGCAAACTGAGACTCACAGAGGTGAAACAATCTTGCAAGTAGAACTAGAAGATGTGGGGTGTGAGTCCAGGCCTACATGACTACAATGACTGTGCTCTTACAATTATGCTTCATTGTTACAGCCCTCGGCCAAAGCCAAGAATAGCAGCTATAGCAGCAGGTACCACACCTGACTTTCTAATGAGGGGAAGTCCAGCAGCCATTCCCCATTGTCTGTGGCAAGAGGTGATTGTTGGTGCCTGAGCTGGGTGGCAGTGTCTGACTCACTAAGTAATCTCACATTTTCTAACCATGGTTTGTGGCTCATATTTGTGACCTTTTCTATATGTATCTTATGTCATTGTTCCCTTTTCCATTCTGTGGGAGAACAGCACCATGTTATAAGCCCACATGTCTCATTCTTGCTTCTACCTAAGCCTCACTTTCCATCTTGTTAATGCTCCTCCTTTCTTTCCTTTTTCTCTCCACTCTTAACTCTTGGTGTGGAGAGAAAATTAGATGTGCTTGTTTCAAAGGTACTTGAATGGATGAACTTCATTTCCACCCCTGCTGAATTCTTCTGTGTTGGTATGAAGAATAACGGGACAAAAAAAATAAAAAGAAGGTGATGCGTAATCACATTATTTGTCTTCTAGCAAAACATTTTTTCAGAATAGCAAGATATATGCAATTCATAACTTATATAAAGTTCATCATTCATATTTATAAAATCTGTGTTTTGGTGCTAGATGCAGTTACTTCAAGTTTCAAAGAATTATTTAAAAATGCTTTTGTAGCCAGTGGGAAGCAACCGCATAGCACAGGGAGATCAGCTCTGTGCTTTGTGACCACCTAGAGGGGTGGGATAGGGAGGGTGGGAGGGAGGGAGATGCAAGAGGGAAGAGATATGGGAACATATGTATATGTATAAATGATTCACTTTGTTATAAAGCAGAAACTAACACACCATTGTAAAGCAATTATACTCCAATAAAGATGTTAAAAAAAAAAAGATTGAGTAAACCAACTTCAATATTAATAATAAAAAAAAAATGCTTTTGAATCATCTCCCTAAGAGCTTTCAACACGGTATAAATAGTACACTTTTTAACATTTCCTTTTGTATACCTGCAGTTTGCATCATCTTTGAGATTGTTTACCACATTTTTTTGCAAGGCACATGTGAAGACTCAGCCAACAAATGTCATTATATATGTGGGTTTCAAAAAGCAAATGGGGAAAGTTTTGTTTAACCTTTTCAAAGAGTTGTTATCTGGGCTTTCCCCCATTTCAGAGCAAAACCAGATGTAAACCAAGGATGTGAACCAGTGTACATATTTTTGAATATATACCTCCTTTTAGGTTTTGCCAGTGATCATTTTTGTTAAAATATTACCACCTCCCCGCTAGGAATTTAGAATGTTTCTGGTAAATAGTTCACTATAATCTGGTGATTTCCATCACTTTGCTTGTCCAGTTAAATTCTTATGGATTGTTTCTTAAAAAGAACACCACCATTGTGAGATGAGGAATTGGAGCCGTGGCATTTGATTAAATGTGTTCATGGGGGAAAATATGCTAAGAAGGCATTAGAATTTCTCCTTTATGCCAAAAAGTGCATTAGACTGGTAGACTGTACAGAGGGAGGTGACTCAAGGGAATATCCTGAGGTGGAAGGTATTGGATAATAAGAACACCGAGTGAGAGAGAATAGTTTTTCTTAGCATGGGAAGTATAGTCCCTTTTCTAAGTAGAAGGGCTCAAACCCTAAGCCACTGTGTTGAGATGGCATTTTTATTTATTTAGATTTTCCTTTCTGTTTAATTAAAGATTGGAATTAAGATGATCCTATTTTTTGTTTATTTATTTTCTAAAAATCCCTTATCTTCTATATTGCAAAAAAAAAAAAATCCACTAAGAATGAATTAAAATTTTGTTAATGGCATTTGTGTTGTGTTTATTCTTTCAGGTTTTAAATTTCATATGATCAGTGCCTTTTACTAGAACATTACATGCTTTAGATATGCTTTATAATTATCTAGTACAAACTGTCTCTTATTAAGTATTTGATGGCACGTAAGACGTTTAAGACAATTTCATGTCCTACTTCTTCTACATAGTGGATACTAGACAGTACTTCTTCCGCATAGTGGATACTAGACAGCTACTGGTTGAATAAATTAGGGAATAAATAACTGAATGAGTATAGAAATATGTGGGGGCATGTATGATTTTCTTTTCTGAGTCAGATTCATGATTTCTATGATGTTGCCTTACCAAATTCTTAAAACACAGGTTTTCATTAAATGATTTAGGTACTCACTATATAAAAACTCACTATTAAAAAATAAGGGTGAATAAATTTAAAAATAACTAATTCTACAAATAAATAATTATTATAATTTGGAACATCATTTCAGACAGTTTTTTTCTCCTTCTATGCACACAAAACCACCCCCCAGCACACACATGCCCACATACATACATAGATTTATAGATGGAGAAATAAGAGATAAATTATAAGGATAGGATCATCCTACATACTACTTTCACTTAAATAAAAGTAATATTACTTGATTTTTACAAAAGTAAAAGAAATTAAAAACAAAAGGAGTTACAGTAGTTAAGAGATGATCCCTTATAATAAGAAATATCTGATTTCACTAAAGTAGAAAAAAATTATGAAAAATGGTAACAGATCAGGATCATTATATTTTAAAAATTAACTATATATGTTATTGTATCAGTTTATTTCCTGCAATGAAAAGTAAGAAATTAACATATTTCCCTTTTCCTACCTCCTAATTCTTATTACTTATATTAAATCTGTACCTTGTCAAGTTGTGTAACACTTGCATTCTGTTTTGTAACTAATTTTCAGTTATTTAGTCTTAGTTTTGTATTTAACAGTATTCAGTGCTTACTTCCTGGTCTTTTTTTTAAACAACAGATGGTCTTCAGAAGTGGTCCTTAAGAAAATTCCATTCTCGGGGACTGATGCCCCTAAACAAGTACCACATTTTTTTTCTTTTTTTAAGGAGAATATATTTCTTTGGTCAGTAGGTGGAGAAACTGAATCCTGCAGGGTAAAATCAAGTTTTGGTTCATACAACTTGATTATAAAATAATAGTTTGCTTATTTAGCTTAAGTGTAGTCCTTGAAATATGAGTGTTATTTTCTTTTTCTTTTCTTTCTTAATTTTCTTTTTTGTTTTTTGAAGAATTTGATGTGTAGGTCAAGTAGCAAAAACTATATAGAAATAGACTATATGAAATTGAAGTAGAAATTGAATGTTAGGGTCACTTTAAAAAGTTCATATAGGCCACTGCATATGACACAGCCCTAGAATAGTAAATAGCCTTTAATGTTACAGAGTTAGTGAAGGTGGTGCCTGCCATTAGGAAGGAAAATAGAAACAGAACTATGGAGCCAGAAAAGCATACATTGGGCTAAAAGAATACCTATTGGTTCAGTGCTATTGAGGAAGAGAGCTCCTAATAGGAAATCAACTCTGTAGGCATCCTGGGGTCAGAATGCAAATGGTTTTGAAAATCTAACTGGTTTAGAATTCACTCCGTAGGAAATGAGGAGTAAATGATGGCGTTTTTAATGTTTATTTTTATTTTTATTTATTTTTAATTGAAAGATTCTTTAAATTCTATAGTGCTTTACAATTTTCAAGAGCTTCACACACATGATTTCACATTATCCCATAATAACCCTTTTGCCCCCCCTACCCCTTTACTGCCCCTTGTTATTTTCTTTTAGTTGTGTACTTTTAAAAGATTGATGGATTATTTGTGCCTGAAAAGTAAAACCCTGGGTCACTCTCAAAAAGAGTTAGTACTAAATCCAGTTGGTTCTATAGAAGCAGAGGTCCAGTGGGCATCTCCCAGGGCATTCTGAGGCTGTCGCCCATGTCACTTCTGCTATACTTGCTGAGATTGCTGACTGAAGTTCTATTTCTGGAAGACCAGAAATGGAAGGACTCCGTTTCTTCGGGGTACCTATTAGAACAATTTTCCCTGGTTTTCTCCTATTAGCGTATGTTGTACCTTCTTATTCTCCTTTTCTTGCACTTGATAATGGGAGATAGCATTAAAGCAGCATTGTATTTTAATCATACTCTGTGAATATGGCTTTTCTCTGTAAAGACCCATTCATTCAGAGGACAAAGAACCTGTTCTATCTCTATTCTGCAAAAATAAATATAGTCTATTTACATCCACACATTTCTCCATGTCTTTCTTCTTTAATTCTTTATTTTGATTCATTTTTTGGCTGGCTTAATTTGGTTATCAGGTGTTTTGTTTTGTTTTGTTTTTTAGGTTTTTTTTTTTTGGTTGCATCTAAGCCTATCTATATCTGTTTATATATCTACCTATATGTATAAATATTTTTTCAAGAAAAGCTCATGGTTGCTGAATTTCTTGAGTAATTGAATGCTTGAAAGTGTTTGTAGGTTGCTTTTGTGCTTTATGGACAATTTGGCTGGGCATCACATAATTGGGTGTTTTATCTTTCCCTTAGAACTCTGAAGACATTGCCCTATCATCTCCAGGTAATAGTGAATGCTGCTATAGAAAAGTCTAAGGCCACTCTTGGTTTTTCTGCCTTTTTACTGACATAATTTATATTTATTTTCTCTTTCTTAAATTCTGTAACCTCATGAGGAGATGTCTTAGTATTAATTGTTTTGAATCCAGTTTTTCTGGAACGTTTTCTTTTTTAAGTATTTTATCCCACCCCCACCGACACAACCCCCAAGAGAAGGTTTTCTTTTATTATATTGCTTTTTTTTTCTGTTTCATTTGTTCTGGTTTCTTTTGCAAGAATGCCAAGTGTGTATTGGCTAGATCTCTTTCATCTTCTATATTGATTATCTCATCTCATCTCTTATATATCTTTCAAACCTTTTCATTTTGTGTGCTTTTTTAATGCCCATCCTCTCTTTTTCTGACTGTTTCAGTATTGCATGTTGTGTTTTTTTTTTGTTGCTTATTTTGTGGCTTTAATCTATGTTTTTTTTTTTTTCTCTCAATCTCCAGCTTCTTTAGCCTTACAGTTTGCTTTTTCATCTCTTAATTTTCTTATCTTCTCTTAGATATTTCATACTTTTCTTTGAGTAGCTCATATTCTCTGTAATTTAAACTGTGGAAAATTGTTTGTGAGTAATTCCTCTGTTTCCTAAAACATTATCTTTTTCATCTGCCATTTGCTTATATCCTTCCACTCCAATCCTCAGTAGTTCTGTGTAAATTTTTTGTTGATTCCTTTCTAGTTCATACTCATTTTTGGATGGGCTTAATTCCTTTAAAAACAGGTATTACCTGAAAAAAGTATGAGGTCAGATGCAAGTATTGAGTAGTAGGGAGAGGGGATAAATGACATCAGTTTGCACTTACATATGGAGATTTTTAACTTAAACACTTCTTCATCCAAGATGGTTCCTTTGATCTGGGGACATGGCTCACCTCAGTTTGCAGTGCTGTGAAGGTCACTGTGACTTTGAGTTCCTGTGAGTCATAGGAGTGGTTTGGTGATAACTCCTTCCCATTTGTCTCTTTCCTCGCATTTGGCACTATCTCTGAGCTTGGAAACTAGTCATTGACAATAAAAACATGTTGATGTTTCCTCTGTCCTTTTGTGGTGTAGACCATGATTTTCTGGAGAAACCTCTTTTATTTTCTCCTAGGTAGATGCTTAAACATCATTGCTCTAATCAGAGTTTCCTTGAATGGGGTTTAGAACTGTTCCAACTTTAGGGAAGTCTTTATCCTGCCTGAGATCTGAGGGGGTGTGGTCAGCATGACTCCTCATTTGATTCCAGGTATCACATTTTTCTTTCTTTTTTTTTTTTAATAGTTTGTGGTTTGTGGTTGTGGCTGTGTCTTTGTTTCATTGAAGATGAGGTATTCATTATTTTTTGTTCTTTTGCTTTTTTTTTTTTTTTTTGGTTTGTTTCTGGAGTCGAGACTAGGGTAACAGTGTCTTCCTACTGTCATTTTTTTTTTTTTAAACTGTCTCTGCTGGCTCACTGTCACTCCCTCTCATCCTCCCTTTTGTTACCCTTCCTCTCCCCCTGCCCTTAGCTACTTACCCCTTAAATCAAGAGGTTTTCCAAAGACCCATTTTCAGTCCATTTTTTTTCTAGGTTAGTTTTCTCTTCCTGAGTGACTTCGTCTACTCCTATGTCATTAATCTTCACCTCTAGTTTAATTTTTATTATTTGTTTGGTTTTCTTTCAGCTTTATTGAGATCTGAAAAAAAACACTGTAGAAGTTAAAGGTGTACAGCATAATGACTTGACTTACATATATTATGAAATGATTACCACAATCAGTTTAGTTATCATCCATCATCTCATAGTCTAATGATTTTTGGATTAGCAGTTTGGCATTGACTCCTCCTGAGCTCCAAATGCTTACTAAATACTAATAGTACCTCAAAATTCCCATTCAAAATGAAATTGTTTATCTTCCTTGCAAAATGTGGTTCTGTTTACTACCTCATTTAATGGAAACTCATTCTCCCATATTATTAAGACTTAAAGATGTCTCAATCAACCATAATTTTTCTTTCTCATGCTTGTCTCAACTGATCACTTATCCCTTCTGACTAATATTGATTTCTCTTGTGTCCACTGTGTCTTTACATTGAGACTGTAAGTCCATTGGAGGCAGGCATCTGTCATAGTGCTTCACATATAATATATAGTTTCTAAAAAAATGTTGATTCAAATCCTTTGAATGCTAATCTTAGCTTTAATAAAAATCTGATCTCAAGATGGTTTTAATGTCTTAATCTAACATCATCTTGTGGTAATTTCACATATTTTGCCACTAATCACCTTGTCTGGATGATAGCTTTTTGTATACTTATAACTCCTGCCTTCTCTCTTTCTTCAATTCACATATCTATGAAGAGTTTAAGACTATACCATTCCTCAGAATTAAAACCTTTTTGTTGACTTTATTGTTGTTTAACCCCCCCCTCCCCCAAATTTTGATTGTTTCGTAAATGATCCAGCTCTTACTAGACTTAAAAATATCATGGTCAACATTGTTGGGTGGTTTCTTTGTGAAAATATTAAGAAGCCAGTGGTAAAAGATCTTAATATTACATTTTAATTTTTGTTTGTAAAATTAGATGTCTGAATTAAAGTTGCTTTATATTTAATGTGATACTTTTATACTGTTAATTCTTAATTATTATTATATTTTGGATTGGGAGGCCCTTAAGCATTAATTTTTTCATATATTGGGAGAGAAAAGCAATAAATGTCAAGAGACTGAGTGGAGAAATCAATTGTATATAATATGGTAAAACCCTTGTGTCGACGACACATACTGGTACCTGTTAGCTGTTTGGTGCATACGTTTCTTTATTGGCATTGGGAACATAATCTTTTGAAACCATCATTGTAAAAGTGAAGCTCTCATTGTAAAACTTAAGATTTTGACAATAAGAACTGCTCCTCAATATGGGAAGCTTGTTGAATTTCTCATAAAACCACAAACCATGAACTTCTCTTGGAGAAAGATACTTTTTAAATGACCTGACATGTTTTAAAGAAAAGGTGGATCCTTTTGGTTTATGAGCAGGAGAGCCATTGCATTGCATTTCCATGTTAAACTGCACACACAAGATCTGGATTTTAAAAAGGAAAGAACTTTCTCAGGTAATTAACTTTAAAATAATTTCTTACGTAATTAATTTAAAAATAATGTCTTTAATTTTTAGAGCAGTTTTAGGTTCAGAAAAATTGAGTGGAAGGTACAGAGGGTCTCCCCTCCCTAACCTCCCCCACCATCAAATCCCCACCAGAGTGGTACATTTGTTACAATCCATGAACAAACATTGATCCATCATTATCAACAAAAGTCCTTAGTTTAAATTAAAGTTCACTCTTTTTGTGTTAGACATTCTAAAGGTTTTGACAAATGTACAATGAAACATGTGTTCACCCTTGTAATATCATACAGAATAGCTTCACTGCCCTAAAAATCCCCTGTGATTCACCTATTCATCCCTCCCTCCCTCTTTCCTGTAAATCCCCTGGCAAACCACTGATGTTTTTACTGTCTCAATAGTTTTGCCTTTTCCAGAATATCTTATAGTTGGAATCATGCAGTATGTAGCCTCTTCACATTGGCTTCTTTCACTTAGCAATATGCATTTAAGACTATTCCATGTGTTTTCATGGCTTGATAGCTCATTTCTTTTTAGTGCTGAATAATATTCCACTGTCTGAATGTACCGTTTATCCAGTCACCTTTTGAAGGATAGCTTGGCTGTTCCCAAGTTTTGGCAATTCTGAATAAAGCTGCTGTAAACATTTGTGTGCAGGTTTCTGTATGGGTGTAAGTACCAAGGAGCATGATTGCTGGATTGTATGGTAAGAATATGTTTAGTTTTAATTTTGTAAGAAACTGCCAAACTGTCTTCCAAAAGAGGCTGAACCATTTTGTGGTCCCACTACAAATGAAGGAGAGTTCCTGTTGCCCCACCTCCTCTTCAGTATTTCAGGTGTTGTCAATGTTTTGGATTTTAGCCGTTCTAATAGGTGTGTATTAATTTACTATTCCCTAATGACATATGATGTTGAGCATTTTCATATGCTTATTTGCCATCTGTATATCATCTTTGATGAGATGTCTGTTCAGATCTTTTGCTCATTTTAAAATTGGGTTTTTTCAATACCATATGATATCACTTATATGTGGAATCTAAAATATGACACAAATGAACCTATCTGTGAAACAGAAACAAAATCAGGGACAGAGAATAGACTGGTGGTTGCCAAGAGGGAGGGGTGTGGGAGAGGGTAGGAGTGGGAGTTTGGGATTAGCAGATGCAAACTGTTATATATAGAATGGAAAAACAACATGGTCCTACTGTATAGTACAGGGAACTATATTTCAATATCCTGTGATAAACCATAATGGAAAAGATATGAAAAAGAATGTATATACATGTATAACTGAGCCACTTTGCTGTACAGTAGTAATTAATACAACATTGTAATTCAACTATACTTCAATAAAAATAAATTTTAAAAAATTGGGTTGTTTATTGTTGAGTTTTAAGAGTTTTTGTTTTTTTTTTAAATTTTTGGTGTATTTTGGATGAGTCGTTTATTAGGTATGTCTTTTGCAAATATTTTTGCCCAGTCTGTGGGTTGTCTTATTTTCTTGACATGTCTTTTGCAGAGAGGAAGTTTTTAATTTTAATGAAATCCAACTTACCAGCTTCCCTCCCCCCCACCGCCCCCAATTGTGCCTTTGGTGTTGTGTCTTAAAAGTCATGGCCAAACCAGGGTCATCTGCATTTTCTCATGTATTATCTTCCAGGTGTATTATAGTTTTGCATTTTACATTTGGGCCTGTGATCCATTTTGAGTTATTTTTTTGTGAAGGGTATAATGTCTATATCTAGATTCAAATTTTTACCTGTAGATGTCCAGTTGTTCCATCACCATCTGTAGAAAAAACTATCCTTCATTGAATTGCCTTTGTTCCTTTGTCAAAGTTCAGTTGACTATATTTGTGTTGGTCTATTTCTGGGCTCTCTTTTCTGTTCCTTTGATCTATTTGTCTGTTCTTTCACAGGTACCACACTGGCTTGATTACTGTGTAATTAATTTTTAAAATAATAATTAGTAAACTATTTAAATGTTTTTTGTTAAGATTTGTGAAGCAAGTTATCTTAAACCAATTTCTTTTATTAAGTGTGAGATATGTTATTTTTAAAAATAGATACATTATTGGTAATCATTTTAGTAAAATTTATATACAGTAGAAACACTGTCATAATGGAAAGAAATAAAATTGTAATATTTTTACTTTAAAGAAAATACACTCTTATACAGTAGCTTGTTTTATAAGTTCTGTTGGCTCTTTAATACCTATTAAAGAATTTACTTTTTCAAATATTAAATAATAGTTTAAATGTGATTATTAAAAAGTCTGGATTAATCTTCTAAAATAACACTGTCCAGCATGAGAAATCAATAGAGCTGTTCTTATATTTTTTTGAAAGCTGTTGCTTTTTTAGCATTAGGAAGAAATGACATTACTTGTCTGAAGTATTTCATGGTGTAAATCAATGTGTAAACCCTTTAGTTTGTGAAACAAATTGAGCTAGAGCTTGCAGGATGCTAATAAATACATGGCACATTTTTTTGCCTGGAGACCTATTCAGGAGAAAAAAAAACTAACCAGTAATATAAAGTAATATGTGGTAAGCACAGTGTGGGTGGCAGTGCATTAAGCTCAGTAGTACGTTATTGTGACTGGTGACTGTAAACTAGTGATATCACTCAGCTAGTTTTTACTCATGGTGTCTTTAGCCTTGTGTGTCAGAAACACAATGAATTTACAAAGAAGTCATTAGGTTGTTGGGATGATTGTCAGCCATGATCAACTGTTAAGAATGTATTTTTTTATATCAATTTTATTCAGGTATAATTTACTTTCAGTAAACTGTACCCATTTTAAGTGGGCAATGTGATGAGTTTTGACAAAAGTACACAGTTGTATGACTATGACCACAATTATGATTTGGAATGTTTCTATCACCCCAGAAAGTTCCCTTGTGCCCCCTTGAAGTCAACACCCCCCACCCCCGCCTCCAATCTCAGTGTCCAGGAAATTGCTTCTGCTTTCTGTATTGTAGATTGGTTTGCATTTTCTAGAATTCTTAGTAGTGTGTTTTGCTAAATGCAGAAGATATTTTCTTGAAAAATTGATGGCAGATTAATTTTTTTTTAAATGAACAATATGTTTTATTATATTAAAATTTTTGAGATGCTCAAATGAAGTTCAGTTGGTATTATTCCTATTATTTTGGGTTTCAAGTTTTTCTACCTTGTCTTCTCTCTGTAATAACTTAAATCTATATTTCATGTAACTTAATATATAAAACCAACTCATGACGTTATTTTGTAGAGCAAATTATCCTTTAGTAGTTAAACTGTTATCTCCTCGTTTGCTTATTTATAAAAGTTGATAAACAATACAAGAAATAAAAATCTACAGATCCTGTTGTTGTTATTAGAATTTAATACCTTCTTTATTCCATACAGTTGTCATTCAGTAGACAGTTTAACCTTGCTGTGTAAAAGGCCATTTGCCTTGTCCTTATGCCCTACTGCTTGGACCTCTGGGGATAGGAGAGTTAGGGTGGATAAAATAGCTCTTTACTTCATAACATTCTGTTCTTTGTGGCTCCTCTTACTCATATGTAGTCTATTCTAAAGCATGCTGAAAAGTAGCAGTTGATCTCATGGAGAAAATAGCCCCACCAAGATGAAATATTAGAATCCTTTTATGACTTTTTATCAAATGTACTGAAACGTTTACCTGTTTTTATAGGAAAGAGTTAAGAATCCTTTGCATATTAGAATGGCTGGAGTTTTCTGGTTTTGCCCAGAAACGTTCTGTTTCTAGAATTTATGCTGCTTCATTTATTAGTCATTTTGAAACTAGTTCTAAATAAAAGCCAAACATTATGAAAAGTTTTTTCATCTTTGCTACACTAAACATATTTAAATTTCTAGTTAATTTGGAAATCTTATACTCACATAAAGACAAATAATTCTAAAATTATTTAATATAGTAACACTTTGGGTAACTGATGTTCTACTAACCAAATCCTTAAGTAACTGGCATTTTGAAATGATAAATGTGTGTATCTGTTAAGAAATCCTGAAGATCTCCGTTTAAACACTGCTTCACTGAAGCCTTCAGACAAAAGAAAAAATGTTTCAGTAGTCAATTTGAGAGAGACAGTATATGTGGGATGGGACTAAACAGCAATGGATAAGAGCAACCAACTTGAGAACTTAATGGTGATTATCCTTCTCAAAACCAGTCAGTCAGTACTCTTTTTTTTTTTTTTTAAAGTAATGCACAGGCTATTTTTAAAATTTCCTCATTTTGGGGGATTGTCTTCAGAAGCCCAGGCATATTCCATTTAGCCTATACTGTGATGGCTTACACATAGTCCTCTCTTCAGCAGGTTAAATCAAATGGGAGAAGAGACATAAACTATTACCTGTTACAAAGCAGATTGCACCAATGTTCTAATAGTGGCATCTAATGGTACAGTGGGGAGGGAAAAAATAATTCTGGCTTGGATGTCAGGGAAGGCTTCATGAAGTGATACTATTTATAAATAGAGTGATGAGTTGCATTAAAATTTGTATTTTTCCCCCCATTTACAAAGTTACTATTTACTTTAGAAAATTTGGAAAACCAGAGAAGCATTGAGAAAAAAAGAAAAAAAAATTAAATTACCATTAATGTTTTCATAGACAATCCATTACCTATGGATTACCTTTAGCTATATTTTGACCTGTCATTTTTCATTTTATAATATGGACATTTCTCCATGTCATTAAGTATTTTTCTGCAACATCATTTTAAATAACTGCATAGTCATTTAACTACTGTATAAGGCAGAGAGACTGGCAGAGGCCAGGTGACCGCAAAGTGTCCACTATGTTTAGAGAATGAGGACATCTAGGTCCATGTGAGGAGAGTGTGGGAAGCAGTTGGAACAGGGTAGACTGAGACTTGATAATGGATGCCCAAGGCCTGAAGCTTTGAATCTGTTTTGTAGGGACTGTTTCACCCACCTACCATCAGTTGTATGAATTCTTCCTTGACTTATGGTCGGCAAAATGAATTGACCTCTGGTTTATCCTCTCGTAGTACTTTGTGCGTGCACACTCATGCATGCATGTACACTCACATGTGAGCATGCACGTGCACACACACGCACACCTGTTTAAGTATCTATGTGCCTGTCTTCCCCATTAGAATATATCTTTGTGTAAGCGTGTGATGTAATTAGTTAGGTCTGAGTTAAGGAAAGCACAGCAGGTCAGTTCTTAACATTCTTGGTGGTTGGGATGCCACTGAAAACTGGCTGATGGAAAGGGGGAAGAAGGGTTTAAAGGAAGAGAGAACAGAAGGTTATTGCATTGTCCAGATTGGAAGAAATAAGTCTCTGATGTAATAGTCTACTGAGAGTGGGAGGGATATGATTTCCAACAGTTATATTCTGATCATTCCCAGGGGTCTCATTATTCTTAATTTTGGAAATACTATGTTATTTTTATGTATTTTGTCCACATTTTGCTTTAAACCTTTTTCCTCTATTTGTTTCCTTTGAGACTAGTCTGAAACAATTTTAACTCTTGATTTTATTAAAATTTAAAAAAACAATGATGTTTTGGTTACACAATTGATTAATATTAATGATGATCTGAAATACCATCTTAATTACATTTGGTTAAAGAAAAACACTAAATAGGGAATTTTGGATGAAAATAATTGGTAAAAATATATTATCATTTATGGCCATTTCCTTATTCTAGCAGATTCATTGTCTAAGAATGTTAACCTTAGTATTATCAAAAAGATTCTTTAGTAGATGAAATTTGAAATATTATTAGAACGTTCCTTTATTCTTATAAAACTGACTAGTTTCTCCACAAAATTTCAATATTAAAAATAAAGGATTTTCACCAAGATGAATGATTATTCAGATACTGAAGAATTAGTTAGGGACTTTCCTGGTGGCACAGTGGTTAAGACTCCGCGCTCCCAATGCAGGGGGCCTGGGTTCAATCGCAGGTCAGGGAACTAGATCCCACATGCATGCTGCAACTAAGAGTTCGCATGCCGCAACTAAGAAGCCTGTGTGCCGCAACTAAGACCTGGCGCAACCAAATAAATAAATAAAATAAATATTTAAAAACAGGGGACTTCCCTGGTGGCGCAGGGGTTAAGAACCCACCTGCCAACGAAGGGGGCACGGGTTCGAGCCCGGTCCGGGAAGATCCCACATGCCGCAGAGCAACTAAGCCTGTGCACCACAACTACTGAGCCTGCACTCTAGAGTCCGTGCTCCGCAACAAAAGAAGCCCACCGCAATGAGAAGCCCACGCGCCGCAACGAAGAGTAGCCCCCGCTCGCTCTCTGCAACTAGGAGAAAGCCTGTGCGCAGCAACGAAGACCCAAAGCAGCCAAAAATAAATAAATAAATTTTTTAAAAATGTTATAAAAAAAAAAGAATTAGTTAAATGTTGTGTTTGTGTATTTGCTTATTGATTGACTGCTTAAAAGCAAGGCCAAATATTTTTATTTAAAAAGATGCACTGTGTAACAAATTTTTGAATAGCATACCACTGATGAATCTTTACTTTCCAAGATGCTTTTTATTGGCTAGTGCTCTGCTAAGAACAACAGACTAATGTATTTAGAAATTTTCATGATGCTAACTACAATTTATTACGCACTTACTGTATGTCAAGCTCTCGCTTGAATAGTTAAGGGACATTCTGTTATTTAAAAACACCCCCTGATGAGGTGGGTCTTATTTATTATTACATGAGGAAATTGAAGCTCAGAAAGGTTAAGTTTCTTGCCCAAGATTACACAGGTAGCAAGTAGCAGAGCAGGAGGTGTTTTTCTCTGGTTTGTGTGTCTTTTCATTATTAAGCGTTATTTCTTTTGAAGTATTATGGGAAAGACCTTAAGGAATGTTAATACTGTAAGTGGCATCACATGTGAATGGTATATATGCCTCTCCAATCAGCAGATGACTATTTTGTTTGCTAATTTCTTTTAGTGGATAACTTCTCATCGTTTTTGATCCTTCTAAAATTGCATACCCAGCACTGGCACGAATGAAAAAAAAATGGACTACCATAAGATTATCATTAGCTAGTTTTTTCTTTCTTATATCCTGTTTAAAAAATAACAGTATTTTCTTTGAAAAACTTTCTGTACTTATTGAGACAGCATTGGTATCCTCATTTAATGTGTGTGATTGATAGATATAATTTTATATTTACTTTTTAACTGTCTTATATTATTCTTTCACAAACCATGTAAAGCCTCTCCAACTGCTATTTCTCCTTAACAGTATCTTTAAGGAGTCACAACATGTTTCTTCCTGAACACCCAACAGTTTAGCATTCTATCAGATGTTTTGCAGGGCTTCAGCAAGTTGTTATAGTGAACGTCTTCAGGAGGCAATGAAGTAGGCAGAGCGCTGCGGCCTAGACACCTGTAGAGATCGGAGCACCTGCCCTCAAGCAAAAGCTAGTAATTAGTAGTTCAGATTCCGTTGCAGACTTCCCCAGTGTTGCACATGAAACACAAAGATCACAGGGATGCTGTCATGAGCTCTGCACTGTTGGAGTTGTTTATGCCCATTCAATTTTTAATGTTCCTATAAGACATTTTGATGGGAACCCTGAGCCCAAAGGGATTTGCACGCTTGATCAAACCTGTGATGAGTTAAATATAGAAGTAAAGAGAAACCTTTGGATTACATTGACTGTTAACGTTTAGGATGGTGTTAGTGGAAAACATTAACATGATCCTAGAGGCAAAGTTGTGTTTGATCAACCTTCACAATTTTTTGTTTCTTGACAGCAGGTATAGCTTCAGTAAATCTAAACAGGTTCTTTAAGGCTTATAGATCCAAGTGCAGGTGGATATCTGGATGGCATCGTCTGAATATTTTAAAAGATGATTTTATACCAACCACTTTTATCAAAATTGAACTATTCTCATATACCAACCTTTTAATCCTACCACTTTGTCATATACACCACTATGTCCTACCACTATGTCATATAATATATGTTTATATTACTAAAGAATGAGATGATAGGTGATTGAATTTTAGTAAAATACAGTAGTAAATATGAATTGGATCTCTTGGGGCCAAAGAAATTTATTACTCAGAGTACTTGGAAAGTCTTTTTATACCATTGTTTTAATTTTAACACTATATATATACTTGATACTATATGGGATAAAAACTAGTGGTTTACTGGGTAGTTTTTAACTTTGGGATTCAGTTCTTTGATTATTATATTTGTGTAAGTTGTTAACAAATGGCTTTACTAAAGATCCATTGCTGATGCTTCTTAAATATATTTAGTTTGAAAAATGCTATAATTTCTAATATCATAGCAAATTTGGTTCAGATTTATTCTGGGACAAAATAACTCTAGCACCTCATCATTTAAGCATAGTTTGGTGGATATACTTGCTTCCTAAACTGGTTCTTAGAGACAAATGTGCATCGTGGAGTTGTCAGAGTAGAACTAAAGAAGGTGTTATACAGCCCTGGACTATCATTGGCAGAGATGCTAGCGAATTCGGTCAGCCCATTGTGCCTCACATTTTCCTTCATTAATACATAGGTAGACTCTTCCAGTGGGTTTCTGAGCATAGTTTCTTCATTACTTCTTCAGGAAAAGTGAAATGAATGATGTGTTAAAAAGCTTACCTCTAGATTTTACATGTGCCTGCCTCTTTTAGCCATAGTCAGCCTCAATGTGAATGGGACTTGGGATGCTCCACTTGTAAGCTGATGACCGTGATGCTAGCATAAACAAAGTACTTTTGCATGTTATATGCAGAACGTTTTGGCTAGTTTATACCTCATTGACTTTCAGGAATTTCACAGAAGTCATTCCTAAGAATTGGTCTGTCTTTAGTGGCCTTTGGAATTCCTAATAACTTCATGTACATGTGGCATAAAACATTTGCAGTCTGTTTCTTACATAAATGCTCCATGTGCCCTGGGTCAGTAACTTATTTATTGTTTTATCCTTGATGCCTAACTCAATGCAATCAGTCAGTGTTGGTTGGATTAGTGAATGATTGAAGATACTGTGCAATGCATATGAATGGCCCATGGAAACACTATAAAAAGGGGGGATCATATGGAACACTTTCTGCAATAGAAATGACTTTTTTTCTGTATATTTTTTTCCAGTATAATCCTAGGTTGATTTTTTTCTAGAATAAGTATCTATGATTTGACTTTACCTTTTTACTATCAGTGTGTCAAAAATATTCTGTGAAAAAAGATTTTATATATTTACTAAAGTGAAATATTTCTTACTCTAAGTCTCAATCTGGACCCATTGAGCTTACTTAGCTTTCTTTTCTACTTCTCTGTAACCATTTGTTTCTCCTGCTGTTCTGGACAGACTTTTCACCCTGTTTCAGAATACGCCGTACTTCTTCCTGGCGTCATGCCGTGGTCTCTGAGCTCCAGTCTCATGAACTCCTGAGTTTCTTCTGTTTTTGACTCACCACTTTAGAATTAAATCATATGTGTTTCTATATTTTGCAAAATGTGTCTGCATGTAGTAATGTCATTACTATGATTTTAAAATTTTTAAAATTTTAATCCTTTTCTTTCTGGCCTATGGCAGTAGTCACTTGGTGCATGCTAGTTAATCTCTAGCTTTGTAGTAGGAAAATAAATTTCCGGAGAAAGTGAGAAAGACAGACAAATAGAAACAGATAGGAGTGAAGGAAAGAAGGAGAAAAGACGGAGGGAGGGAGGGGGAGGAAGGAAGGAAGGAAAGAAGGAAGGGAGGGAGGGAGGGAGGAAGGAAGAGAGGGAGCAAGGGCAGACCAGCACATTTTGTGGAACAGGGAAAGAGCAATGATTTTGGAATTTGAAAGACTTGAGTTCAAATTTCAGTTCTGCTTCCTCGCTTTGTAATGTTCAATGGATGTACATGCTATTAATATCTACCTGGTAAGCTTGTTGTGTTAAATTAATTAATGTATATAAAGTGCTTATTAGCACATTCTCTGCACATAATACAGGTTTACAAATCATAGCTAACTTTATTATTTTGCAGATGAGGAAAGTGAGGTTTAGAGAGCTGACAAGTGGTCATTCAGTCAGTAAATTCTGGAGAGATGATGGAAGCCCAGATTCTTCTTACTCTAAAGCAGTGGTTTTCAAACATTAGAGTACATCAGAATTTCCTGAAGGGCTCATCAGAATACAGATTGCCTGACCCCAGCCTGGAGTTTCTAGTTCAGTAGGCCTGAGATGGGGCCTGGGTATTGGCATTTCCAGTAAGTTTCCACCTGCTGCTGCTGTTGCTTCCGTTGCTTGTCCAGGGACCACACTTTGAGACCCAGTGCCCTATAGCAGTATTTCTCACATAGCTGCACGTGTAAGAAGTCACCTGGGAGCTTCTAAAAATTATGGATGAAACCAAAATCTTTAATCCTGTGGTTTAAGTATCAGCTTTTTTTAGCCCTCCAGGTGATTCTGTTGTGCAGCCAGAGTAGGTAACGCCACTCTGCCTAAAGCTAGACTCTTTGCAGTTTTCCATTAGAACTGGGTACCAAGCAAAGCACTGGCCTTGAACACCTCCTGGGTGCTCAGTGAGGCAAGGCCACTGTAGTGTGTTTTTTTTGCCCCGTGATGATTGAAAACAATTGCTCCAACCTAGAATTCTTTATTACATTAACTCTTCTCATTATTTGTGTCTATTGTTTGAATTTCTCCATCCAGTTTCACCCTCCAGTGTCTTGAATATACTCATCAATTTGTATTTTATGTTACTATTTGGCAGAAGCAACTATTTAGCAATAGTTGACTTGAAGTACAAAGTAAATAAAGGAATGTATCTAATTAAAAAATCACTTTAGCAACCTACTGTACTTTTAGAGTTCTAATTATGAGTTTGTTCTTCTCATCTCAGAAGAGATGCTGTTGGAAACCTTATGTTTTTATTTTAGGGTACCCAGTTATTGGTTAGAACAGATTATGATAGGTGGGCACCCAGGAGTATATTAAAAAAATGCAGCAGATTAATTGGTAATATTTCAGTCATTTCTTCTGTTACATGATTCAGTCAATAAATGTATATAAACCAAGGCATCCATTACTGGATAAGAGTAGGCAAGGGTGGGAGGGAGACGCAAGAGGGAGGAGATATAGGGATATATGTTTATGTATAGCTGATTCACTTTGTTATACAGCAGAAACTAACACATCATTGTAAAGCAATTATACTCCAATAAAGATGTTAAAAAAAATAGCAAAAAGAAAAAAAAAAGAGTAGGCAAAATACCACATAATTTCATTAACCTTTAAGCAATGAAATTATAAATCCCTATGCAAATGATTAAGGTTATCATTGTCTATCACCCCTTTTTGATACCTACAGACTGTTAATTCTTCTCTGTCCTGCTGAGTCTTATTAAAACTTCTGACTGATGTGCTTTTATTAAAAGGTTTAGAATTTACCAATTTAAAACACTTGCTTCACACTATCACCTCTAATTTAACTAGGCCATTAAACACAGTATTTTGCAAAGGGAAAAAGTCAATAGCTGTTTCTTTAAAAAAATAATAAATTGAAATGAATTTTAAACTCTGCTTAGAGGTGAGCAACAGCTATATAGTACTAGGTCTTTTGATAGTTGATTTGTTCCTTTAGTATGCAAATTTTACGTTTACAAAGATCTACAGCTTTTATTTAAGAAATATGCCTGGAGGCTAGATTGGTAAGCTTTAGGGAGATATCTAGTTTGGTGTGAAATAAATAGTTGTTAAAGGATCACATGAATTGGGTCCCAGAAGATGAAGAGTAGAACTGAGACAGATTGAGAAAAACTGACTGTTATTTCGTTTCATTTGGCTAAAAATACCACTAAATTAAAAATGAAGACAATAAATGATGGCAACACAAAGCAAATTAATGTGAATAAGCCTTTTTTGGGGGTAGATTTTGTGAAAAGTTCTGACCTGTTAGAAGTTTAAAGAAAAGGGCTTACTACATCCCTGACAGCTTTACAGCTTTGGGTGGAAGACTTTCTCTTGGTCAGGGAGGAAGGAATGGGTCACTCTGCTGCCCAGTGAAGTCTGCAGCATCACTTTTGGTCAGTGAGATGACAGATGTCATAGAATATGCTCACATTCAAAAGAAAAGGACTCAGGGTTGCTTTCTTAGGTTGGAGACTATAGGTTAAGCAAATAATGTCATAGATTTCTAGCTTTGGGGAAACTTTGCATCACTGATCTTTTGGAATCTCTGACAGATTTTTTTTTTTTTTCCTTAAACAACTTTTTATTTAAAAAGGGATGAAATATATTTCTATGTTGATAGCTTGTAGAATTCTTTTTACTTTTTTTTAAAGTGCGTCTGTCTTTTTAGATGTTTTTAAGCAATTAGGCTCTCAGAGATAGGATATTTGAGCAGCATTATCTACCAATTAAAATGGCCTCTGTGTATGCATGTTTGTTGTGTATCTCTGGTGGTTTACTGTGAGGTGTGGAGGGCAGGGTTGATGATGATGTGTGAAGGTGGAAATCTAGAGTTTCACTGAGGCTAAAGTCCCTACTCCTCTACCAGCAAGGACCCCTCTATGCATACATATATATATATGAATAGATAGATTTCCATACCCTTTTCCTCTTCAGTATTATTTTATTTTTATTTTTGAACTTCAAGACTATTCTTAAAATTTTCTTTTGTTATTTCTGTTTTAAAAATTTTTTATTGGATTATAGTTGACTTACAATGTTGTGTTACTTTTTGCTGTACAGCACAGTGAATCAGTTATACATATACATATATCCACTCTATTTTAGATTCTTTTCCCATATAGATCATTATGGAGTATTGAGTAGAGTTCCCTGTTTTTAAAACTTTTGAATTATCACTGTTTACTTGCTTCAAATTGAAAATATAATTTCGAGGGATACGAAATCGCTCCTCCTATACCTCAGTCCCTAACACTCACATTCTTTATACACATGAACCAGTGTTATTGTTTTTTTGTGCCTCCTTCTAGACATATGTATACATATATAATCAATACGCTGATTTATTTTTTCCCATGTCTTTATTTATATATTTACCTTGTGAGCTTTATATTTTGGAAGTTTTTTAAAAAAGTGTGAAACTGCATTTAAAAATATAGGCTGTACAGCCCTATTCAGATAGGAATTATTTCTGTAAGTTTTTTTTAAACATTGAAATTCTTTTAAGAACCAATCCATCTCCCCAACATACCACACACACACACACACACACACACACACACACACACACACACACACACACACACACACACACACACACACAGCTTTGTGAAGCAGAATTACATGGAAGTCTTTGGAAGTTTCCCTGGTTATGAATCAAGGCCTGACTTTCCTCTGTGGCCTCAGTGGGCATACCCCATTTCTGAGGCCCATACAGTTTTCATGTCCACATGGTAATGTTTTCCTATTCCTGAGAAATTCTCATTTGGATGCTTTAGGCTCAGAGCAGATGACTCTTTTGTGTCTTCTTTATTTCATTCTTATCCTCTCCTCCACTCACCTAGTTTTGCTTCTAAATTTTCATCACACTTGGTTTTATTTAATTTGACTTTCTGGTCTTAGTTGAGTGTATAAGTTTAAGAATATTGGGAGCCATCTAAGGCTGTTTTGTTCTTTTAAATTTTACTTCTGTAGAGTCTGCAAAAAGTAGTGATGAGAGTTTGGGATCCTGGAGCCAGATTGCCTAGGTTTGAGGCCTAAGAACATGACCTTGGGTGACCTTTTTTTGACAGCAGAAATTGATCAGATTTGTCTGTAGAAGCAAAAAACAAAACTCTTTTAATTGAATGGAACTTGCCAAGAATTTGGATAGAATGTGGTTCTTTATTAAATATTAAGGGTATGAAGTATTCAGTATCCTCAGCCAGGTTTTCAGGAATGCTGTTCAGTACCTGTTCTCAGTCCTCTCTTCTGAAGACAGAGCGTGTATCATAAAATCCTAACTCAGTCCAGGTGTGTGTATTTTGATGTTCGGAAATAATGAGGTTGTGATTCTTTGTCTTGCAGATTAGCTCTCCTGTCCTCATCTCTGAAATGAAGAGGTCTGACAAGCTGTCCCTACCGTCCCTCCCCCATCTCAATTCTCTAAGACCCTGACTAACTTTGAGGATTGGAGTGAACATCTCTGTGATGTACTAGATAGATGTAGGCCGTTCTTGCATGTCTCGGTCACAACATCTTATTTATTTGTTTTACTTCACGTATCACACATTGAAATGATATTGCTGATATAGTTGTCTCCCATCCTCCTTCCTCTCCTCCCCAAAATTAAGCTCCAGCAGGGCAAGAGCTTGTCTTTGTCTTGTTCACTGATGAATTCGCAGCACCAGAGCAATGCCAGGGAGGTGCTCAGGAGGTGAATGTCTAAATACGCTATTTTCTTTGAGAGAATATACTCTATAGTCATTATGTGAAATAAGCCATCTCGAGTTTTTTTGTTTTGTTTTTCTCTTTCCTTGATTTATGTCTTCTCAGTGTTTGTTTATTGTTGTTGTTTTGGTGACACCTCAGCTCCAGATCCTCTCTCTGGCTGTGAATGCTTTCCCATCTTGTTCACAGTTGGTGTCTGGAAGGTTCTCCAACCTGTTTTTTTTTTCTGGTGTAGGTTATTCTGACTCTGATTACTGTTTTGAATAATTATTTTAGGAGATGTGTTTGGCTAATCCTGTGATTTTGTGCTATGTAAACTGTTTGGGAGCCACATTTCTTACTGCTTTGATAGCCCCTCCTTTTTGCTTGTCATATAGGATTCTTTTTGGATGGGTTGCTCTGTTAGTTCTGACCCTGTCAGTATTGATATACCTAAGGATTCTGACTTTAATTTATACAGAACAGGAAAGTCGGAATATCCACCCATCATTCTCTTCACTGTGTATGGCAGGCAGAGAACATAGGGCTGTGTAAGTTAAGTAACAGTTTAAACTTGATGTTATGTTCTCCCAGAAAGTAGTGTTCTTAAGGTGTTTACCCCAGATCTACAAGTGTCTGTGCACCTCCATTGTTTTCCAAACCTGGATTGATTATCTATATGCATTCCAACCTGCCTTTGAGATTTTAGACTATACTCAGCAGAGGTTCCTCACAGTTTTTTGTATTATAGACCTTTGTGCAAATCTCGTAAACTATTGACCTTCTCCCCAGAGACATATACATTTACATAAACCCACACATTTTGCATATATCATTCAGGAGTGCATAGACTCCTGAAGGCTGTCCATGTACCAAGGTGAAGGACTTCTAATCTGAATTATTATTATTTTTTCGAGTCATAATTAATTTGGGAAATCCTTGGAAAGACTGAAAAAAGCTCTTAGTTAAGACTCAAAGTATTTCTGTTCTTAGAGGTTCTTCTCCCATCTTAGAATATCAAAGAATCAGACTGCTAGATCATTTAAGTAAACTCTTGTCCAGGTCAGGATTCAGAATTCAGATTGGGCTTAATTTGAAGATACCAACCTAACTATGTCCTTTGTGATTTCACAGATATCTCTTCATTAGCCAGATCAGACATATGTAAAGAGAGACATCAGTAAATCTGGATCATCAGGTAAGCAAATGGGACTTCATTTTTTATTTCTCCGTCAATTAAGTCCTCTGGCAGTATGTGGTCATTTCCTATTATCTACTCTTTACTGCAGTGTGGGTCAGTAGATGATAAATATTTCTAAAGAGGAGGAAGCATATCCTTTCTTAAGTTTTACCAGATTACTTCCTTGGCTACTTGAAGTCAGATTTCTGTATTTTTATTTTATCTCATTATTATTTCATATATTCACACTTCAATAGTAGATAAAAATTCCCTGCTCTTCTTCTTTGTATATACTTTGGAGAGTTGTGGACAGCTCTCATATTGTTCTTTGGTTGTCAGCCAAGTTATACACATTTAGCTCCTTTAATCTTTCTTTGTAATTCACTTGGCTTGGCTGCTTTTTCTAGATTTCCCCCCATTTCATCTGCATCATTAATAAACAGAAAACACAGGCTCTACCCTGGCTTCTTCTATACCTTTCATTCTTTTTGCTTCCTGCTTTTGCCTCATATTCCTTGCTGAATTAAAGCCAGCCAGACATCAGTCTCTGGACCACTTTGGCAATACATGAATGCCTTGCCTACAACTATCAGTGTCCCATGCGGTAATAGCATCAGCAGTATATCCTAGAGGAAAGAAAGGAAATGCAAAAGGAGAACAGTGAGGAGCAAAATAATGTTTTTTTTTGATTATATGGCAGACTTACCCTTGCCGCCCAGAGCAAATCATTGTACCTGAAACCTTTATCACAGGTTTTGTTGTCCCAAAGTATTGTGCATGGGCACTAATTTAAGTAAGAGAAGCATGTATATTGTTTGGAGTTTGGCCACTGTTCTCTCTGGATTTCTTCCCCATGTTCTCCCTCCCCTGTTGCCTTTCCCATCACTGATCGTGACTTGCTATCAGAATCTGTGGCCATGAACACAACTGGGTAGGGGATCATTTTGTCAGAAATTAGATAGGCTTAGGTGGTAAATGCTCCATGCCTCTATGTGTAAGATCTGAGGCAAATGCTTTAGTTCTTGCTATTTCTGTAACAGCCGTTGGTCTTCTTTTAACAGCTGATTCAGTGGAGATGTGCAGGAGGAAGGGACTCGTAGACCTTTGGTGCTATTCATCAACGCTGTAGTAGTTTTCACAACTTCTTTTTCCCCTCTGATTGGCAGGGAGAAGCATACTGCTTCTAGATGATGCTGAGCTTAGTGTAAAATATGCCAGCATGGGATCTGAGCTTGTCACAGTTCATTCTTTCTTTTCATTTGGTTTGTAGAAAATGGACCTCTACCTCTACTTATCTTGTGCATTAGAGAGAAAAAGGTCATACCTCTAGGAGCTAATGGCTTATTGGTGTTTTCGGTCTCCAGATTCAGGTAGTAGATTTAGTTGAAGCTTGCAGCAGCACACACTTGGCTTTCTCATTTGTGTTAGCTTTGCTTCTAGTACAGAATTGAATAGGATAGAAGAGATGGTTTTCCTGTTTGTGTCTGTGGCAACTTCGTAGATGATTTGTGGTTTAATCCTTCAAACATTTTCGATCGTTTATCACCTCTTTCCCTGAAAAGGCATAAAATATTCAGATTCTAATGTTATAATCTTTTAATCAGATTATTTAATTTTGGAGAACTCAGGTTCACAATAGCAGCTGAGAAAGCTGCCTCTGAATAGTGACCTAAAAATTATAATACTCATATTAGTTCTTTTTTTGCAAGATTTTATGGCCTTCCTTCATACCCTCAGATTTTAAACAAGATTATGTGATGGTGTATCATGTACTTCTTGGTCTCTGGCCTCTTAAACAGGTAAATATATGACTTGGACCCCTTTTAAGTCTGATTTTTTAAAAATGTTAATCTCAAATGGCTTTTAAACTGTCGACAATATTGTACTCACGCTAATTTCTTTAGGCAATTGATCCATTCTTCAGCATAACTTTTGTTTCTTGGGTCTTTTCAAGACCTGTCAAAGAAAACAAAATGCTAACCTGACTTTAAAGGGGCAAAATAAATTCCCCCCCTCTGTACTATATTATTCTTTGTTCTCTATGTGCATCAAAGTGACAATCCCACACTGTCTCAATTGAGGGAGCCTAGCGCAAAAATAAAAAACAGCCTGGCACTGTTCTAGGCTGGCAGCCAAAATGTTTTGTGTAGCTTGGTTCTGGCAGTGGTTTTCATAAGGCAGAGGGTCGACCCTCCCAGCCTCACTGAAGGAAAGCAAGCAGACTTAGTTTTTCCTACTTATACCATTTCTTTTCCCTCGTCTTCCTCTTTCTTCATGTAAAACACCATCATGAAAAAAAAACTTGTTCTTGAATAGAGACATCATTCTCCTCATAACTTCCACATTTACTAAATGGCATTGTTCCTTATAGAAGCTTGTGCTAAATTTGCCTTTTCCAGCTCTCCTAGAGATTTCCTTCACAGTTGCATTTTTGCCATACTTTTCAGAAAACCCTTCTGAATATTGCTAACTTTCGTCATGTTGACATAGTATTTTTGATTGGTAGGAATCTTGTCTTGCTTCGCAGCTTATTATTTGAATTGAAACTCTTCAGTAATATTTGCTTATACTATATGGATTTTTTTGCCAAGCTATCTTTTGTTGAGACCAAAAAGCTTGCTATTGTTTTCTATTTTTGTCAGACTCAGAGTCAGTTCATATCTTGTATAGATTGAATACTCATTTTTGGAATGTCTGATAAGTGTAGCTAGATAAGCAAGTGAGCTTCCATTAAATACAAGGATGTGCATTAAAAATTTTTTCCTTTGAAATCAAAATGCAAGGTAAAACACAAAAGCATTTTTTAAGTTTCCCAATGTTTTCTAAATTGTAATTAGTGACCTATTATTACAAGGGATGTGGAAATGTAGCATTATGATTTTTAAGTGACGATTTGAAGAGGAGACTAGATTTTCACTATGAGCAAACATTCTATGAAATTTCGTAGAATGTTCCTCAAAATGTAAATGTTTTTTCTGTTGTATTAAGCAAAACAAATGATTTACTTTCATGTGATCTACTTTAAAAATTAGTGCTTTACAATCAAGATACGAATAGTTAAACAGGCAGAATTTGTTTTCTTAGGAGGAGATTGATATTATTTTGACTGATTTTTATTTTTAAAATTGTCAATGACTTCTAGCAATGAGAAGATTACTTTGGGAGGAAAAACTCCTGTATTTTTGTAAATGTGTAACAAATGTGACTAAAAAGAAAGTAAACAGTGGTTTGTGTTAGAATGATTAAGGTGAAACATTTTTGTATGCCATATATGCTGGAAAATATATCTATTATGGATACATTAAGACAAACTTGTGCAATCTAAGAGTTGTTCTTTTTTTTTTCCCAGAGATTTTTAATTTAAAAAATGCTTTAAAATAATTAAAAGGATTTGTAAAACAGGTATATCAGAAGTATGCATTAAATAAACTCACCTGTTATTTTCTCATTCTCAAGACAGGTTCAGCAACATATTGGCTCATTACTTTAACAAAACAAACAAATACTCAAATTGATTTTGTATGTATAATGCATGTGTATTAAATGCTGTGATTCTTGAGTCCCTCCAATGCTGTTTTTTTTTTTTTTTAACTTGTATTTAAGTGGCTTTTTCTGTAGAGCAGCTAAAATGAATCTGAGTGAGGTGCTTGTTAAGTTATATTAATTAAATCTTTAGGTCAACATTTTTCTTTTTTTTTTTTTTTTAAATTTTTGGCTGTGTTTGGTCTTCATTTCTGTGCAAGGGCTTTCTCTAGTTGTGGCGAGCGGGGGCCACTCCTCATCGCGGTGCACGGGCCTCTCACCGTCGCGGCCTCTCTTGTTGCGGAGCACAGGCTCCAGATGCGCAGGCTCAGTAGCTGTGGCGCACGGGCTTAGTTGCTCCGCGGCATGTGGGATCTTCCCAGACAAGGGCTCGAACCCGTGTCCCCTGCATTGGCAGGCGGATTCTCAACCACTGCGCCACCAGGGAAGCCCAGGTCAACATTTTAAGCTTAAGAATGATGACGTTTTTTAGAAGGAATGCCAGTGAAATTGTTTTTTCCTCTTGGTCCAGTTAAGTGCATGACTGTCTTGAGTCCTTTGTGTCAAGGTTGTTTTTTTTTAACATCTTTATTGGAGTATAATTGCTTTACAAAGGTTTTTTAATATTAGAATTGGAGGTTAAAGATGATACAGACAAAAACTCTTTCCTTCTGTATGTTCACGTATGTTGAATGTTAATTGTATATTGAATACTGTTTATTGACTTTAAATACATTTTCTCCATTGGTATAATTTTTATTTGCAATTAAGCCCTTTGTCTTTTCTGTGGTAGGAATATATCTTTCGATGACTTAGGAACTGAAACATGAATTGTCCTATTTATTTGTTTATTCTAACTGTACACAGAGGCATAGTAGAAATATATTTAAGACCTATAATGTTTGAGCAGTGTTTTTGATAAATGCTATTGAGTTTTTCATTTTTGTAAGTAATAAATACTACAGTTTTGTTTAATTCAGGACACATATCAAGGCTGCTATATCTTTATAGTTTGATATTATGCAGTTTGCAGAAATTATGATATAGAAACTTAATCATTATATTTGTAGAAACGTGGAAAAATACATTCATTAACGGATGCCAGCAAAATTGGATTAATACCAAATTTATTATTTTAACCAGGACTTTATTATATTACGTACCACGTTTATAATTATAGCCAGTATTTTATTTCATTTGAATATCAGTACAGATTTTAAACCTAACTCCTGGGTAGGTGCTGTTTGATAACAAATATTGGTAACATATAATGACAAATAGTGATTTCTAAGTTTATGTGGTCAAAAATATGAGTGACCTTCCCTGAGGCGTATAGTACATACTTCAGTGTTAAAAGTCATTAGAGAGTATTACATGAAAGAGTATGTTTTAATTCAGTTGTTTGCTTCTCCCCTTAGTGTTTGGTACATTTTAATTCCTCCTGCCCGACATCTTATATTATCATTCTGTAGAATACTTTCACAAGTGTTTCATATGTTTTCTGTGGCATCTCACACTGCTCACTTTTTATCCATAGTACCATATGAATCCCCCTTTCAGGTTTACACTGCATATTTTAAGCTGCTGATAGAGTAAGTAGATTGCAAGGTAAAGTGACATTTAGCTTTTTGAGCTAGTCTCATTTTTAGCATGAGAGCAGGTTTTTTTTTTTTTTTTTTTTCCCCCCTGTTCTAAATCTTCTCATATCTCGCATTCAAACAATCTAACTAACATGGAACAAAGAAATTCAGAGATTTGGCTACAGCGGTAATTGAAATGCATCAGAAAGTGGCTACTACAATACAATTTTATTAATGAATGACCTACATTGGTTCCAGCTGTGTCCATGTGATTAGGCCTTCAGCAGGCAACAATGGGTACTTCCCTATTGCTTTTATTTGATTTCCAAGAATGTGTCATCTGTTACATCAGCCCCTGCCAATGTGCCCCCGTAAAAGTGTTTTCTTTTTTTTTCTTCCGAATTTCTGAAGCATAAGTTGAATACCCACACATATCCCTGCCGAAATATTGTTTCTAGTGAATAGTGGCCTAGGTTTGTATGCCTGGTGCTGCATACCAAAATTTCAGAATATAAACTGAAGTAAATGTTTATTAAGTTTATCAGTTAATTTTTGGAAGTGTGGTTGCCTGGTAATGCTAAAGATAGACTAGTTTTGCTTTTACGTTTCCATCTTAATATTTTATTACAGTGGTATAATGTGTTATAGAGGTGGACAAGCTTGCAGATTGAAATGGGGATCGTCCAGATTGTTCCCTTCCCTGGACCATATGGTATAGTTCTAAAAGCCTTTTGTACGCTGTCTGTTCAGCTTATTGTAAACTCAATCTTTAGTGCACCTAAAAAGATAACCAAATAAAAATGGGCCTGAGAAAAAGGACTTCCTATCATGTAAGTGCCCTAGAAGTATTTGCTTTAAAGGAGATAACTGCAGATGAAATTGAAGTTGAGATGACGTAAACAAAGGAAACTTATTCTATGAATTTTCTTTTGAGTTCATATGGACTATAGTAGATTGTCTTTGAATGTTGGTTTTAAAATGAAGCATTTATGTTATCGGACTATGCTTAGTATCCTTATTTCTCCCATTCTTGCAGTCTTATGAAGATGAGATGTAGTTTTTATCTATTTTACAGAGGAGGTCTCTACCTATAAACAGTGCCAAGGAGTATATAAGCCCCAGGTTTTATGAACATATAGGTTTGTTTTTTTTTTTGACTGATTTTGCTGGGAATTTAGGGCTAGAACTATCAATAGTTTCATCATTTTAGCCATTACCCGTACTCAGAGATATTTGTAAAATTTTCTAATTCTTTTTCCTTTTCCTCTGGCCCCTTTACCTATTATGATTCCGTAATTCTATTTTAGGAAAATAGGATAAGAGATTGCTTATTCCATATGCTAAGACTCTTTAAAAGCTGAGAATGTGAGTGATTTCTCCTGACTTTCTCTCCCCTTCCCTCCAAAGTACTGCTGTTAGAGAAGAGCATTAGACATTACCCATTGCTTTTTGGCACAAGAGATTTGAAGCTGAAATTCTACCAAATGGGAAAAAAAAAAAAAAAAAAAAAAAAGGAGAGCCTGTGAAGAACATGATTCTTTACTCTATCATTACCCTGAGCCACTGAAAGGGTAACGGAGAGGAACTCAAATGTTATTGGAATGTGTAATTTTCCTCTGAATGGCCACAGTGAAATATATTTGAACAAAAAAGGCAGAAAAAAAGTATGTGTGGCATATGGAGTTGATGGTGGTTGAAATTAATGAATCGTTTTAGCAGTGTACAATTGAAACTATCTCAAGAACAGTACACATTTAAAATATGTCCAACTGAAACTTACGTAGAGAGACAGATTACTACCTTAGGGAGGCTAATAGAGATAGGTGGGATATGGCAATGATATAATAATGCTAGTGATAAATTGGATGAAGAATACTTGTTGGATATGTATTTTTCAAGTTTGAAATTTTTTTAGAAACAGAGACACTGATTTCAAGTTGCGGGGAGTCTTTCCTATTTTAAAAATACCATTATCTTGAGGTCTTTATTATGAAGATACTTTTTTAAAATAATTAATTAATTAATTAATTTAGTTTTGGCTGTGTTGGGTCTTCGTTTCTGTGCGAGGGCTTTCTCTAGTTGCGGCGAGCGGGGGCTACTCTTCATCGCGGTGCGCGGGCCTTTCACTGTAGCGGCCTCTCTTGTTGCGGAGCACAGGCTCCAGACGCGCAGGCTCAGTAGTCGTGGCTCACGGGCCCAGTCGCTCCGTGGCATGTGGGATCCTCCCAGACCAGGGCTCGAACCCGTGTCCCCTGCATTGGCAGGCAGGCTCTCAACCACTGCGCCACCAGGGAAGCCCTGAAGATACGTTTTAAGATGCTCACAAAATTGAAAAACATAGTTTATACTTTCAAATAAGCTAGGTTCCTCTTTCCTTCTCTCTCTTCATTCTCATTTCTTACCCCTTTCTTCAGCTGTTTACTTGTATGTGTATATTACATATATGAATGATTTATATCATGCTATAAGAAATGTTATTTTATAGATTTGGGGGATTGAAGGTTTCAGTTAGGAAAAGAAATAAAAATCTTGTAATGACTATGCAACAAATGTATTTCTGTGGAAGAGTTAGAACATGTTTATTTAAGTAATCTGGATTACAGAAAATTATAGTGAAACTGTGGACATGAAAATTCAAAATTGTTTTTAATTCCTCTAGCTAGAAAGGACTAGATAACAGCTGAATTAAGGAAGAAGGAGCCATAGTCCAACTCAAACATCTCCTCTTTGTTGTAGCTTTCTTTTTTTTTTTTTTAAACAAATTCACTTTCTTTTATTTATTTATTTATTCATTTATGACTGTGTTGAGTCTTCGTTTCTGTGCGAGGGCTTTCTCTAGCTGCGGCAAGTGGGGACCACTCTTCATCGCGGTGCGCGGGCCTCTCACCATCGCGGCCTCTCTTGTTGCGGATCACGGGCTCCAGACGCGCAGGCTCAGTAATTGTGGCTCACGGGCCCAGTTGCTCCGCGGCATGTGGGATCTTCCCAGACCAGGGCTCGAACCCGTGTCCCCTGCACCGGCAGGCAGACTCTCAACCACTGCACCACCAGGGAAGCCCCGTAGCTTTCTTTTAATGGTAAAAATGCCTCTGGCTCCAAGTGGTAGAAAATCTTACTGACTGACTTAAATGAGTAAGGGTTTTATTTGTCTCCTGGCGTAAGAAGTCGGGAGGCAGTTAGTTCACAGGTAACTGATGCCATCAGGGGTCCAGGTAACATTATCCTTCTCCATCATCCTTAGCACATAATGCTTGCTTCTTATTCCACAGATGACTTTTGTACCTATAGAAATTGTGTTTACTTTGAAGCAGGAAGAAAAGTAAAGGGAGCCCAGAAGCCTAGTTTTCATGGAGAACTTTCTCTTTTTCTTTAGAAAGAGAGGCCCGCTCCTGGGGACTTCTGCCTACATCTCAGGGGCCAAAAGTGTGTCACCTAACTACCTCTAGAATGAGATGAAAAGTATTTAGCTTTCTAGCCTTTATTTTGGAGGAAGGCAGGGAGAAGGAGAATTGGAATGAGTGTCAAGTGATCCATCCTGAAGTTATCTGCCATACTTCCTTAGTTCTTTTTGTATAGTTAGTTGCTTGGACCTTTGAACTTCCGGGGTACTTGTTGTAGAAAGTGTTGACTTAAAAAAATGCACAACATGAGAGTTGCGAGTTAAGTTTTATTTGGGACAAAATGAGGACTGCAGCCCGGGAGACAGCATTTCAGATAACTCTGAGAAACTGCTCCAAGGAGGTGAGGGGAGGAGCCAGGATATATAGGAGTTTTGCAACAAAAGGGCGGGTAGTCGGGAACGTCAAAAGAATACTGTTAATTAAAGAAAACCAGGTATCTCAAGGACTTTAGCGCTTTTCTGTGTACGGGAAGATTCAAGAATCTGGGCTCACTGAAATCATTCCTTTGATATGCACCTCAGCTATCTGGGGCCAGTATCCTGTATTTTCACATCCTGAGTTTCCTTAGGGCTCACTACAGGGAGTGGCCACAGTCTGATGGCTGCTAGATGGCAGGTATTCTTTTCAGCCCTGAGTCTCCTCAGTGCTCACCAGCTCACATTGGAGGTTTGCAATCGTTGATGACTGTGGCATCCTTTGTTTATTGATATGGCAGGAAATATTCCATTCCATTTATAAGTATTCCATTTATCAAAAGCAACTTGCTGGGGTGCCCTGGTGGTGCAGTGGTTAAGAATCCTCCTGCCAATGCAGGGGACACGGGTTCGATCCCTGGTCAGGGAAGATCCCACATGCCACAGAGCAACTAAGCCCGTGCGCCACAACTACTGAGGCTGCGCCCTAGAGCCCGCGAGCTACAGTTACTGAAGCCCGCACACCTAGAGCCCGTGCTCCGCAGCGGGAGAAGCCACCGCACCACAGCGAAAAGCGGCCCCCGCTCGCCGCAACTAGAGAGGGCCCGCGTGCAGCAACAGAAACCCAACTCAACCATAAATAAATTTGTTAAAAAAAAAAAAAAAAAAGCAACTTGATGTTTGTTCCCTTTTGACATCCAGTACATGTGTTTTGGTATTGTGAGGTTATGTTTCTGTGACTGAGGACAGAAACTCTAATTAGGTCATCTTGGCTTGGTGTCCCTACTACACTCAGCACAGTGCCTAGATAGACCCTCAATAAAACACTTGTTAAATGAATGAATAAGCACTAAGAAATATATTTGTTAATATAATGGGTATAAATCATTTATATATGTAAAGGGCACAGTCATATTTTTAATTTGTGAGGGTTGTGGACTAAATTTTACAAAATTGTTCATTATTGCTAAGGGGACATCAATGTAAAGATGTCAAAGTTGTTTTGAGTAGAAGATATTCAGTTACAAGGGTTATAAAAAAATCCTCAAAATGACTTAGTACCAATACTTTTGTTGGAGCAAGTTATTCCATGGGTAAATTTAAAAATATAATTTCTTTTTAACTCCATGAATAGATTATTGTTTAAACAAGGATATTTTGTAGTTCTCACATATTAAGATTTCAGTTTTTGAAGAAATAAGCAATTTGAATTTATTAATGAGGCAAATAAGTCATTTGATAATTTATATTATTGATGTTGATTTATAAGGAGGAGTTATTAGACCCTTGGAAGCCTTATGGCTAAGAGCACACTAAATCAAAATTTATCCTAGGTGGCATTTTGGCTATATTCTTAGAGTGATAGCTTCATATTTTTCCACTGCGCATGCAAATGGTTACATACGATAGAAAAACATGTCTGAAAGAAACCCTAAGAAGTCATCTTTACATCTGCTTGCTTTGCCCTAAACTAAGAAGAAAGCAGACTATGTCTTTTTTCAAAATCTGCAGAACAAATGGCTCAGGGTATAACTTGGTAGTGTGAATCAGTGCTTCACATCTCCTCCTATGTCTAACCTAAATCCCTTTTGTTGTATTTTCATTCTGTTTCTTTTATTTTGACCTCAGAGGACAAAGCAAACAACTATCCACTATCTCCCATACAACATCCCCTATATAGCACTATTTTAATAAATTCCTCCCTTTTCATTCACGATGGCAGGGTTGTTGGCACCTTAATTACTAAAACAACCTGTGCATGGATAGAACTTATCTCAGAGCAGGGAATGTATTCAAGTATCTGGAACTCAAATTTTCTATCTGAGCAGTTTATAGTCACTGAAAATAAAGGAGGTCCTTTTAACATTCAGAAGCAGTCCTGGGAGAGAGTGCCTACATAATCACAATTTAGGCAAGATAGTTTTCTAGATTTGGAATTGGGTATCCATAGTCAGTCTCTTGGTCCTTAAGATGCTGTTTTGGTCATACTTCAGGAAGTAATAATTTATAGGCCAACACTTTGCACTTAAAAATATTGCTTGTAAAACTTCAGCCTTTTCTCACTATTTTCACCTTTGTATTCTCAGCAATTAATAGAGTATCTGGCCTAAAGTAGGCACTTAGTCAATATTTGTTAAATGAGTTGTTTGAGTATCCCTTGGTAATGCTTCCTAATATAGGTAACTTTAGGTTTTGCATTTCCCCATTCCTCTTTAACTTTATGCTGCCCAATAAGCACTCATGGTTTACTTTTTGTTGTCTTTGTCCTCATTCAATGATACTTGCAATGATTTAGAACTTATTTGAATAGCTGATTGCTGGACAGTTCACTTTATAATGCTGCTATAATCTTCAATTCAGGAATACCTCTTTTGCCCCCTCGCCTTTTGTGAGGGTTTCTTGTAGTCTATTGACGAGAATTTGAAACACATTAACTGAATGCCTGGCATACAAAGTACTTTGCTGGATTATGCATAGATATAAATATGAATTGTACACAAACTCTGCTGCCACAGAAACAAAATCTGGTTCGGAAGACACACACATATACTCTACAACGATAGTACAAGTAGGATTGTGGTAGCTGCTCTTATTGGGGTGTAAGCCAAGTTGGTGTTACTACAGAGGAAGGAGTAATTACTTCTGATAGGGTGAATATGGGTAAGCAGTTGACTTAAACCTTCATGGATGAAATGGGATTTCAGTGGAGTCTTGAACTGTATATATGTAGGTAGTAAAGGTGAAAGGATTCCAGAAAGAAGAAGTAGCACTAGCAGTGCTTGATGGTGGGAATGTATATGGAATGTTTGATAAATGGCAAGGAGTCTGTTGTGTTTGGAGTAATGGTAGGCTTGTGGCAGTGATAGGAATTGAGGCTAAAAAGGAACTTGGGACCAAATTGTAAGAGGTCTTGTTTCTTGTTAAGTAATTTTCTTTCTTAGGTAGAAATAATCTTATGTTTTTGAGAGGATGGACACTAAGGTACCTGTAAATTTCAGAGGAAGAATGGAAGACAGATTAAATGTAGTTGAGGTTGAGGATGATAAGGGAGGCTGAGGGCAGAAGGGCTTGGGAGGGGAGGGCCTGATACCAGAGGTTTGGGGTGGGTCAGCTAAAAGCCCTGCAGGTTGTTGATTTGTTCAGAGTTGTGCAGCAGTGTCCTGGCTCCCAGTAGTGGGCGCTTTCCAATTTTGAGCCTTCTTTCCACTATGTCATTTTGGAAGACTGTGGAGACTAAGTATTTTAGCCTGAATTCTACAATAGAAGAAAGCAAAAGGAGAAAAGAGTTGAATGAACGAAGAGTATCTGCACATTTCTTCAGTTCTTCTTTGTAATTGGGATTTTGGCTGCTGTACTTCCTAGGCTCTCGGTTCATCTTCTTGAAGTAGAACTTGCTATTGGTCCCTCTTTGAGAACCAGTTCAACTGGTTAATAACATTTTTCACTCTGTATTGTAGTTATATCCAGGCTTGAGGCCAGAAACTATATTTGGGTCATTTTAATATCACAAAACACTTAGCCTGATTTTCAGAATGTAATCATTCAATAAATGCTTGTTGAATAAAGCAAATTCGTTTATGCTTTGCCGTCACACAGACCTTCCTGCTCTCTGCACATGCCAAGCATATTCCATCTCAGTATCTTGCTGTGCCTGTTGCCTGGAAGGCTTTAGATCCAGGTCTGCAGAGCCTCCTCCCTCTCTTCTTCTGGTTTCTGTTTAGATGTCATCTCATCATCAGTGAAGCGTCCTCAGTCAACTCCATATAAAATCCTGCCCTTCCCCAACCCCAGTCCTCAGCAGCCCTTATTCTCTATTACCCTGTGTTATTTTTCTTTATAGTACGTGCCACCATCTGATGTACATTTACTTGATGATTGTCGTTTTACTCCAATTAGAAAGAAATTTCTTATGATAACAGGAACGTTTGTTTTGTTGCTCAGTTTATCCCCAAGTACCTGGAACAATGATGGGCACGTAGTAGGCACGATAGATATTTGCTAAATGAATGAATGGTAAAAACTAGACTGAAAAGGAAAATAAACATTCATTTGCGGGTTTGTTTATTGTTTTATGCAAGCAATGGTATTGTTACAACTTTTATGATATCAAATCATTAATATTGCTCTCAGAAAAATAAAAACAAATTCTATTTTTTATAGATTGTGCCTGTGAAATCTAATTATGGATTAGTATTTGTTTTAAAAATATTTGAATGCCAAGCATATCCAGTTAGAAAACACTTTTATTATCCATGCCAGCTTAATTTTTAAGGCAGTGAAATGGAAGACTGTCATTTCAGCAAGCAACTTATTTTCATTTGTGAGAATGGAATATTTTGAATATTCTAATTGATTTTTGAGGATGGTTTTACAAGAAAATAATCCTTGTTTCTATCTTCTCAGAAAGGTGTGAGCTTATGACTGACTTTGGATAAATGTCTGGAAGAGCGTCAGTCAGTCCCAAAGTAAAAAAGGTCAGTCTTGAGATACTGAAAACTTTAAAAAAGACCTGATTAAAAAAATTATTTTATATGTGTATTTAAAGTTTACAAAGCAATCTAGACTGCTTATCATGAGCTCAGCCTTCTCTTTTATTGTATTTTACTGCAAATTCACTTGGATATTTTTCCAGAAATCTGAAGTTTGTAATTTGGCAGTAAAAAAGTTGGTTATCAAATCAATATTATTATTATTCTTTAAAAATTTATTTATTTTTGGCTGCATTGGGTCTTCGTTGCTGTGTGCGGGCTTTCTCTAGTTGCGGAGAGCGGGGGCTACTCTTCGTTGTGGTGCGCGGGCTTCTCATTGCGGTGGCTTCTCTTGTTGCGGAGCACGGGCTCTAGAGCGCAGGCTCCGTAGTTGTGGTGCACGGGCTTAGTTACTACGCAGTATGTGGGATTTTCCCGGACCAGGGCTCGAACCTGTGTCCCCTGCATTGGCAGGCGGATTCTTAACCACTGCGCCACCAGGGAAACCCTCAAATCAGTATTATTATATGGCTTTTAGTGTCATAAGAATTCCCTTTTGGAAACCCATAGAAACTCATTTTTTCTCACCATAAACTTTATGTCACTTTTCTGTAAGGTCAGAGTACTAATGTTGGAGGTGATCTGCTCTGGGACAGAGAGTCAACAAATTGGTAATAAAAGTTAAAAAATGCCACATGGCTCTTTCCTAGGATTAGGATTTCTTCTTCATATCAAGTTCGTGCTCGTTTTAAAATATGGAAAGTTATATATTGATAGGTGTATTCTTAGTTTCCCTTTAAAAATAGATGGAATGATAAGCTTGTCTCTAATTTTTCATTTACATGTTTCATATTTTTATTAGTATTTTTGTGTTTTCTGGAAGTTAGTTTTTAATTACTTGTATACTTTTAGTGGTAGGTTGTTTTCTTTCTACATTTGTAAGTGAAGTTTTTCAGTATAGATGATTTTAAAAATGAAATATGATGAAACAGTTACATTGGAAAACAATTCCAGGAATAATAGAGTTATTTCTTATTACTTGAAAATGAAACATGGTGTTTAAATTGTAAAAAGTACTAGATCTTGGAGGCTCCATTTAAAAATATTTCTCTACTAAGCCTAAGTTGCCATTGAGTTAATATTAATTAATTAATTAATTAAAAATAACAGCTTTATTGAGATATAATTCACATGCCATAAAATTTAACTTTATCAAGTATCCAGTTAATATTTATTGAGTATCCATTCATCTACCGCATGTATCTAAATATAGGAATGATCTGAGTGGTTATGAGAGGAGACAGTCTTTTAATGTTGCAGGACTGTGTCTCTAGTAGTTGGATAGCCAATGAGTCTCTTTCTTTTTTCAAACGTGTAACACATATGGATGATAATGCAATAACATTTTTCTTCTTTCTTAATACAGACACTTTGGAAATTATGTGTGAAACTAGAAGTTCTTTCAATTTTATTCACCTTAATTAAATATTTCCCCTTATTTCAAGACGCATACCTAATTATTTACGGCTCCAGTTAATTTTGCCATTTTACTTGAACTTTAAAACTTTGAGTTTGTGCTATACTTACCCATGTTCCTATTCAAAACCATAAGTACCAAAATAATATTTTAGTTCTTAACACGCTCTGTCAAAGTACAGCTCCAGATTTCTTATATATAGTAAATAAAGATCTTGATCTGTTTATAATTATTTAATAATTCGACTACATTTTTAAATTAATTGAGTATTACTTTTATTTCATGCATTAGGCAAGCAGTATTTGCAAAATCAAATTATAGTGTTTGTGACTAACCCTAGCTGCATTAGTTTAACCCTTGATGATTATTTTTTAATAAGTTTCCTTATAGCAATAGCAGTTAAAATAATTTGAAAACCACTTGCAATCTCCTGAAGGGGAGGAAGCCTTCAGTAATTGGGAAGTAGTTTGTTATTTCAAATGATTTGGCCTCCTTCCCTAAAGTTAAGAAAAATTTATAGTTTCTTTTAAGTTGAAACATATTCAGTGAAGATAACTTGAAGAATAAAATGAAGTACAAAGAGAAAAACAAAATCGCTCATAATTCTACCATAAATGATTATTTATATCTACCTGTGTGCATGTGCACTCTCTCATGTTTATCTAGTCATTCCAACATATATTTTAATATATTCATTTCATGCAGTCACACAATAGTAGAGACATTTTCCCATGCCAGTAAACAGTCTTCATTATGATTTTTGATCATTAATCATTTGATCATAAGAAATCCTTTTTTTTTTTTTTTGGATATTTTGATTGTTTTCAATTTGGGGCAAAGACTTTAAGAAAGATTCTTGACAAGTTCCAGAGTTAATTGTTGGAAGTGTTATTGTTGAATCAAAAGATATGCACAGTTTTCAAACCTTTTGTATTATGTTCAAATGTGATAGGACATTTTAATACTTTCAAGCAGATCTAGCCTTATGCATTAGTAGAGTAGGTAGCAGCCTTCAGGCTGTGTTTTCAGGACTTGAGAAGGGTCCTTTTAATTCACAACTATTCTCATCTACAATTAACCCTTGAACAGCTCAGGTTTGAACTGCATGGGTCTGCATATACCAGGATAGTTTTCAGTAGTAAATACTACAGTACTCTAGGGTCTGTGGTGGGTTGGATTTGCACATTGGAAGGAAATTACTATAAATTATCCATGGATTAACCTCCCTCTTCCTCTTGTTCTTCAAGGATCAACTGTACTTTGCAGAGGGCTGAAATTTCACCATCACCTGTCGCTCCTTTGTCACGTACAGGTGCTCCCAGGAGAGGTAACACATTGCGCCCGGCAGGCATTTACTCTGAACAATCTGAAGGAGTTTATCTGATATTTTAAATTTAGTTCTTGCAAGTAAAGTTTAGAAACAAGGCAGGAAAAGGGACATTAGAGCATTGAGCAAGAGGGATAAGTGGAAGCAAAGTATTTCTTTACTTCATTCAGTTCTACTAAAATCAGTTGAATGACCATTATATGAAATACAGGATATTATATACCTAGTTTTAGGAGTTTAAGTTATTATCTCTCTCAACAGTGATTCAGGCTGTTTGTTAACTTTGAATGCTAATTAATCCAGTAGAGAGACTTACGGTCCCAGATATGGAACACATATATGCCAGTAGAGATGCAAGGGGGAATTAAACTCCTAAGCAACCTTACTCTGTTTGAACACACTGTTTGCAAACTGTGAAATTACTTCCTTAAGAGATAGTGAGGATGCAGAGTGCGGTTTTGGGTAGTTTGCAAAGAATACTCTGTGCTGTAGGGTCTGCCTCATTAGACCAAATATTTGTATTATTGGAATGTCTCCTTGAAAAACCATTTGATAAAGAGATAATAGTGACAAGCAAGGCCGCTAGATAGATAAAAGTCATAGTGCTTGCTCCAATCAGGGAACTTTGAGCTATTGCCTCTTATCTTCTTTTAGTGGAAACTTGTGTGTCAGATGATATGGGCAAGCCTGTGCAAAACTATGGAGAAGAGTAGACCTTCTAGAAATTATATACCCTTGTCTGTGTAATGCCTTTACATTACTCAATAGGCTCATTCCTAAATATCTTCAGGATATTAAAATCCCAGTCTATTATTATCAGACTGACTCTTTCTCTTATAATAGTGAGTAGCTAATGATATGCCCCTTGTGATATTTAAAAATAGTGATACAGCTCTCATTAACACATCTGTTAGCCCCAGATTTACTCAGTCCTTGTCTAAACTGGGTTTCTGGGCTTTTTAAAATTTATCGGTAACAATCCCTAGACTCTATCTAGAGATGACTTCTTAAACCACCAATAAATGTCTTAGACTATTGGCAAATCAGAAGATGCTTGAAAAATATATGGCAACTAGAAAAAGACCTGTTACAGTAAATAAATAGAAGAAAACACACTTTGAACTAATGCTACTTCTAATAAATTTCTATATTCATGTGGAACTTTGGAGATGAGAGAAGTGACACTAAATATTTTAATTGATACATCTTTATGGTTTTATTGATTTGGATCTTAAAGGACAGATTCTGATACTGGCTTCACGTCATACTTCCTAACACCATTTAAAAAATATGTTACTGCAGGGTGACTTTCACTGATATAAAATGAATTTTAAAATACTAAAGGTATCTAACATCAGTACTAAGGATTTCTATTTCTGGCTCTCTACTCCTCTATGGAAATTTCTTTTTCTTCTCCCAACTGTTTACCTGATACTCTTTTGCCCCCTGATTTTGCATTTCTTTTAAGTTGATTTCCTTCACTGATAAACAGATTGAGTTGTGAGATTATGTCCTTTTTATTTTTCACTGGAAGTGAGTAAATCCAGAACGTTATACTTGGTGACATTTATTTCAACTCATCAAGGGAATGCCACCCATGTTTGCTTGGTTTGCTGCACTTCAAATAGGACATTGAGAATGCTTGTGTGTTAGCGTAACCCTGCTATCTCTGTTTCAGAATTAACTGAAAATGTGACATGTGCCTCCCACTTGGAGAGGGAAACTTCTCAACAATTTTTTTTTAGTTAATACGTATTAAGTTCTTAAAAGATGTTTGAGTGAGATGCACTAGTGCCAGGGTAGTTAAGAATCTGTTAGTCATTTTGTTTTAAATTTGTTTGGTGTATATATTTATAATTACCTTGCACAAACTAGGTCTGAGTTAAAATTTGGCATAGAAGTCCATGTAGGGTAGCAAGATAATGCTTCTGTCTAATAAAAAATGTCAGTCTAATGATTAAACCAGTTGAATCCTTCCAGGTTATAGACTTGACTGTCCTTTGGTTAAATATTCTTAACAGAGTCCAGTCAGGTCAGAGAAGGTAGTTGCCCATGGTATGAAACATGATTTCCAAACACCTCAGCAGGACTGTTGGCAGAACTGTTTTCCTTAGAATGAGGTGTGTCATTTTGAATACAATAAGATGCCACCTGTTATATTTAGATGGTGATAGAAAGTGTGCATTAAGTTCTGTCCATGAGAGTAAATAGTAATTAGTGGTAGTAAGGGGTGATTATTTCTGGTTGATAATAATAAAGGTCTTGGATGAATTAGGAAGGAATTGTCGAGGGAATTGCTAAAGGGTTTTATGTGTTTATAGACTCAATGCACATTTGCTGAACACCTTCTGTTTGCTACGTGCTGGGGGTATAGTGATGATCAAGCAGACCTGGTCAGTTTCCTCATGGAGCTTAATATCCAGGGGAGGAAATGGGTATTATGTAATCACTCATGTAAATATAGTCTACAAGGGGTAAGTACTGAGACGTACTACAGATTGTTACATCAAGGGGACCCGGACTTTGTTTGATGGTGACTGTAGCTAATTATGAAATAGACTGAATATAGCCCTATGGCGGACCTCCTCCCCTCCCATTCTACACCTTTCTTGCTATATGAATCTTGGATTTTGTCTTTTGTCCATCCTATTATCCTATCAAAAAATTGCCAATCTAGAGCTGGGGGATGAAGGATAAGGGTTGTGAGGTGAGGGGAGGGATGATTATACAGGACTCAGGAAGAAGTCACAAAAGTTTGAGTTTTGTGATCCTAACCATTTGGTATTCAGTTTTGTGTGACTTATACCACCGATGTCCTAGATTTACAAACTATTGGGAGTTCTTTTTAAATGTAATATGCAATAAATATATCTATCATCTTATACTGGCATTTACATTCCACATGCATATACATTTATACTGCAATATATACCATTACGTAGTAATAATTATTAAATATTGATATTCAATCCAAAAACTACAAAGACTAGGAAATGGAGGCACCTTTTACTTAGGTCATATCAGGTGCCTGGAATGAAGTATAATGGAAAGATATGTGAATATGGGGTTAGAAAGCCTGGGTTTAAACCCTTGCTGTGTCACTTATTCTTTGATGCCAATAGTCTCTATTTCTTCTTCTATAAAAGAGAAGTGATCGAACAGTGGCACCAGCCTTCCTTCCATCTATGATTCTGCGATTCACCCTGGCTTCTCCACTTAGGGGTCCATATCCGAATGGGTCAGATAGCCCTATTTTCTCCCACTGAGCTGATTTGCAGCCCATTTCAGGAAGGTGGAAAGCTTGGAGAAATGCCATCTTGAGAAAGCAAATACATTATTCATCTTGTCAAACTTTTATAAAATGCATAATTGTTGGCAGAAAGTATTTAAAAATGCCTTTTTTCCTTCCCTGTTGAATAAAAGCCTAATTACTAAATGTGGAATGGGATCTCCAGATTGATGGTGAGGGAATTGGTTTCTCATCCTACTTCCACTTTTAGTATTAAACTAGGATGACGATAGATCAAACAGAATAAAAAACGGTAGGTGATTTTCAAAATTCATGGATCGCACAGATATTCTCTTAGGCCGTGAAACTTGCTTTGGCCTAGAATTCAGTTGCTTATGGTGTTTCTCCCACTTCTTTAATCACTGTTACTTCTGTTGCATTAGTAGGTTAAGACAAACACTCATCTACATGAAAATAATTTATTCATTTCAATAAATTCAGTGAACATTAAGAAAAAAGAATAAGTATTTGAAAGAGAGTATAAAATGTGTTCAGATACACTAGCTGCTTGATTTAGTTTAGGCTTCAGGAATAATGGGAAATCACTAGTAGCAAATATAGTGCTGCCTGACACTGGTTTGCTCAGGACCTGTGTTCAGGTGAAAACAATGTTACTTCTTTAAGGGCAGAATCAACTTCCCATTTCCTCCTGATCTTCAGTTCAACTCTACAAAAAAACTTAGTAACATCCACTATATAGCAGATCCTGGGATAACCCCCAGGAAAATAATGACATGATCCACATCCTCCAAATTTTTTACAGTCCCATAGGGAAGCAGAACATGGAAATAGAGTGAAACAAGTAAAATGCTACTGCACAGAGTAGAAAAGAAGTTATGTTTAAGAGGAGTTCTGGGAAAGGCTTCTTGGAGTTGGTGATTCACATGCAGAAATTTTAAGAAAATTTCATCAGGTGAACTTGAAGAAAAGGCTGACGGAAAAGAGATAAAGGTGTGAAGTCACAGAAGTGTAAAATAGCCATGTGAGTGTGAGTACTTGGTATTGCTTTGATGATCCTGGGGAAGTGGGGGAAGAGGATTGAAGTCAGAGAAGGGGAAACAAGGCTGTAGTGAAAAGAAAGGAAGAGGCCAGAAAAGGAAGGTCTTAACTGCCATGTGTAGCGCCTTGGGTTTTGTCCTTAGGTGATGGAGATATGGAAGGTTTTTGAGCATGTCACTTCATGATCAGATTTGCATTTTGTAAGATTATTTGTGGCTGGATTATGGAGAATGGTGTGATGGGAACTGGATTGCATGGTAGCATGGAGACCTAGTTAAAAGGGTAATGCAATAGTTCAAATGAGTGATGAGATAATTTTCTGGTATAAAATCTCCGATTGATTCATAAATACACTGCCACATTTTAAAATGTCAGCAAATTGAAAATATTTTTAGTATTCAGTAGAACTAATTCATTGCTACTTTTATAGTTTAAAATTATTCATGAAATTGATAGCAATGACAAATTGAAAGAGGGTTAATATTTTATTTGTCTGTGGAATTAAACCAGTACACTAACAGAAAAATTTTTCACAGTTATAATTTTGCTATTAATGTGGAATATTACTTTACAAAATGTAAGGTAATGAATTTGTTTTATATGTATATACATATATATATCTAGTTGTTTGTGGAAATTATGCATATTTGAAAACAAGTGAATGATGTCATACTGTCGGTACATGTAGGTATTTGTCGAATTTGCATTTGATACTGATAGTTATAACCAAGACTTTGTGTTAATTCAAGTCATGGCATAAGTGATGGATATTTTTAAGCAGAAAGTTAAATCCCAAATCAAGAAAGAATGAAAATATTTGTCAGGGAAAATTAAATAGCCGTATATGCATATATGACTGTAATTTTAAAAAGAGCATGTGTTAAAAGATCATTGCAAATCATATATTTGGAACAGCACATTTGAAAATAGCTTTAAATTGTCTCACAAACAGTGTGGCATATAAGTCTTCTTACCAAATCTTGGTTTTGGTGCATAAGTCCTCACTTCTTAGTTATCACAGCAGGAAATAAAAGTCAGAGTTGATGAAATTAGAATATCCATAGCCTTGTGGGGGAATAGAATATTAGAGTGCTACATCTTTTTCAGTATGAACCCAAGATTAAAAAAAAAATGTTGCTATTTAAGTACACAGTAGTATACAAGTTATCATAAATGTTAGGTTGTATGCCCCATAATCAAATGGAATAATGATCAGTTTCTGTTGTATGTTATCTTCAATTCAAATTAATGCTCAGGAATCCAATTTCATGCCTTACTATTGGTCAGACTTTCTTTACTTGTGTATAATATTGTGAATGCCTATAGTTTTAGGATTGCAAGTTTATTGCACTGCATTCAATGTTAGATTATCAGTCTTCAGAGATTACACTGAAGCTTTAGGGGTTAGGATGTATTTGCTATGCATGATTTTTATGACATTTTTTATAATAACTTTTTCATAGGATCTGTTTATCCTTGTCTCTTTTTCCCCCCATGTCATAATAGAGTGTATTATAGTACTTTGAAGAAACTTTTTCAGCAAAATATATTTTTACTACACATTTACCCTTAATAGGTTCTGTTAGGGGAATCAATGACAATATGTTTCAAAGCAGAAATCTTTTCATGCTTGTTTTTTTTTTTTTTGTTTAATGAGATTTCAGGTATATTTGAACAACTGGGGTTTCCCTGATGAATCATTAAAATAAGTGAGTGGGCTGGAAGGTAATACGAACTTTTCTCAGTACTGCCCTGTTTTACTCTGCTGGGTTATTGGCTGCTTTTTAAGTAGAACCTGGGTGTGTTGGAGCTGGTGGTTGGAGGTTCAGAAGGGAAGAGGGGAAAGGGTCAGTTAGGAAATACTAGGTAAACCTCTGATGACCTATTGGGAAATCCTACTCAAATTCTACTTTCCTCAATTTACACCTTTTTGTGTTTAAGCTTTCTATTTTTGCTCTGCCAAGCTCAACTTTCCAAGTACTGTATATAGGCAAATAGAAAATATATTTTCAGCAATTGATTGAAGTTTAAGGTATCAAGCCATGTGTGGATTAGCCTGTGGAATCAATTTCTCATGTGTGTGGGATTAAAATCGTTAAAACCATCATCACTGAAACCGTACCTTCCTACAACTAGTAGCAGTAAGGTGTCTGTGGAATATATTAATACAACACGTCCTCTAATTTAAAATTATTACTTGGTATTTGGTTGGAAAATTATTTGAATATTATAGGTAACTGCATTGACATCATATATGGGGGCTAATTATGGGTTTCTAATGTGACTTAGCTTTAGTTTTTAAAAATCCACATGAGATATTTATACTTAGCACATCTTTTTCAATAAATCAGTGGCATATGGCAAATTTCCTTTAGCTATACTGTTTAAAAAAAAAACCAAAAAACTGAACTACCACAGCAGTTGTAACTGTTAGAGGAGGTAGACAAAAATGTAGTTCACCTTGAAAATGATCATGGCTCAAGGAATAAAGAAACTGGGTCAACCTTAAAATAAATGCAGGTACGATGACAAAAGTTTTAATATAAATTTAAAAATATTCACAGTTGGTTTCAGACTACTTTTGTTCTTGGTGATCTTATCAATAATGCATTTTTTGTTTTTAATTGAGATGACTCTAATGGCACCTTTTCATTTTGGTCAAAATATTTATATGAAATACTATTGTGATTTTTCACCTTCTATTCCCTTTTTTTTTTTTTTTTAATTATTTATTTATTTATTTATTTAATTTATTTATGGCTGTGTTGGGTCCTCGCTTCTGCGCGAGGGCTCTCTCCAGTTGCGGCAAGTGGGGGCCACTCTTCATCACAGCGCGCGGGCCTCTCACTATGGCAGCCTCTCTTGTTGCGGAGCACAGGCTCCAGACGCGCAGGCTCAGTAATTGTGGCTCACGGGCCCAGTTGCTCCGCGGCATGTGGGATCTTCCCAGACCAGGGCTCGAACCCGTGTGCCCTGCATCGGCAGGCAGACTCTCAACCACTGCGCCACCAGGGAAGCCCTCTATTCCCTTTTAATTGTAAATGTACATTTTTGGAAGGCAGATAATTCTCCAATAGATCATTTTGACCTCTGGTAATCTTAAATAGAACTTGAAGTGGTTTAACATTCCTATGTCCTAGCTATCACTTTGACTCTTTTGATATTGCTAAATTAATGTTTAGCATTTAACCACGTATCATTAAATCATAGTATTGATAATGAATTAAACTTTCATAAAGCTTTAATAGTGTAGCAGGTTCTCATTCATCTGGTGTCACTGGGGAATAAAGAATGCTGAAGAAATGAGGTTTTTTAAAACTGAAGCTTAGTTGTTTAAGCAGAAAAACTTAAAAGCTGATAAAAATTTATCTGAAACATTTTTTATGCTCTTTTAGGGAGTATGAATGGATTGGCCATTTACTCATAAAATATCATTCTAGTGTCATGTAGAAAGGACGTGGGCTTTCTGTTTGGTGTTTATTCTCCAATGTGGGAAGTTTTGTTTGTTTGTTTGTTTCTTCCTTTTAAAATGCCATACCCCTAATTCTAATATACTTACTCCGTTTAATTGTTTCAGGGCTTAAGGTCTGTGGTGGTACATGCGCTAATGCCTTAACAGATTCATAAATTCAGGCACCTATGTAAGACACTTGGCTGCATGTAGGCTCACCCAGCATCTTTTGGCAAACACCTGGCCGCAGCTTCCTGCCATGGAGGAGACCCTGGAGTGAGGACTTTCAGTGTTGAGGCCCTGTTAATGCTGCTCCAAACCACTCACTCTCCAGTAGCCATTGCTAGTGGTGCAAAATGTCTGTATTTACCTGGCGTGCTCATGAGCATCTATTATGTCGGGTGACCATCTTCAGTTTTCTGGGATTACTGCTAAAATGGGCAAATGGTGTACTCCCGTTACCTTTTAGGAAATTCCAGCGTAACAGCAAAAATCCTTTTTAACACAGTGTCTTTTTTTTTTTTTTCCCTGACTCCTGCTCATATATTTCCAGCAGTGTTTTCTAAAACAAAGCTCAGTCAAGCACAGTGAAAGTATTTGAGCAGTTCTTTTATGTGCTGTAATGACATTTGGTTTGAATCTTATATTTAAAAATCAGGTTCCCCTCTTTTGCTTGCACCTAGTGCGAATCATCTTTCTTCCGGGTTGTGCTTAAAGAAGACTATAGGGGAAGAACATAATTTCTTCTTGCTGCAAAATTTGCAGTAGAAGTAAATGGGGGAACTGCCAGGATATGTCTGTCTCCACAAAACAAGCAGAACAAATTTCCATGAATCAAAGCCACTAAGTATAGTTTTCAGAGATGGTAGGACATAGTTACTTTCCCTAGAAAAATACCCCAAATGCAGGCACACCCGTTGGCCACTAGAAGAATGCTCAAGTAAAGGCTAGTTCAAACCTGTACATTTCACTCTTCTTACTGAGCTATTAAAGGGGTGGAAATCTACTATAACTATAATCTTTTTTCCGCTTTTCTATTTTTCAACCTCCCACATGCTTGGTGTTCAGTTCTGCTTAGTGAGTGTCTTGAATCTACAGCAGCACCTACACGCACTGCCTCCACTGTGGCTGATAGCTTGTAGATAACTCATGATTCAGACCCATAAGAAACATCTGTTAACTGAGGGCATGGTACGTGCTCTAGATTAATCATGGAAAAGGGCAGAGTAATGAAGAATCAGAAAGCTTGTTTTTTTCCAAATATTAATGCTGCTTTCTTTGAGGTTATATATGAGTGGAATATTCTCTAGAGTGGTTTATATCACATTCCATCACTTGGGGAAATATCTCAGGTCATTTTTATAAGAACCTTTTAGAGACCTTTTAAGCGTATGCACAGCATATACACCTTAGTGTGGTTAGATCAGAGGAAATAAAGCAAGATAGCAGATATCTGTCATGTGATGCAGTAAGCAAATTAGTGTTAAACTGCTTTTATTTTTTCTTGAAACCTTTGATATAATTTTCAAAATTGCCTTTCACTAGTTTCTCATTTGCTTTCTAGAAGTTTCCTTCATTTGCAGGGTTACTGGCTACCATTTTGTTAAACCTGGAGGCTGTTTGTTAACTTACTGAATACAGCATTATAAAGTTGAAGTCACCAGCCAGCCTGAAAAAATCGAGCTGCATAGCGCAGTCTCTGACCTTACTTCTTGCCCACAAAATCTGCAGTACTCTCAAATTTGTATTTGAAATACAAGCTGCTGATGAGGAATGGGTAACACCCACTGCCTTTCAAATGCATGTGTATATCTACTTTTCCCACCTTTCCTTGGTGAATAGGGAGCTGTGATTGAAAAGAACTGATTTTAAAATGCTGGAGGATTCTATCTTTACTCCTTAAGTAAGGTGGTTTATCCTAATAATGGGAGGGGCAAAATACCTTATTTCTGTTTGTCAGCTGCTATGCTTCAATTTTATCTTCACAGCACACCTCTGAGGTTAGTACTGTTATCCCCATTTTAGAGAAGGTGAGACTAAGTCCTACAATGTTAGGTAACTTGTCCAAGGTCCTACAGCTGGGACATGACAGAGCTGAGCTTCAAACCTGTATCTCCCTGACCCCAGGACTCACACCTTTTCCACCCAAGGAGCACTGCTTCCTATTTTACAGATAAGTGAAATATGTGTTTGTATCTTTTCCCCAAAAATGCTCATTGGAAGATTTAAGACATCAAGAAATAAGCTTTTTTCACTTCAGTCATTTCTTGGAGAACCGTTTGAGACGTTTTGCTTTGAAAGGCAATTTAAGCAGGCATTGCTTTGACTGAGCAAGGTAAAGCACAGTTTTCTTAGTTAGGAGCATCACTGAGTTTTTGAGACTAATAATTTTGTGGAACACCATTATTAAGGAAAGCAATATGCTTGCTTAATGAGTGGTGTTTACTTAAGTCATAAAGGAGAATTCAAACATCTGGAATATTTTTAAACAATGTAGTTGTTATGTACCAAGTGATATTTCTTCTTTACTTCTTACAGGAAATAGCATATAATTTGAAATATATAAAAGTTTTTACATTCATACATATATTTTTATCTCACTGAGCACTTTAACAAAAGTGATGTTATTAAAGTAAAAAGTTGCTTGACAGCCAATTCTCTGTGGTGAAAATTTTACCACATCTTTAATAGTAATGTTACTTTATCGCTCTTAATGCATTTGTTGTTTAAAGTAAGGTTGTAGAAACTTTGCTGGTTCACAAGCATATAGCTTTACCCTACTTTTTCGGTCTTCCTTTGGGGGTGGGATATTGACAATACTGAGGAAGCGGTCAAGCGTCTCAAGAAATTGTATCCTAAAGATTTTTAACACTAGAGAATTGAGATTTGAATATGAGTGTGCTGTCTCCTAAATATGGATTCGTTGGAGGCATTGGTAGCTGATGAATTTAAAGATGGATTAATATGAGAGTTCCAGAATCAGAGAATTCCTGAACTGGAGAGGCCCATACAAATGAAGGGCTCTTGGAGTGGAAGTGTTAGTTAGGACATGAGTTCAGTGACTGTCCAAGTCTAGATAGAGCTCTGGGCCAAGCCAGTGCTGAGGTTACTGAGTCAGGGTCACAGCCGTTCCAGCCAGGAAGTGAGTGATCACAGCAGGAGAGAACTTTAACTTCCTGGGTAGGAGAAAAAACTGAGTCATTGTGGAAGTAATCTTAAGACATGAAGAAAACAGAAATCAGAAAAATAAAGCATCTTAATTTCCTCTTATTAACATGAATGGTATAAAAATATTGATTCCAAAGTACAAACCTCAAGTGTTATATACTGTTTAAAAAAGCGGGACAAGCCTATTTAAAAAAAGTAATTTGTCTGTAAACGACTTTATTTGCTTTCTGGGTATAATATTTTAACATATTTATTTGAAAATATTTATACAAAATTTTTTTTGCTTAATATCTAGAATCTGTGAAGATTTGAAAGGGCCAATGAGTATTCTCATCATTGAGGCATTCTATGGAGGATCCCATAAACAGCTGGTGGATCTGCTTCAAGAAGAGTTAGAATACTGTGTCCTTTATACCCTTCCTGCAAAGAAATGGCACTGGAGAGCACGGACGTCGGCTTTGTACTTCTCTCAGAATATTCCTGCCAGTGAGCATTACAGGTAATTAGAGCCCAGGCTGCGTCTCCAGCCTGTTTTAAATGTACTTGTTCTAAGGAGGTTGCTTCCCTGTTGGCCTCTGTGAGATTTCCTCCAACTACGGAATTGGTCAGAATGACTACAGTGGCTATTACTTTAGTGACAGCAGAGCAGCCGAGTACATTTATACTCTGAGGACACCTGGTCGGTAGGAAAGTGGCTTCATTTAGAGCCTGCATGGCTTTTCTCATTTGTCTTGTGCTTTTATCACATGCACGTGTGGGTGTATGATGACATTTTTTGGCCTGAGATGAGAGTTGATCTTGTGCACATTTGTTTTTTGCTTCCATAACCTCCCATGCCTCTTTTAGTGAGTATGCTGTTTTAGGGTGTCTGCTCTGTACTAGGAGCTAATGTTGGAAAGATGGATATGACCAAGGCCTGTGCCCTTACAGACTTTAAAGACTATTCAGAGATGAGTAGTTTTTAAAGTGTCATGAGAGTATGAAAAGGGGAGAAGTTGATATTGACTGTGACAAATTGGAGATCGCTTTGTAGAGTTGGTCAACTTTGCTTTGTCTGGAAGGATGAATAGATTTTGGGGACACAGGCCTCAGTTTTGAATTTTGAATTGTTAGGAAGTGGGAACTAGGGGGACCTATTAGAAGGGCTTACGAGACACACTGAAAAGATGGATGGGAAATACTGATTCCATTTTAAGGAAACAGTAGAATGGAATCCTCCTGAATATCCTTACTGCCATATGTCTCCTCATGGTTAAATAGTGGAAGATTATCCTACTGTGGTTTACATATCCGATGTTCTTACCATTTTGGGCCCTTCTGTGTAGGACTGCATTGGTGGTGGCAGGAGTCGGGAGGGCCAGACTGAGAATGAATGGCGTTCGAGCAGCTAGGTTGTTAGAGAAAGGGCACGTTGCAAGCTGCGGTGCTCACCTTGGCGTCAGCAGCCATATCCATCTGCTGCTGCTTGTAAGGTGGGGCAGAGACAAGGGAGAGAGCAGCTTGAGATTTAAATGTAGGTTGCTGTTCTTAGTAGTAATTTGGGGGATTCAGAAAATAACCCATTTGGTGTCTAAACACCATGCATCGCCTCTGAGAATTCAGATTGTCAGATGGAACAGCAGTGAGCACTCAAGTCATGTTGCTTGGGATTATAAAGGTAAAAGCTGTTTGGGGGCATATTGAGAATTTTGTATTTTTCTAATCTAAAGTGTATTTTTCCTTACATAATTTAATGTTTTATATTCTGATAATCACCAAGTGAATATTGTGGATTCACTAGTAGTATTAGAAATTTCAGTGCATGTATCAATATAAAAGTTTTCAAGGCAATGACAAGTGAGTCGTTGCCTTGAAACAGTGCTAAACAGGATTTTAGCACTGTTGCTGTGCTAAAATTGATTGTTTATAGTTGCTTTCGCATCTCATTTAATTGTGTTTTCTCAGCACCAATTGCATTATATTACTTAAGGTCAAGTAATCCAGTTGGCTTTATGGCACATTTTCATTTAACATTACCATTTGATATAATACATTCATACATACCAAATGATATAATACATTTCTACAATGATTTGAGCATTGAAACAAACCATTTCTGTATCTGCTGTTAGATTTCGTTTTGATTACGCAGTGTTTTGGAATGGAATTTTTGTATCACAAATATATGTGTGTGGATAGCATGCAAACAAACACTTCTGTGCCCGTGGCTTCCCCACTCCCTTTGAGGTCTGAAGCATTTGAGGTAAAACATCACATTGCTTTTTGAAGCAGTCTTATTTGGGAGGTAGATTTCTGAAAGATGGTGTCATAAAATATAAAGTTTTACTCTCTGATAGCCATAACCTCCAGGTCCTAACAGTGGTATCTGTGATCTTTCAAACTCAGCCATTTAAGCTGCAGTTAATGGTACTTATTAATCTAATCAGACTTCACTAAAACATATACCTCACCAGTCTAACTTACAGTTATATTTGACTAACGATAACTTATCTACTCTTTACCAAATAACCTTTCTGAATACTTTTAGAAAAAACAGCAGCAGCTTGAAAACTTATATATGAAGTTAAAAAATATGCTCACTCAACCCTAGATAGAAGTTCAAGAATGACGTTTTGTTACACCAGATAAATCTGATCTCTGTGGAGAATTTAAAGATATGAAAAGTTCTTGATTTCTATTTACTTACTCTATTTGTACATTTGTCAAATGAAATCACCAAAATTCATAAAGATAAAATGATTAAGCACCAATATTGCATACTATGCAAAAACTACTCTGAACTAGTAGGAATGTGTTTGATAAGAAAGACCTTGAATGTAAGTACACAGGTTATTTTTTTTCAACATCTGTACACATAGTCATTGTTTTTATAAGCTCGTTATCTGGGTAATATTTTATTACTAAAAGAATAAATGCTCCAGCCTAATTAATCAGCTTGATTCTGCTTTATCTTGACAGTGAAAAGAATACATCATGATTCACATTTAGAGCTGTTTAATTTTTTATTATAGATTACAAAAGCTCCACAATTTTTTTTTTCTCAAAAGTAGTTTGGTAAATATTAGGCTTTATTAAAGCCTTGCCTTCTGGAAACTTCACAAAATGCAGAAAAATGTTTCTGAGGATGGGCCTCAAATTTCATGTTCTGAAATGTATGAGTCATTTGTCCCAGCATCAAGCATTTCTACTTTCTTAAAATATACCTAGAGTAGGCATCAAAGATATTTCGTTCTTTTTTCTTTCTGCAGTATCTTCACTGAACTGAAAGAATCACTCTTACTTAAAATCATGTTTTTCACTCTCAGATGCTTACAGTTATATTTTCATTCCATCTGAGGCATTGTGGCAGATACTGATCATTGTGCACCTAACAGCCCTCCTTCCTTGTTAACAGAATTAGTTTTCTTTGGCATGGCTAAGTACCCAGCCCCTGGGAGTGAAGCTTGATGGACTTAAGTTGGTCATGATGATTGCGTTCTCTGACAGATTTTCCCAGTTTTCCTCGAAGCTAGTGCTGGATTCTGGCAAATTCAGTTTAAGTAGATGACTTCTGGGGGTTCTTCCAACTAAGTTATCTTAAATTTTTTAATTTCGTGTTTTTACTTATAAAAAGAGAGAGCCATCTCCCCTTCTCTGCATTTGACTGTGGTTATGATGTCTACAACTAGCAGATGACAAGATGAGGACAAAACACCTGAGCTGCCATAAATGGCTGATGAAAGGCTGGAATGCTATAGCTGCCTAGTACCCTGAAAACCCTCTGTCCCTAAAACATCTAGCTATGTTTTGTAAAACGTAATAAATTTCGTTTTAAGTTCATAGCCGAGCAGAGTAAGAGAAGATCTGGAGAGGGATTTGGAAATTAGAGTGGTCACCTTGCTTTGAAGCTGTGGCTGCGTAGTTTTCATAAAGGGGACTGGTTAACTGAGTTATGTTACGTTCTTGAAATGAAATACTGTGCAGCATTAACCTGAATTAGGAAGCTTTCTGTGTCCTCTTATTGGAATCTCTCCAAGACAAGTGACCAAAAGTAAGGTGCCAGAGTGTTATTAGTGCTATCTTTGGCGCCAAGAAAGGAGGTTACAAGAACGAAACAATGGAAGAGTGCATTGGAAATGAATGAAGATACTTGCCTGGGGATTAGTGTAGCAGAGGTTGTTGGTGCCCCACCCATATCCCTCCCACCTTTCTCTTGTTGTGTGCCCTGGCCAGCTTCCTGCTGTCAGTCTCTGCAGCCCTTTGCCCGGGGGAGTAGCTGCTCTGCCAGTGCAGGCAGCAGGCCCCAGTAGCCCTCTGCCAGTGATCTTCGCCCCTCAGATGAAATCATTGTGAAGTGTGAACAGGAGAGAAATCATTAACAAAGATTCCTCAAAAACGCTGTAAGTCAGGAAATAAAAGCATAATTCTAAATAATTCATGGGTCACAGAAGAAATTATAACGGACACTAAAAAATAGAACTGAGTCATAGTGAACATACTGCGTATCACACAATGTGGGTCGCATCTAAATGGACAGTCGCGGCCACATCATCTTTTTTTTTTTTTTTTTTTAAAAGGTCAAAGATATATTGACTCCTGGTATAGGCTTTTCAATTCTGTAATGGTTTTTTTTTCTTTTTTAAAATTTATTTATTTATTTATTTATTTTTGGCTGTGTTGGGTCTTCGTTTCTGTGCGAGGGCTTTCTCTAGTTGCGGCGAGCGGGGGCCACTCTTTTTTTTTTTTTTAAATATTTATTTACTTATTTATGGCTGTGTTGGGTCTTCGTTTCTGTGCTAGGGCTTTCTCCACTTGTGGCAAGCGGGGGCCACTCCTCATCGTGGTGCGTGGACCTTTCACCATCGCGGCCTCTCTTGTTGCGGAGCACAGGCTCCAGACGCGCAGGCTCAGTAATTGTGGCTCACGGGCCCAGTTGCTCCGCGGCATGTGGGATCTTCCCAGACCAGAGCTCGAACCCGTGTCCCCTGCATTGGCAGGCAGATTCTCAACCACTGTGCCACCAGGGAAACCCCCCACATCATCTTTAATAAATTTATTTTTATTATTATTTTTTTAAATTGTGATACGCAGTGCCTTCTAAAGCTTGTGGCCCAGGGCAGGGCTCCTCTTACTTTAATCTAGGAGTAGTACTGGGAAGGAAACAATAAAAAGAGTAAAAAATAGTGAAATTGAAAGCATATATATATATATATATATATATATATATATATATATATATATAAAATGGAGATGAACAAACTAAAATTAGTGATTTTGAAATAATAAAACAGATATAAATCCAGGCATGCTTTATTTATTTTTTTAAGGCACAATTCATGTTTGGAGTGAAAAAAATATAACCACAGATATGACACAAATCAATAAAAAGGAGGAAATACTGTTAATAATTTTATGTTAATACATTTGCAAACTTAGACAATATGGATAATTTCTTAGAAAAACATAACTTCTAACACCTCACTCAAAATGAAATAGAAAATCTGAATGGAACTATAATCATTAAAGTTGTTGTTACATTAACTAAAAATCTCTCCATTAATAGACACAGGCTGGGTCCTCGTGCAGGTTGGTTTACACCAGTGCTTCTCTGTCTCTTTCCAGACTTGTGTTACATGAGATCAAGTGTCTAGTTTTTTAGGTTTTCTGTTTCTTGTAGCCATACTAGTCCTAATTGGTGTTGATTATCATTATGATATCTCCCTTCCCTACTCCCAACCCCTGACCTTTTTTTTTTTTTTTTAAATGTCTAAGGAGGGGCAAGGAAAGCAAATAGTTGGATAGAAAATAAATTGAATGAAAGTTCAGTTGGGTCAAGTAATGTATAAAGTGAAATTCAAGCTTAAGGTGATATTTGATTGTTGATAATTCTATTATGATTTGCCATCTTCTTAAATGGTACCTTGACTGTGTCTTTTCATTAAGCAGATTCTCTTTCAGGGAAGCTGTGATTGATTGATTGATTGATTGATTTTTGTTCTTAATTGAACTATTTGCTGTGAAACATTGAACATACCTTTCTATGGGAGAGTGAACATTTTTAACTGATATGAACTACCTATGTATCTTTGATGTTTTTAGCTAGCCTTTGTGAATAAAGATATGGCTAAACTAGTGAATATAGGTAAATTAATAAGGAAGGTGGTGGTTTCTTGAACAATTCTTTTATAAATTAATAATTCAGTTACTTTGCTTGGCAATTATATCTTGTTTTGAATTGTTACCTCTTGTTAAAAATATAACTTTCTGAATAATATAATAATACTTTAGTAATAAAACATCATTTTATTAAAATATACCTTTCTGAATAATTTAATACCATCTTAATCATGAAGACACCTTTATATTAGTGTGCATCATAGTTTGGAATATAAATGATTACTTGTTAAGAATTTGTAGGTAAGTGAAGTATTGTTAGGCATACAAAGGGCAGTCATTTTGCATCTCTATAACCAAGGTAAGATTTGATGGATTTAAGTAATAGTAATAATAGCTAACATATTGAACATTTACCATGTAGTAGACATTCTACAGTCCTGGAAGCTAGATATTGTTTTCCTGGTTTAGCAGAGGTAGAATCTCAGGCTTAGAGTCAGGTTACTTGCACTGGGTTACACAGCTCGTTAGTGGTAGATACGTGATTTGAGCTCAAGTCTGGCCACTTGCAAAGGCCATACACTGTTCGTTCTTTTTAAGCCCATGCTCTTAACCATTATGCTATCTCATTAGCTTGCTGAAGTAGGTTAATTAAGTAAATTAAGCCTGAGTACCTCTTGATGAAAAAATATATTACTAGATTTCTCTATTAGAAGTGGATGGTGGTGCCTCTTGGGGTCTTGAGAAGGGATATAGTTCTTGAAACTTATGGGAGGCTGATGTCTGGGAACCAAGAGTCTTTCTAGGTTTGTGAATGTGATTTTTTCATTTTTTCTTAGCACATTTCTCTTTAGCTTTTAGCTATAGAAGTCACATGTCATTTGAATTTTCCTCTTGAGGTTTTTCTTTAAATCCAAATAAAATGCTACATGTGATGCTTTTTTAAAATCATCGGGTAAACTCATGAATGGAAATAACATTCTTGTTTGGGGTGCTCAATACCTGCCATTCCCAAATTATCCTCAAACTGCTATACTGTGAAGTTCTCTACTTGGTTTATGAACTTGGCTAGAGACAGCATTCCAGTACTGCCCAGCTCACTGCCCTTATATCATTACCAGTTGCGTACACTTCTTGGGGTTTGGATGATGTACTGACACTGCGTAAATAATATTGTCATTAGGTGCGATGCAGCATCCCATAGTCTGACCCATATGTGACTCTTCCATTTATGAGAACTGGCCGAAAGTTTCCTTGTCACCGTTGCCCAGCCGGCCAGCTTCCCTATCCTATACTGCCTAATTGTGGGATTCTCTCTTGGTTTGTTTTTCTCCTGATCTGCTCTTGTGTCTAGGCAGTGCACACAGAAGCTTTCCAGTATTTGTACAGTGCTTAGGGCTTTGTTCACAATATTACATCTCAGTGAACTCTCCTCTGATTGACAGTATAAAACCATCTGGACTTTTATGTTGAAAATGTAGCTGACCCCAACGCCACAGAAATAGTATAATACTTCACACCAAATAACTAACCATTCAGTCGGTCTCTGTTTCTCTGTCTCTCTCTGCCTGTCTCTCTTTCCTCTCAGTCTCTTCTCTCTCGTATACAAAGACATGCACATGCACATGAATGACTAACTTTTAAATTACTCTAACACATCCTTCATTGCAAAACTGGAAACTGTCTCACAAGCATCCTAAAGGAGGGTTTCCAGACTTTATCTTTTCCACTTTTCTTTGTGTTTCTTTTTCAGTGCTGTCAAGAAGTATTCCAGTAGCAAGAAAAAAATTTTTTTCATGTTATGGAGTTCGTAGTTTATTCTCACCATCAACTGCTAATTCAAAAGTGTTTGTATAGTTAGTAGCAAGCACTGTGAACCCACTGCTTCCAAGGAGCTAAGCACAACAGTGGAACTTCAAGTGCATGTTTTTAATATTCCGTCTAGCATATTTTAAAAATAAAATAAAATTTCACATTTAAGATTCTATACAGCCCCCAAGTAACAGTGCATCAGGATATAAGATATTATTTTAAACAGACTCTGTACCTTAAAGACCTATAGGATAAATCTCCCATATATTTAACCTTTGAAATTTGACAACTGTATTTTAAAAGACAAACTGGATGTTTATCACACTTTTACAGAGGAGAGAAAATCATTATTTTTAATGAAGGAAATGGAAAGAGCAAAAAAACCCCAAACACCCTTAAATGGATGCAGAATCATACTATTGTATAAAAATGCTTTGGCTGTAGAGTAAAGACCTTCATAATTTTGCTTTTAGAATTCACATGCTTATTTTTCACATAACAATTGAAACTGTGAGTCTGATCTTAGAGTGCTTCTAATCTAGTTGTTTTTAGGTATTTTCATTGCACTTCCACTCCCAACATTTGTTTGTTTATTTGAGAAAGTGTTTCTGCTTTTATTAAGGTCTTAGTCAATGAAATATGTTTGCTTTGGGAGCTGTATAGGGTGTGCACAGGTCTGAGTGTCTGACATCCTGTATTCAGGGCTTCTAAAGCTGTGGTGCAGATACTCTGGGTACCCTTCCCTTCTCTTAAGCCTCCCCTCTTAGGGAAGCTTTCACGCTCGCCTATTTCCTTGGGATCAGATTTGGCCTCCTAGCCATCTTTGGACACACTGTCCTGTTTATTAAATGGCCAATTCTTGTTCATCTCTTCTTTGTTTATACTCTGTGGTTCTTTCACATGATGGACCTGCTGGCCTCCTGACCGGCCAGCCCACAAAGATAACTGCAGGCGGAAGGCAGGAGCTGAATCAGGTCTTGTGCTTACAAAAGAGCATACATGTCCCTTTTATTCTTCTGTCTTTCTGAAGAACATAATCCTATACTTTAGTAAATTTTTTCCTGTAAACAGTCTTTCCTGTGTTTCTCTTTGTTCACCATCTCATGCTGATCATCAAAATTTAACACTCCCTTTTGAGGAGAAATTCCTGGTGATTGAATACATGTAGTTGAGAGAGGGCTGGAGGGTGGGATGGTTTGACCAAACGGCCCCCAGACTAGTTGTCTTTTGCTTCTTTTCTAAGCTTGTTTCCGTTTTTTTCCCCTTCATCAGCATGTATCAAGAACTTTCATGTCCAGAGCCAGTGTCTATGCTAGCACTGGTGATGTAAAGGCAGACGTGACAAACGTGGACGTCCAGTGCTGACACTCAGTAAACATTTAGTAAACTCTGTTGATTGAAAGACAATTTAATGCCTGTATATCCAATTGTTATACTAGTAATTTGGATTAAATAATCCCTGATTAAAAACCATCAGTGACTTCACCTTGCCTACGTAAAAATCCAGATTACACCTAGGGCTCATGGGGCCCTGCCTACCTCTGCAACCTCACCTCTGATCCCTGGCGTCTCACTAGTCTGCTGTAGTAGCGGCATTGGCCTTGTTCACTTACTCTGAAATGTCAAGCTCTTTCCTGCCTCAGGTGCTGCTGCTCCTTGCTGCTCCTTCAGCTGGTAACACTAACTCATGTCCCCTCCCCACACCTTTGCTTTACTTCTTCCCATCCTTCACCTTCTCAGAGAGGCCTTCCCTGATCAGCCTATCTAAAACAAGCCCTCGATTTCAGCATCCTAAATTAATGTATATTAATTACATTGCATATAATTTGTAATTACTTTATTTGTTTGATTTTTTTTTCTTTTTTCATTATTCTGTAAGTTCCGTGATGACAAGGGCCATACTTGCCTTGTTTACCATTTTTATCTCCAGTACTTAATTTGCTTCCTAGCAGATAGTAGCTGTTGAGTAAATATGGTTGAATGAATGCTTTCATTTCATATCTGTGGGTTTGAAAATACAAACAAAATATGGTTGTAATTGACTTTGCTAATTTGCTTATTTTTTTTCAGCTCTCAGCACTACTTGTATCATGTGTCCAGGGATATCGTCTCTTCTGCACAGAAACTGCTTAGAGACATTTAAGGGCCTCAGAATTATGGGATTAAACTAAACAATTCCTTATACACTTACTCACTTATTTTTATGGGTTGTATTAATCATACTATGATATCAGTCATCATTCATTATGTAAATTTTGATAATAGAAAATATATTTTTCTGGAATTTCCCCTGTATAAAAATGTTTCTGGAAAAAAATTGTTTCTTAGTTCAGGAAACTTTGTAGACTCTAACATATGTGTGAGATATTTTGTAAAATTTCACATGATTATATTTAAGGCTTTTTAGATTTGGCAATAGCCACCCATGAAGAGTGGCCTTTTAATATATGGTGTGGAAGCTATAGGATAAATGAGAGATTAGAATTTGTCCCGAAGAAGTATTTAGCTTGGCCGCTGCAATTATTTAAGCATTTTTAATTTTTACTGCTTTTAAGACAGACATTCTTTGTTTTGGTCACAAATACAACTAGTTGCCATTGTTTTATACTGACCTGCTTCTGTATTTATGTTACTTAACTGGTCCATTTAGGCCTTTGTGTTTGTAGCCTCTAGTTTAGACTCTGTCCAAGAATGCATCTTCAGGTACTCTTCAATAAAATATATTTAAATGTACATATACTTAAAAGAGTTTATTAAAAGAATATAAATCACTCATGTTGGAAAGAAACAATATACTGTAGTAGGGGAATCAGCAGTTCTGGGTTCTAATCCCAACTCTGCCATCAATTAATTGTTTGGCCTTGGAAAAGTCATTTTTTTTAACCTTAGAGTCTTATTTTTTTCATCTGTAACTAAAGGTTTTGGTTTCTTCTGCTGAGTTCTATGATGTCTTAAGGAATTAAAATCAAGATCAAGATTTAAAGAACTCTAACACAAAAGACAAATTTGTTCTGTCTCTCATTCAACTTTGTTATCAACCACTGCTTCATTTAATACAGAAATTATTTCCTTGTTTGTGTATCTTCTTGAATATTTTACTTTTATTTTTAGAGTTAAGAGACTTTTGAGCAATAATTCTTTCCAGTAGTGCTTATATCTTTTAAGTTGTTCTGATATGACTTATTTGTTTGGATCTTCTGTTCCAGCCTCAGAATGTCATGATTATATCTGCCTTTTCAAAGAGAAGGTGCTTGACGTTTGTGTTAGCTATCTGTCTCTATAGGGCATGGAACTTAAGACATGTACACTAAATACTGAATATGTTACTATAGACCTCACACAGAAGAGTCAGGACTGCAAAGAGGGTAGCATTCACTAAAGAAGTACAGAGGAGGGAGTGTAATCCTCATTCAGGAAATTCTGAGGTAGACCTCCTGAGAAGATGTTAGAGATTTTAATAGATAGAGGTGAAGTGGAAGAGTGATGTAGAAGAAGGAAGTGTTGTGAACAAAGGTATTAATGCAGGAAAATTGGGAAATGTTTGGAAATCTCTAAAATCTTGGTTTAGCACAAACATATTCTGAGTTAGGAGGAGTTGTGAGACATCAGGTTGGGAGGATAAGGCAGATTTTGTCTAGTTCATGAACATTCTTGAATTCAAGGTTAAGAATTTAGGGAGCTTTTGCTTTAGGTTATGAGTATCCTTTGACGGCTCTATTACTCAGGACCCTATTAGTTGCACATGATAGACCCCAATTCAAAATCAGTTAAACATAAGGGAAAATGTATTGGCTCATATAACTGAAAGTCCTAGAGTGGTTGACTCCAGGCAAAGTTGGATCCAGTAATTAGGCCTCATGTTTTCTTGACTCTGCTTTCCTCTGGTTTGGTTCTCTCCAAATGGATCTCTCCCAGAGCTACGTCTATATCTCACCAGCTTAGTTACCCTATCTGAAAGAGTGTACCACTCTTGGCAGTTGTAGCCAAAGTCCCAGATTGAGTGAAAGCACTTTTTTTTTTAAATCTTACGGTCTTTGAACTTATTACTGTGACAAAAGTCATCTAATGTCATAATTGGCCAGTCCAGGGTCACATGGCCACTTTGGGGTCGACCTCATCCAAACCTTGTGAACCGAGTGCAAGAGAGCAAAAGGAAAATTGCACTGCTGTTATTTGAAATTGCACTGCTATTATTTGAACAATGTTTTGCAGGTAAAACACGGTGAGTATTGCAGTCAAACATGGGAGTGAGGTAAGGAAAACTGCACAGGGCAAGTATTACAGCAATACAGGCTGGAGACCATGGATGAGGGTAGAGGTGGCCGTTGGATTCTTAACATCTAATATAGAAATAGTGAGATTCTGAATGAGAATAATGATAGTAGGAATGGTAGATGGTAAACGAATTAGCAATATGAAGGAAATTTATGTTGTTTGTATTTCACTAGTTATAAAATTTGTCTAGGAGCCGAATTGAAAGTTACCCTTATCCTGTCTATGAAAAAAGAATTTGGTATACAAATTAATTTAGGCAAAAGCAGAGAGATCACAGTTAAACTACTTTATTAGTTATCATTATTTTAAAAATAGCTATGCCAATTGTAAATCATTCATATTCACTCATTAAATTGGATCAGTGGGTTTACTTTGGCAGCATTTTAAGTTACTCCACATACTTCACTGTAGCAAAACTTCCTTTTCTTTAAAGAATTAATGTAACACTGCCTCTTTTCTCTGTGTAAATAAAATTTATAATATATATTATGTATACGTATATATGTGTGTATATGTACATATTACCCAAACATACACGTAATCAATAAGTGATTCATTACTTGGTATTAACTTCTCAAACTTAGCACTCCCCCCTCAAAAAAAGGGAAAAGTCAGGTATTAAGTGCATCTCTAGAGTTCTTATTTTATGCTAGATCCCAAAGTAAAAATTAATGAGTGAAGTTTGTGGTTGCCACTCTACTTAGTATTCAGTTCAGAAAAGCCAGCCTCTTCCTCAGTGGTCTGGACTGGTAAGGCGTATGTTTGAAGAACACACACTGTGTGCCAGACACAAATGATAAAAAAGTAAATAAGGTAGTGTACTTTAAGAACTGAGTTTCTTCTCTTGGATATAGTTCTATTCCTTTTATTATTTTTTTTCCAGTACTCTTTGCACAATGTTCACTTGAATCAGCCTTTTTAAAGCCATCAGATACTAATATGTTTCTAGGGAAATTGCCTACACTTGGTAACCTGTCTTTCCCTATAGTAATAGAGCTGAAGTATAGGGGATTTTTAGCCCATGGTTTGTTTCACTGTGTATCCAGTGTTGATACAGATATTTATTTGTATATGAACTGTTTTGGTGATTTTCAGAAAATGAAAGTGGCTAAGAATGTGAACTAGTTTTTGTCACTGGTTTTTTTTGGTTTTTTTTTTTTGACTCAATCATAAGCTTTAATAAAATGAAAAAAATTTCATGAAATCCAGTTATATTAAAGGCATATGTTACTTGTATATTGTGTGTGTCTGTGTGTATGTAGCATTTGTATTGTAGAGTTTCTCATTCAGAGGTAGTGATTCTTAGCTTTCATTTTATAGCATTGCTTAGTGTCTTTAATTTTCTCAAAGGAGATTTTTAAAACAGAAAAACATCAACTCGCTCTTATTGAAAAAATACTTTTCTGTACCATTTTATAAGAAGATTGCTGCCAGGAATTCAAATAATAGCACAGTGCCATTATTACAAAGGTTTAGGAATCCTTGACTCTTGGAATTGGTGGAAATGAAGAGGTTATGACTCAGGGGCTCATAAAGAGTGATTAGGAGGACTATGCAATCATTTTCGTAGTAGTAGTATTTTTATTTTTCTAAGTGTTCAAAAATATTTAATGACATTCATATTTTATTTGCAGTATTTTTTGAAAAATGTAAGAGAACTAAGAGAAGCAGAGGTTAAGAATCGAGGTCTATTGGCTCTGAAATTGGAGTATTGAGTATTTAGTATGTAAGTAGAGTTTATGTGAGTAATCTTTTTTTTTTTGTCTGATTTTGGTATTTAGAACTGGGAGTAGAAAAAAGAAGACACACATACATATTCACACAAGGAGAAACAGTGGCAGTTTTAGATTTGAAGTACCTGAAAAACATTCAGGCTTCTGGAAACATGATCTTTATATTTGCCTTCTTTCAATCAGTTTTATTTTAGATAAAATGCTGGCTGATGGTAGTGGTCCACTTGAACAGTGTTGAGTTTTCTTTATTTTTTAATCCATGGAAAAAAGCTCCCAGAAAACTTTTGTCCTTTAATGTGTTCAACATGCATATGTTTTACATGTATTAACTAGTATTAAAAATGCAGTTTCTAATTAGATGTCTAAATCTGAGAGGAGTTGTGGTGAGCACCAGCCTTTTAGAATTACTGAAAAAGAAAGTTTTGATGAACAGGGTTTTCTTTTTGGCTATTGCATCCTTCAGCCTGCTCTGGCCCCAGAAACTATTATGTTCTAGGATTTCTAATGCGTATTGTCAGTTTTGGTGATAAACCCTTAAGATATTGATTATATCAAAACTTGGAGGATTCAGGATATTTACATTCTGTTATGACCTGTTCTATATTACAGCAAAAAAGTTAGTATTTCTGTTATTAAGGATTTAGGCTTTAGATGAGCATCAGTAGTTATAAGCTTGGTATGTCTTAGGTTTTAGAAAAATTGTAGAAAATCTCTAAAGTAATATTGCAACCTGGTTTTGTTTGGTATTTTTGTTTTACATTTTAAAATGGGGGGGCGGTGACAGGGAAATCCCTTCTCTCCAAATTTGTGTGAGTCACCTGAAGCCTTCCTTCTAACAGAGTTTAATGACATGGTGCCATTTGAATCAGTATTTCCACATTTGCAATTTAGAATATTCAGTTTGAACTCATCAGCATTCATTTTCATTTCTGTTTTACTTTTCAATTTGTCATACAGTTTTTTTTTTTTTTTTTCAGCTGGTAAGCACATCAAACCAAGAATGACTTCTTTTTTCATAGACATGGAGTGTCAATTGTTCTCTCACTTATTTTGTCTTGCTGACTAATGTGGTATTTGTTTGCAGCTCCAAACCACAGATTAGACACATAGATATTGACTAATCCTGACTTACAGATATTAGCCACACAATGTGAATTCCTTCAGTGTTTGGGCATCCCTAGGAACATATGATGGGTTTTGATTTTCTCTTTGTACCTATTAGACATATTGTTACATAGTAGTTGTGAGGGCGCAGGAGAGATCACTGGACTAGAAGTCAGAGGGGCTGATTCAAGGCCCAGTTTAGCCACTCAGCCTCTAAGGGCAGATCACCATTCTTTTGTATCTTCATCTGCGAAATGGTGAAAAAACAAAATAATACCCTGCCCATTTATCTTCAGGGTTTGTTATGAGGATCAAATGAGATAATAATGTTTGAAGAATATTTTGTAAACTGCAGAGTAAGATGCTATCGTGAAGTTAGAATTTGTGCTCTTCTTCTGTGTAACTCATTTGCCCTGAGATTTTTATTTTTAGGTTATTAATTTCTAGCCTTTAGTTTATCTCTTTTAAAATGTAAATAGAAGAGATGGCATGGAATTAATACTTAAATAAAAAAATGATGTTTAAAGAGTGTTTGGCCCACAGCTACAATATGCTGCTACGTTTGTTCTTCAGTACATGTGGTTCATAGTGATCAGAAGAAATGATAGTGTGGATGTCATTCACAGATTTTTGGTTTCTGTTTAACTTATTTCAGTTCTGATATCAATTTTGAGTTATAGTTAAACAGCAATCATTAAATAATTATTTTATTATTTAACACATAATTTAATAAATAATAATAAATAGTGGGTAGTAATAAGGAATTAAAATGGTCATATTTATATTTCTGTAATTAGAAAAAGTAAATTAATAATTCACAGTTTATTCATTTTCTTCAACTAACATTTGTGTAATGACTCCTATTTTGTAAGGTACTTTCCTAGGTACTTGATTTGAAAGTGTGTAAAAAAATGCTGTGTTTATGAAAAAGGTAAAATGGAGGGTGGCTAAATTGCACCCTTATCTAGTAAAGACTAAATAATGTATTAAAGAGAAAAAAAGGTGTACATTTGTCTCATGGATCTGAACGTTTTGACAATACCTGTTGCTATTTTTTTTTTTTAAAGAAAAGCAGCACTTCATACCTATGATAAAATGACTGTAATTTTCTAACACAAAGTAGTTATTTCACATGTACAGTATCATCTCTTTGTTTAAACCCGGAAGAAAAGAATTATGTGAATGTCTGAACATGCAGAAATGTCTCACTTTAATTTTAATGAAAGAATAACAGCTGAAAATCCTGACTGCCAAAAATATTTGTTAAACGGAAATAAATGTTCAAATATATTTTCTTCGAGTTGATATGAATTTTAGTAAACATACTAAGTTTCTTTTCTTGTTCACAGTAGAAATGGCCATTTCAGGTCACTGGCCACCACATTAGTGCAGATTATTTACCTGGAATATATCTTTAAAACTTGTTATAAATGTGCTTGAAAGCTTTTTATTAGTAGGTAAAATTTTTGAAGAGACCTTATGTATATTAGTTTTGCTTTTTTTTTTTTTTCTGTAGAAATAGGCTTTCTTTATTTCTTTCAGAAACCTCTGAATACACTTCTACCTTTGCTAATTGGGGCTGAAGATAAAATACACTGCAGGTGAATTGGAGAAATAGTTTGCCCAGCTTGTTGCAGAGAGGGAGACCTAACCTGCTCATTTGATTTCCTTCCCTTTTTTAGACATTCTATTTAGGTTATTTCTTATACCTGTAAAGAGTTAAGCAAAGCTAAACACTCTTAACTACTCAAATCCTGCTGCCCACTTACCCCCTTCCAGACCATTCTAAATCTTCTTTCATCCATTTCTTTTGCCCTTCACCTTCAGTATTTTACAGAGCAGCTCATTAAGTAACAAACAATTCTGAATAGCTATTAATAATGTTTTACTTTTTGTCACTGCTAAGCAGTGTTACCTGTTCAGTTACACTTGGACAGAATAATAGCGAGGAAGTGGTCATTCTGTGAGTGGATCAGTGGATGAGAGGAAAAACAAAAAAATTTGTAAAGTAACTTAATTAACTCATGGATTTTTGAGCAGCTGAAATTCAAAAGCAAATATGTTAGGGTTATTTTGGTATCTTATGATATTTAATATTGCCCATTTCTTGAAGTTTTATAAGCAAAGGTCATCGTAAATTTGCACAGGAAATATTTTATTATTATTTCTAAGTTCCCTGAGGGCAGAGGCTTTGTCTTTTTTCACAACTATTCCCAAGGTCTAATTCTCTTAGTGTTCAGTAAATATTTGTTGGATGAATGAATAAATAATACTAAGAAATATCAATAAAATTCATAAGATATATAATCTTTGCTATGTGCAATATTCCAGTTGTATTTATTTACGGATAAGAGATACATAGAAAAACAATGCTAGCTGGATTTGTAGCATATAAGACATTATTTAGCAGTTGCATTACATGCTTTGCAAGGTTATACATCCTATTTTCTTTTTCTTCCTTCTTCCTTGCTCTACCCATTATACTGCCCTGCATGTAGTAGCTGCTCAATACTTTTTAAAATGTTTTATGAGTACAGTGCTTTACTTTAGTTGAAATACTTCATGCTTGTTATATAATTACCTGTTTAGTACAGTGGAGAAGGTGGCTGTTTTAGTGGTTTTCACTTTTCTCTTTTGGATTCTTTTTCAAGTAGCAAAAGATGTAGCTGTAATGAGTTTGAAGCACATGAGGCAGAACTTAAAGTGATAAGTAGAAGCTATAAAATGGAAATACTGAGACTTTCCTTTTACCAGGGTACAGTGGCAATATGCAGAAAATGGTTACTGGTATTTAGTTTATTAGCAGAAAAACTTAAGTTGGGGGAATACAAATGCAATGAGGAAAAAAGGTTTCATTAGACATGAACTTCCTGTAAGCTGTTAAAACCCAGGACCTTTTTGGAAGTGTACAGATTATGATGACAGAAGAGAACAGTGGAGGAACAATACTGATTTATAATCCCTGGAGGTTTACCTGTTGACTTGGCAGTGATGCCAGTTTACATGGTTTACTTTCTAGAAATAGTTTATCACTGTTTTTTTCAGGTAGTATTGCTTGACCTTTGTAGCCCTTTTGAGCATTTTCAGCCATTCCATAGAAGGCTACCCTCCTAACTCTTCCTCTTTGTGTTTTAATTATTTACCATATTCCTTCCACATCACTGAAAACTTTACTTTTATCATTGTCTAGTTTTTGGAAATGTCATCAATTTGACCATCCTCTTGTCCATTGCTCTCTAGTAAATGTCTTTCTTGTCAAAGAAAACCCTGAATATCTTTCAATTCAGTTCAATATGCAGTTGACCCTTAACAACTTGGGGTTACCCCCTGCAACTTGAAAATCTGAGATAACTTTACAGTTGGCCCTCCATATCTGCAATTCCACATCCAAGGATTCAGCTAACCGAGGATCGAGTATTACTTATTTTTGTACATATTTATTGAAAAATAATTCACTCATAAGCGGGCCCATGCAGTTCAAACTCGTGTTGTTCAAGAGTCAGCTGTACTATATTTCTGTGTTTTCTGCCTTTTATAATCATCTATTTATCACTTAACTGGAGTAAATTAGGATTGTTATCAATGGCATTCTCAGTGGCAAATTTAATATCTTTTTTCCCGCTACTTCTCTCAGCCCTTTCTTGCTTTTGATTCCTTTAACCACTCTCTCTTTCTGGGCATTAATTTTGACCTCAGCTTGAGGGGCAGAAACCTTCTTGACCTCTTTTAGGTCACTCTGATTACTTATTATTTCGTAGCCTGATGTCATTTCTGCTTTCCACTACTTTTAAATTATAGCACTGTCCTATGTCTTGTTGTAAACCTTTTGTTTGACTGCCAGTTATTTTTCCAACAAACAAATTCTTACTCATATTGTTAAGGAATGATTGCCTGGTCCTTTCCTTGTGATGATACTATCCATCTTAAGTATACTCTCCATTTTGGTCAAGATAATTTGCTTACTATAGGCACATTGCATTTCCTATTTTTGATTTGAATGAGTGGCCACATTATGGAAAAATTTAAACATATACAAAAGTAGAGGGAATAGATAATGAACCTATTTACCCTTTAACAATTATAAATAAACGGCCAATCTGGTTCTATCTGAACTCCGCCTAGCTCTTTCCCACGCCATTTTTTTTTTTTTTTAGCTCAGCTGCACAGCATGTGGGATCTTAGTTCCCCGACCAGGGATCGAACCCATGTCCCCTGCATTGGAAGCACAGAGTCGTAACCACTCGGACCACCAGGGAAGTCTCCCACTCCACATTTTATTGAAGCAAATTCCTGACATTCCATTTATAGGCCTACATATTTCATTGTGTATCTCTAAATGATAAAATCTCTTAAAAATAAAACATCACTGTAGGGTGATACCATTATCACCCTAATAAATCCTAAGTAATTCCTCAATATCATTAAATATTTCTTAACCTTAAAATACTATATTTGCTGTAAAACAGGACCCTCTTATGTGATAAAGAGGAGAGAAAGCAATTTCCCAGGGCCCAGAGCATGCTCAGGATGCTATGTACTAAATGGCTGCCCAGTAGAAGCTTCCTTTTTGCCCAGAGAGCTGAAGTCTGGTGCTTCTTATTTGAGAAATGATTAGTTGGTGTTGATTTAGTGGCTCACTTAGTATCTTTAATGCTTTGTACTCACTTAACTTTTTATTCCTACATCTTATAGGTTGCATTGCAGTGTATAAATAGTGCCCTCTGGAGTTGTGAGAACAAAGCCTGCACTGCCATGCGGGGGCAGCCCTTGTCTATAGAGGGGCCCTGGGCATCAACATTTATATTTAAATATCCTGCAAGTCTTTCTAAAGTGCAACCGGGGTTGGGAATGCTAGTCTAAAATATACTGTCTGGGCTTAGTACAAATAATAGTATTATCTATTATACTTTATCTTCACCAGTTCAAGATTTTAAGTATAAATATAACTCAGTAACTCTCTTAGCTTTGTTTCACTTGCTGGGTATTTCCTTTCTTTTTGTTTTGTTACTTTTAAGGGATAATTATAGTAGTATGAAACATTCTGTCCACATAAAAGCTTATTGAAGAGGTTAAATGTTCTTGCTAATTAAAGAAAACACTAATTAGACAGACTGTTGTTTTGTATTAGTAATTTTAATTATTTTTTAATCAGAGCATAAAAATTTTTTTCAGGAATGCTGCTGTTTTACATTTTTTTTTATTTTCACTACTTGAGCGATTTAAATAGTCAGATAATTTTTGTTTTTTTGAATAGTTGATTATGCTTGGTCTGTAGTTGGGACAGAGACAGGATGTAATAATTCTTGCAGTGTCATGAAGTTTATAACCCTCTGTACATATCCATACCTTACCTACCCCTAAATCATCTACCTTTCTTTCTTCCTATCTCTGTGTGTACATGTATGTATAATTATGACATTTACCATTTACAAAAGTATTCAGCATAATGTCATTAATTTTCTTTTCCCTCTTGTGTGGTAGATTAATATATATGTCAAATCTCACTTTCTAGGAAAGGAAACTGACATGTTCAGAAGTAAAATGGTTTGTCTATTTTCAAAAATCAAATTAGTAAATTAGAAATGGTTATGATAGTAGCCTGTAGTTTATCCTGTTCAAAAGCACTACTTTTCAATGTCATGAAAGCTTAAATTTTTAAAAAATATTAGGTGTTGCCAGTCCTTTGGTTTCACTAAAATAACATATTTCTTGGAATTCTTTTAATAACTTTTTTTATTTGCCTGGCTATCTCTTATTGTACTGATGTGACCAACTATATTAATTTCTTAAGGTTTCTGTAACAACAGAATTTATTCTGTCACAGTTGTTGAGGCTAGAAGTCCAAAATCAGTGTTGGCAAGACTTGCTTCCTCTGAAAGGTTTAGGGAAGAATCCTTTCTTGCCTCTGCCTAGCTTCTGGTGGCTTCCCGCAATCTTGGGCATTTCTTGGCTTGTAGGTGCATCACTCCAATCTTTGCCTCTGTTGTCACATGACCTTCTTCCCTGTGTATATCTCTTTGTGTCCCTTCCCCTTTTTATAAGGACAGAAGTCATTGGCTATAGAGCCCGTACTAATCTAGTATGACCTCATCTTAACCTGAATACCAGGGGTTAGGACTTGAATATCTTTTTGGACAACACAGTTCAACCCACTACACCAGCATCCTTGAATTCACTATGTCATAGGGTGCCTGTTACAGTCTAGGCTTTTATTAAATTTTTGTTAAATAAAGGACTGCCTGGTACCATCATGTACATATAATAAGCCATAATATAGTCATTCATTCTGGAACCATTGCAGTAAGAGATCATATGGTCCATTCCCTCCATAACAAAGTGTGATGTATTATCTTCAGTTTGTTGGTAAAAGCAACAAAAAAGCTTCAGTGACTTAACTATAATCACATAGGTAGTTGTCCACGGGGTACTATGGGCAAAATGTTAATTATTTGCCTCCCATTATAGAGTCTTTTGTGGTACTACTTTTTTTCTTACTAATTAGTGTTTTTAGATATTAACGCCTGACATTGAGATAATATGACAGTTATTAACATAGTAAAGACTTTAAAGCTCTTCTAATCAAACTGCTGTCATTTTACAGCTGAGGAAACAGAGGTCTGGAAAGGTTAAGTGAGCTTTCGAAAACAAGGGGTAGGTGATGACATTTCTGGGTGGGTCCTGAGTGTTTAGTATTGAATTCTATAATGTGAATCTAATGTGGCAAATTTGATAGCACCTAGAGGACTATCAGTGAAAATAGTCCTCTGTTTTCATTGATAGTCCTGTTACTGATGAAAATCAGTAACAGGCTGGAAAATAAATACTGGAAGAATTGGAAATAATTTAGAGGCAAAGGTAAGGGATGATTTAATGAATCAGTAATATTCTCTTGCTACTGAAGGCAAATGGAGAAAAACAGGCTCAAACAAGAGATGCAGATTCAGGTTTGTCTTCCAGCTGGAAACTCTGACAGTGGGATTGTTAAGAATTGTCTTGGGGCATTTGAAGAGGAATGAACTCTGCCCTCCTCGTTCAAAACAAAATGAAAGCAAAACCCACGCAGATCCACTTACTAGTTTGGGCTTACCTGGAAACTTCATTTTTTTCCAGATCCACTTGTTTCCATACTTTGCTTCTTGACTCAGTCCACTTCAGTGCTTCCTCCTCAGAATGCAACTTTAAATTTATTTTACAAGGAGAGACTTCTACCCTCTACCATCACAATCTCTGAAATCCTTGAACCTATGGCTCGTCAGTGCCTGGTTTTTATATCTTGAATAGTTGTTCCCTATGAAACAGGACATGATGTAAATGGTGTCTCTTAAATTTCTGATCTTCAGATTACAACATAATATTCATACATCAAACTTCCTATAGATGCATCAAGGTTTTGTTTCTTCAGTAGGATCCTTGATACCTTCTAAGAGCTGAGGGTAGAAGGAATAACTCAGCACTCTTCCCAGCTTTATTGATTCATCCTCTTCTGGGTTTTGGCATGGATTAGGGCAGTTGATGGATTTTCTAGCTGTGAATGAGCATCCTGTCTCAACTGATCTGAATACCCTGTTGAATAGGTTCTCTGACTGACTTTTCTCCTTTATTGGTTGCTCTGGCAAAATTATGCTGCCTACCTTCAACTTGTATATAACTATATGCTCTTTTCCACCAACATCTTTCTTTTGTCTACAGTCTTTTGACAAATATAAGCAATTATAAGCTCATAGGTTTTTGCTTTACTTTATTTTAAATACTAAAATATAATCTAACCTCTTTTCTCCCATGGGCTTTTACAAACTCTCTGAAAACAAAAAACAAATAATTAAGTCTTACTTATTAGTGGCTGTACATACAAGTGGCTTTCCTTGGCTTGGAAAGGAAGACAGTTCAGTTGGCAATCAGAAAGTCTTTAAAGCTGCCTATTCTTGTTGCACCCAGTCAGAATTTCTTAACACCAACCAGTGTTTAAAATTTCAAGGCAGTGGCTCTGGAGACTTCAGGGGAGAATGGTTATTAGCACTCTTTCTGGTTGTCAAACAGGGTAGCCATTGCTATGTTTTGGATAAATTAAGGAAGAAGTGGACATGATGGAATAATATGAGCCAATTCGAAATACCAAGTATCTAGCTGTGTGTCTGATGGAAAAGTTAGAGAAATTCTGCATTACTTGATTCTACTTTGTAGGGTGTCAGCATTGATTTTCTCTTTAAAATAACAACTAATCAAGAGTTATGCGGACCCCCAGTGGATGATTATGATCATCAATACAGAACCATGTATGGCCTAATATATTTACCCTCAGTGTTGCCGTTTATTAGCCGTACCATTTCTGGGAAATTGCTTAACTTTTGTGAGCCTCAATTTTCTTATCTCTTAAAATGGGACTAATAATAATGAAGTGGTATTGTGAAGATGAAATTAAACCAAATGAGATAATGTATGTAGGAGCCCAACATAGTACCTGGCACAATGTGAGTGCCTCATAAATAGTAGAGTACTTCTTTTTTTTTAAATTTTAATTGCTAGTGGGAAGCAGCCGCATAGCACAGGGAGATCAGCTTGGTGCTTTGTGACCACCTAGAGGGGTGGGAGGGAGATGCAAGAGGGAGGGGGTATGGGGATATATGTATACGTATAGCTGATTCACTTTGTTATACAGCAGCAACTAACACAACAATGTAAAGCAATTATACTCCAATAAAGATGTTAAAAAATTAATTTATTTTATTTATTTTTGGCTGCGTTGGGTCTTTGTTGCTGTGCGCGGGCTTTCTCTAGTTGCGGCTAGCGGGGGCTCCTCTTTGTTGCGGTGCTCGGGCTTCGCATTGTGGTGGCTTCTCTTGTTACGGAACATGGGCTCTTGGTGCGCGGACTTCGGTAGTTGTGGCTCGCGGGCTCTACAGTGCAGGCTCAGTAGTTGTGGCGCACGGGCTTAGTTGCTCCATGGCATGTGGGATCTTCATGGACCAGGGATTGAGCCTGTGTCCCCTGCATTGGCAGGCGGATTCTTAACCACTGCACCACCAGGAAAGTCCGTAGAGTACTTCTTTATGTTTGTTTAGCGCTGTACAATTTTCTCACATACTGTATCACCCCATCTTTCAAATGAAACTCTGAAGCTGTCAGGAAGGCTGGTGATAGCGTCATTCTTGAATATGAGAAATTTAAGTTTCAGAGAGTGATTAGTTCAGTATCATATGGCTATTTATACTTAGGTTTTCTGATTCCTAGACCAGAAGCACTGGCCTTTTTCCCCACTTTCTTTAAACTTCTAACTTATTTATTCCCTTATTTAAGCTTGTAGCTATAGGTATAAGGGGTTAAGGGAGCCAGTGCTTTAATGGAATTCTTGGTGCTTTTAAGTCTGTATGCAAATGACATAGCCTACTTAAAGGGTTTTGGAAAATAATTTAAAATGCTAAACAAACATAAAAAATTGAATGTTTCTTTTAATTATTTTAAGTTATTGCATTTATTCTCTTAATAGTCACATTTTCTTTACTTGGTGGTAACTTAGAAACATCTAAAAAACAATCAGTTCCAAAAAAGAAAAGAACTTCCTGTAGCCATTTTTCTGTTCTAATTACTGTGTTAGCCTTGTTTAAATATTCTCTTAATAGCAAATTCTGTATTGCTCCTAAGGCTTTTGTTGAAGAATTCCTGAGAATTATAGTTCCTTATTTTTTGTTGGAGGAACTAATTTTATTAACATGTGGCAATTAAACTGACACTAGGAATTATGAGCAGATAATGTGGGGCATTGCGAAATTATCTTTTTTTTTAAAGTTCAGTGAAAGAAAACATTTCCAATAATTGTTAACAACTGTAGAAAATCCTGTGAAAAATTGATGGAAAGTACTCCACTCTTCTGCCATACCTGGGATTTAAAAAAAGAAAGATTGGACTACTTAGTGCAGTATACTCACTCTACCTCTGTAAACTTCCTTCAATGTGAAGAACTTGGGCAGGTGTTATTAATAAAAAAAATAATAAAAAAACCCTTCTATTTTAAATAAGGATGCTATTCTGCCAGCTTTTAAACTCACACATACTCTCTAACTTATCCCAGCTTTTGCTCATCTGGTCTTTAAATGGCTCCTTTCATGTGGTCAGCCCACGAGTCGTGCGTACTGCCGCTCAATCACGCTGCTATACGTCGCCATCATGAGGGTGGTTTGCATGATTTGCATTTCCTGTACTGTTTGAGCTTCAATGAGCTCCAAGCGCCACGTATGAAGAAACCACTGCCAAATAATGCAATGATTTTAGTCGAACCAGATGAGCTTGTGCTGGAGTCAGGCTACCAAGTGGAGTGGGGAGGGGAAGGGGTGTTGCCAGGATTTCCTGTTAAAAAAGGATTCCTCAAGATGTCCATACATGCAAGATGTGAATTTCTTAGCAAATCTGGCCATGGAATATAAGAAGGTTACTTTTGGGAAGATAGGGCTGAAGTGCTGTGATGAATAACCATATATATGTTACTCTTAGAAAATTAAGTGTTTTAGATCTTAGTATTACATCATGCTGCCAATGTAATTATTTATTGTGACAATAATAGATTTTGATGACATTAATTTTCTAACCATACAGAGATAAATTTAGTCAAAATTAAATTAAAGGCATTGATTACTTGTCCCCTTGTCCTGTAAAAGAAAGCTTGTATTTTATTTAAAAAATGATCAATAAATGCTGTCGGACAACTATTACAGAAATGGCATAGTAGTGGGCCAATGAATAGCTACTAAAGTGGGGAAGGAAAAAAAAAAAAAAAACCACATGTACCAGATACTAGTCTTCATGAAAAACATAGACAGATGGGGAGACAGACCTATATGATGCCACAAATAGATGAATATCTTGTAAGCATTTCAAACAAATGTTGAAAGATCCAGTGAAATTTTAAAAGTTGGTTTAAAAGTATGTGCTTATAAATAGTGTGTTTATTCTGCTCACCTGAAACCCAACCTGTAAATTGTTCATGAAATATTTTATCAATATTAAGCAAAAATAATGCAGACTGAAACTATATATAACGACAGAGATATTAAAAAGCATCTCAATAATAGCACTGACTTTAATTTTTCTTAGACTTCTTACACTCAGTTATGGTGTTATAAATACCTACAAGAAAAACTTCAGCAGTAATCCTGTTAATCATTAATTAATAATAGTCTCAAAGATTTCCCTTTCTTATATACAGACAATTGAAGGATATTCTCTTTTCCTACATAATGTATTCGTCATAAAAAAGTACCTGATAACTATCTGTGGATGCTACTCTATAGTTTTTAGTTTAGTACCAGTTCACTAGATTATATCTTACCAGCTAATCGGTGTCTGTCATGCATGCTGTACAGCAGTTTTAAGATATTCTACAGAGGAAGCTTCAAAGCCACAGGTACTTACTGAGGAAGTTACTGCATATTTATTTAAGAAAAGGTATGCAAATTATGTGGATGAAAAAATAATGTATTATTATATCTAACATAAAGTGGTTTTATATGTTGCATGTATTACGCAGTCATCTAAGCCTAAAAACATTTTCATGTGATGATGATTGTAGTGTTAAAGGTCAGTCTGTACTACCTTTTTAATTCTCTTTTATACTTTCTTTGTTAATTTCCACTTTTAACACTAATCTTACTTTGATATATGACTTCATCCTTATCTAATGCTCAGTTTGGCACTATTGGATTGTTACTAGATTATCTGCCATGGGAAATCTTGAACCAGGGAGCACTTTTTTCGAAGAGCCTGAATTTGAAGGAGGAAAACTTTGCCCTCCAGAGCTCTTTCAAGTATTCAACTTGATGTGTTCACTGATAATATTGGAATGTTGCATCTTAAGTAATGTCATAGCTGTTATATAAATTATCAAAGTTATTACCGCTTATTTGGTAAATTAGTTTTTAGAACATTGAGCTTATTGTTGGAGATTTTAGTTTTATGTAAATATACTTGAATAATGAATAATAGTGTACCAACCTTTCTTTGAACATTCTTCTTGGTTACTTAGTTCCTAAGAAACTATTTTTTGAATCTAAAAATAAGTTGTATTTTTAGATGCTTAATCCCATGGGGGAAAGGAACACATTTTGCATCACTTGTCTTTAATTTATTAAACAATTCTGTAATGCACTCTGTGCAGAGATCATGAAAACCACCGGCACACATTTTTGTGACCTCACAACATAAGCTGCACTCTTGTGTCAATCCCGGCAAATGTGTTTATAAAGATTCCAGCAATAATAGTCTTGTGACTAAATAAGAAGCAGAAGCTAAAGCTAAGACCAGACAGATACCTATCGGTTTCCTTGAGTTTAATCTGATTAAAACATGGCTCTCAAAAACATTAAATACAGTGCCATGTCAGGGAGGTGGTATATGATAAATATAGTTCATGACAGGAAATCATTATTAAAACAACATTACTAGTGAATCTGTTATGGAAATTTCCCTGTAATTTAGTTAAGGTTCCCCCATTTTTCACCTCCAGTGCATCACTATACTTTTCTGCTTTAATGTTAAGTATGTAATTTTCTGTTGACTGAAAGGCAGTTTTCCTACTTTTAAATACCACATGTCTTTATTGTTATCACCAATCAAACATGAACTGACTCTTCATTTCAACTAGAAAAAAACTATATGCAGAGTAAAAGAGAATCCATACTGGTCATTGGCCACCAAGACTTAAATACCACAAACCTAAAGGCAGCAACCACCTGGCTTTTCACAAGGCCAAGCAGTTGTTTCAAGTAAGAAACATAGCAACTTGGTTGAATCCCAGATTTTTAATAGCCATCTGAATTTAAAAGTAGTAATTATTTGATTTAAAAAAGTTGAGAACTTCATATCTAACATTATCAAAATTATATCCTCTCTACTGTTTGCTTTGAGGAAATACGGGTACAACGTTAGTCAATATAACCCATATATTTGTAGCTAAACTCTAAGTACTCTAATTTTTTAACAGTTCAGAAAGCATTTTTTAAAAAGAAATATTTTTACAAGGCAAGAGGATTATTTGGCTGACTTACATTAATGAAACATTTTGGCACACATTAAAGATTTCATCAAGCTATTACAACCACCCCCAAAAATCTTGGTTTCCATTTAAAATGTCACCAGTGTGGAAAAAATACCATCAGTCAAATTGCATATCTTCTAACTGAAGGGGAAAAAAAAAAGTAAAAAAAAGAAACAAACAGTGAGCTTCCAGTGCATTTTTGGCTTCCCTTAAGGAATTCTGACTTAGATATGGTCAGTTATCTGTGGCCTTAAGATTATCTTTTTTCTCTTTGTTCCATTGTATGTTTTCATCTTCACAGGAATAAATCCACTGAGCAATATTCCTAACTTTATGTTCTTCTAGTCAGACACTGGGAATGCTTCCGTTCTTGTGAGTGAGAACAGTTAAAAAAATTATTTTTCTGAAGAAACATAGGGACCCCACTTTACAACAAAGATCTACAAAATTGCATATCATTCTTTTCTGCTCTCTTTAAAATTATTCTTAGAACTCAGTGGGAACAAAGACCCCCTTCACAGGAAACTTAAACACTAAATCCTTCTTACGAGTTTAATCCAGGAAGAAACCTGTGTGCGAGTTGTGGAAACAGTACTGGGACCCTTATGCATTAAAATTTAGCCCCTTTCCAAGCAATAGGTGTGGAAAACTAAGTGGCTGTTGCCTAACTATGCTCCCTGAATTCTGTAGGTGATTCTTGTCTAGTGGTCTTAGGCCTTTCTCTAATCTGTTTTTGTATCAGGACTAATTCACCTTTGAGGTCGGCCAGGTGTCCTAACCCACTCTGTGCTCATATACTCATGGAGTAATGGGATGGCTTTCTACTATTAGCTACCTTTAGGAACGTTCATCTTCATTGCCTCATGCACCTGGTGTAGAAAAAGATATCTAAACCACATTAGAAAATCAAGATTAAACATGAAAATATTTGGAGGTTTGGCATCGAATGTGCTAGTAGCATGCATGCAACTCTACAATAAAATCACATGTGTTTTATAATACAGTTCTTTCACAGTAATACTACCTCAGTATCTTCTAAATTTCCTCATCAGTGGTTTATTTATAAGCCATGCCAGAGATCACTATAATAACAACATACTAGCCTCCCATAACCATTCTGTGTAATAGGAAAGCTTAAGTAAAGTGGCAGTGAATATTCCCCAAACAATTGTGTAAGCAAAGCATAATTATATTCAATTAACATATATAGAAATGTACTGATAGAGATTAAGTTATTTGTGCAAATTTAGGCTACATTTAAGTGGCAGGCAGGAGAAGAACCCGGGTTTTCTGGCTTAACTCTTTCTATTCCACTGTCAACAAAGGAATATTCTGTATTGCCTGAAAATGAAAGGATTGTTTCACCCAGAAGTTACACAGGTACTTTTGCTGTCAAAGTGACCTTAATCCGGGAGACTTTTGGTTCAGGCTCTCTGGCTGGTTGAGGGTAATCTGAAAGACTGAGTGTATTTAAGTATCCCTGTTTTTCTAATTTCACTTACTCAAAATGCCAGCTTTGATGACAATTAATGAGGGAAACTGTAGGGAGATAATGTGTTCCTCTGACTCTTCCTTCTTTTTACCATGCAGCCAGAAGTCACCAGTTAGGGAACAGGGAGAGATGTGAATGGAATACTAGCCTTCTGATACGATGTGAGTCATTATGGAAAATGTGGCAAGCTTGGATCCAACTTCCTGCTCCTTGTTGACTCTTCCACCTTCAATGGACTCATCTCTAGTATCCAACCCCATTCTCTTTCCATATCTCTCTGAGGAGCATCTTAGGATTTCAGGTCCCTTTCCTTTTCTGGCTTCTGTTGTAACCAGTTCCTGTCCTATATCAGAGGATGACTAGGGTTATTCTGTAGGGTAGATGCTGCAAACCAAAGGGAGCCCAACAGGATACAAGTGTCTGAGATACCTCAGGAGAGCCTCTTTTTGTCAAGTTAACGGAGAGAGGCTTCTATTTGCAGACAGCTGAAATGTGGAGCTGAACACAGATTAACAAATCAAAATAATGGTGTTCCAGGGATAGAACATGGACCAACATGCTGCATAATTTTAACCTGCATGTCCATGGTAGGAGATAGATGGACGACAGTGATCAAAAGCAAGAAGCTAGTGTTCTCTGGAAACAGTGATCATAGAGACAGAGCTTTTTAACTTAGTAACAATATAACATTTATAAAGTGCCTCACAATTTACATATGTCTTCATGATCTCGTTTGATCCTCATAGCAACTCCTAAACACTAGGTAAGCATGAAAAATCTTCTTTTACAGATCAAGTTCAGAAAAGTTATGATTTGCCCAAGTTACCTATTAGGAAATTTCAGAGTCAAGACTTGAACCCAAGACTTCTAAATGCTTTTTTTCACCCTTACTATACCAATGCCTTTGTTTCTCAGATAAGATCCATTTTTATTCCTTCCTCTTTCTCTTTTGTCTCTCACACAAATATATGCTGGGCACTGTGCAGGTACTGGGTGAACTGAGCTAAACAGTGTTCCCTACTTTGTGGAACTTAGTCTGCACTTCTTAGGACCTGCCAGTTGGTATGGTAGCCACATGTGGCTATTGAGTCTGTGAAATGCAGCTAGTCTGAATTGAGATATGATTATAACTGTAAAATACACATGGAATTTAAAATGTTTAGTTTCAAATAAAGCAAAATTTTTCATAATTTTGTATTTATATATTGATAATATTTTAGATATCTTGAATTAAAATATATTATTAAAATTGATTTCATCTAATTTATTTTCATCTTTTCAAGGGCTACTAGAAAATCTTATTGGCTATTAGAAATTTTTAAATTACATTTATCTCTTGCATTTGTGGCTCACATATTTCCATGGGATAGCAAGCTGTGACCTATGGGGAAGTCATTTCCTAGGGTACATTCAACCAGTTAGTACTTCTCTGGTTACATTTTTTACATTGAAACGTTTGGATCCTTTGAAGTTTGTCCTGTTGCATCCTGGTCTGCATCCCAGTTTATTTTTTCTCCAAATGGTTACCAAATTGACTCAACACCATTTATTGGGTTGTTCATCTCTGTTTTGAGAGGCTACCTTTAGCATCATGCTAACTCCTTGTATGTATTCTGTGTATATCTGGACTATGTCTTTTTTTCCATTGGCTGTGTCTATGTTTGAACCAATGTTAGACTTTATATTTTTGAGATTTTAAAATATTTTTTAATGTCTGGTAGGGTTAGTTTCCATCTCCAACTGATCATCCCCTCTCCCCATCCCTGAGTTTTCTTGGCTATTGTTTCTTCATTGTCTTTATCTAGGAAAGTTAGAATCTGTTTGTGTAGTTGAAAATAAACAAAAACAACCTTTTTAATTGTCACCAAGATAAGCAAACTCGAAGAAAATTGATGTCTATGTAATGTTGACTCTTCCTCTCCAAGGTGGTGATACAATTTACCATTCATTCAAGTCATTCTTGGGATACCTTCAGTAATACTTTAACATTTTCTTCATAGAGGTTTTGCATGTTTCTTAAATTTATTCCTAGGAAATTTTATCTATGTATGTATCTGCTGCTATTTATGCAGTATTTTCTTTTAATGCTTGTTATATATGTTTACATATATTTTAATAATTTTATAAACATTAATTCTGTACTCTGTAAGCTTACTAAATTCTCTAACTGTAATAAATAGCTTTTTGGTTAATGGTCTTGAACATTCTAATCTTATCCACAAATACCGATAAATTTACCTACTTCTTTCCAGTTTTTATACCTTTCATTTTTTTTTTCTTGTCTAATTTTATTGGCTAGTTCCTGCAGTACAATGCTAAATAACAGTGGCAATAGTGAGTTTTTGTCTTGTTGCTGACTTTAATGTTTCTTCTTAAGTATGACGCTGGCTTTTGAGTTGAACTGAACATATTTTATTATAGTAAAAAAAAATCATGGATTCTTATTTTATTTTATTTTAAAGGTTTTACTCTTTTTTTTTTTTAATTTTATTTATTTATTTATTTATTTATGGCTGTGTTGGGTCTTCGTTTCTGTGCAAGGGCTTTCTCTCGTTGCGGCAAGCGGGGGCCACTCTTCATCGTGGTGCGGTGTGCGGGCCTCTCACTGTCGCGGCCTCTCGTTGCGGAGCACAGGCTCCAGATGCGCAGGCTCAGCAACTGTGGCTCACGGGCCTAGTCGCTCCGCGGCATGTGGGATCTTCCCAGACCAGGGCTCGAACCCGTATCCCCTGCATTGGCAGGTGGATTCTCAACCACTGCGCCACCAGGGAAGCCCAGATTCTTATTTTAAGAACAAAAATTTTATTGAATTTAAAAAATCATGAATAGTTGTTAAATTTGGTTAAATGCCTACTCATGATTATGTGATTTTTTTTTCTTTTTAAAGTATTAAAATGATGGATCTTACTGATTTACTAATACTGAACCATGTCTATATTTTTGGAAAGAGGATCACATATTCATGATGTTTTACTCTGTTTTCATTTCTTGCTGGATTTAGTTTGCTAGTATTTTATTTCAGATTTTGGCACCTATTTTAAGTGAGCTTCACCTGTTTTTGTTACACCCACTTCATAAAAATAAAATAATTTGGAAGTTCCTCCACCCCCTATTAATACTAGTTTAAAAAGAAATAGACTTATCTAATCTTTAAAATTTTGGTAGAATTCCCCTGTGAAACCATGCGAGTTTAGTGCCTTATTTTGGGATGGGGTGGTGGTGGTGGTGGTGATAGTGGTGGATTTTTGGGAGGAGCAACGTTCTCTATTTCTCTTATGGAAATCTGAGTTTTGTCTGTTTGTTTTGTTTTTTAGATTCTCTACAATTGACCCTTGAACAACATGGGTTTGAACTGTGCAAGTCAACTTATATGAGGATATTTTTCAATAGTAAATTCTACAGCACTACATGGTCCTTGTTTGGTTGAATCTGAGGATGTGGAAGAACCTAAGATATGGAGGTCCGACTATAAGTTATGCACAGATTAACTCCTGCATTGTTCAAGGGTCAACTGTACTTCCTCTGAGGTATTTTTTTAAAAAAGACGTTTTTTTCCCCTACAAAATTGTGTGTGTGTATGTGTGTAGTTCTTTTGATGTTTAGGAAGGTTTACATTTTTTCCTTATTGTCTACTTTCATAGTTATAACATTATATGACACCCTGAGTTCTCTAATTCTTGAGATAGTATCTATTAGTTCTTCATAATGAATAATGATAAAGTTGTGTCCCCACTTTTTTGTCCATTGCTGTTTCTCTACCATCTGATTTTAACATTTTTTTTACCAATATACTTTTTAAGTATGCATATACTTCTTATGTTTGATTTATAAGCTTTCAAAAGTATCTGAACACTTAACAGCTATTATGGTTAAGGCAAGAGGTGGATCTATCTCTCAAATTTCTTTTATTTTTCTTCTACAGTTGGACTATTTCTATGACTACATGGTCAGAGTAAATACCTTTTATGCTCTGTTTTGCCACCTTAGTTCCCACATTGGTTTTGGTTTTAGTTCTGTGGTTAAATGCACTTACTGGAAGACTTCTGCTTTCAACCAATATGAAATAACAGTAACGAGATTTACTTTTCCATTGGAAACAAACAAAAAATGGACAAAATATATATGAAACCATTCAAGACACTGGACATCAATCAACAAAGGACAGTGACCCCTGAGAGTGGGCAGTGAAATGAGGTGGGCTCTATGATTACCCAAGCTTGTTTGCCTTGGAAGAGCTTCTTGTCCCTGATGCAAGGAGGAGGAATCCAGGGAGAGACTGGTAGGACCCCTGGCATTGAGGAGATAGAGGTAAGAGTCTGGTTAGATAAAAACAATGCTGAAATAGAGCTGCTCAAAGAGAGAATCCTGGAGATCTGTAGAGGGTCCCAGTTGATCATTCATCTGAGTGCAAATTGGCACATGCATGTTAGGAAACTCTCAAGGTCAAACTAAGAACCATACGAAAAAACTACAAGGAATAATGCCCATTGCTCACAAAAGGCCAGAAATAGTGCCCGTTCCCAACAACCAAACTGGAAAACCTCATGATTCGGTCAGGGCTGTGGTCTCAACTGAGGCTCAGCTGGGGAAGGATCTGCTTCCAAACTCACATGGTTGTTGGTAGTATTCGCTTTCTTGTGAGCCGTTGGAATAAGAGTTTCAGTTTCTTGCTGGCTATTTCTGAGAGGCCACCCTCATTCCCTTGCCATGTGGACTGTCCTAACATGGCTGCTTATATCCTCACATCCTGAAAAGGAGAGTCTTCTTGAAAGGCAAGATGATACAATCTTATGTAGCATACTCACATACATCCTGTCACCTTTGCTGAATTCTGTTGTTTAGAGGCAAGTAGCTGGTCCTGCCTGCACTCAAAGGGAGGGATTACATAAGGCATACATACAAGGAGGTGGATCATGGGGATCACTTTAGAGTCTGTTCTCTACACTAGTGTTTACAAGAATATCTTAAAAGCAGCCAGATTAAAAAACCAACAATATCGAGTTACATCAGAAGAACAAAATTAAACACTATAGTAGATTTCTCATTGGGAACATCTCAAGGAGAAGACAGTGGAGCAACATCTTCAAAGCACTGAAAGAAAACCAGAAACTATCAAATGAGAATTCTATACCCAGTGAAAATATCGCTCAAAAACAAAGGTAACAGAGATGGTACAGCTTTGTGACTATAGTTAGTAATACTGTATTGTGTATTTGAAAGTTGGTAAGAGATTAGGTCTCAAAAGATCTTGTCATAAGAAGAAAAAAGAATTGTAATTAAGTGTGGTGATGGATGTTAACTAGACTTATTTTGGTGATCATTTTGCAATCTATCAAATCATGTTGTATACCTGAAACTAATACATTTTTAAGAAATAAACAATAAACAACTAAAATATCCAAGAGTAAAATAAAGGGTTTTACCTGAAAGAGAGAAGAAAGAATTGAGAAGAGAAAGAGAAGCAAGTAAGAAACTTCATTTGGCGTCATTTGTCACATTAGATACCCCTCTTCCAACACTACCATCATTGAATTTTTGATTCCACCAGGGTCATAATCTTAGGTGAGGAGCATATATCTATCTATTGTTTCCCCCAGATCTGGGGTGATGTGTGTCTATATTTGTGCATCCCTACTTCACTGGTAGGTGGTGGCAGTAAAGTCAAAATACATATCTTAGTTCTTTTGAATAATTTTATCTTCTACTCTTTTCCTTCATAAGGTAACTTTTTAAAGGGGCAACAAGTTTGCTAATTTGAGCTTCTTAAGAAGTCCTTTAACTAGACAATAACTTGAGTGTTTCATATTTAATCTAGAATAGTATGTTAAAATATTTAAACTATTTAAATAGCAATAATTTAAATTATTAAAATAAAATAATTTTAAATTGACTTTAAGTAATTTAAATTATTTAAAATAATATTTAGCATGATTTTCAAAATGCATGTATTTCTAAATACAACTGTGTTTTATATCAAAAATATTTTAATTTTTTGACTGAGGGTCTCAACTCTAGTTTCCTAAAGTGCTAGTGGAAAAAAAAATAGTACTTGTGCTTTTTTTCTGATAAGGTTTTTATAATCTTTAATTTTACACTGTGCATGTGAAAGTGCTTTGAAAACTCTGGGGACACATACAATTTTAAGGTATATTTTTAGAATCATAATATCATTTTTAACTTTCTGTCAAAAATAGGTATAGTTCTGGTTTTCAAAACGCCTACTGTAATGAAGATACTACCTTGAAGCACATGCTTTTATATTAAGAAATTGCAAGTTTTTGGTATCTGTGATCTGGTTTTTGTTCCAGTCTAATGGCTCTATTCCTCAAATTATTTGGTCTCCCACTTTATTAATTTTATTCCTGGATCAATTTGGGGCCACCTTTATCATGGTGAAATCCAATATTGCTCTAGTGGTTTGAGTATCTATGATTTCTACTATCTTGATGTATAGTACAGGAAACATTTTGTTAAAAGATATTTCACCCAAATACTGATATGTTCAGCACTGTTTTAATTGACTGCCTATAAACCCAAAGAATGTTATTGATTTACTGCCTAAAAAAAAAACAACCAAAAAAACCCCTTCAGTTTTTTGCATAATTGATACATAAAGATTTTCATTTGCAGTAATCAGAGTTTGGGCTGCATTATTTTGTTGATGGTAGGATTGAGAAGGTTAGAGATCTTTGTAAATGCTAGAAGTCTTTTAGTACTGTCATTAACCTGAAAGTCATGAAGCATTAAAAACAAGACACCTGGTCAACCCAGACCTCTGTACATAATATTAATGAAAAGGTTCAGAGATATGGAGTACAATTGGGAATTCAGAGCAGGAGGTCATTTGTTTTTGTGGAGGCATTGGTATCTGACTCTACTTTGAAGGGTGGGTAGGACTGGGATGGACATGGAAGAACAGCCAGACATAATAATCATAGCGTACACTTAGATAGCATTTACTACTTTCCGGACACTCTTCTAAGTGCTCTCAGTGTATTAACACATTTCACAACTGTATTAATAATTAATAAGGTGATGATTATCTTCACCTTGAAGATAATTGAGTTGAAGAAACTGAGACACAAATTTGTTAAGTGGCTCATTCCAGTTTTCATAGCTAGTAAATAGTGGTACTGCCATCTAAACTCAGCTTTTCGGCCTCAGAGTCTCTCTTAATCACTATGCTGTTCTGCTTCTAATTAGTGTGATGTATTTTATGGGAAGAGCAGGATAGGAGAAGTTAAGGAAGGTTGAAATCATGGAAGCTTTTGAAAGGGAGGCAGCGGCATTCATTTCTTATTGATGTGAGTATAAAGTGGTTCAGTCTTTCTAGAAAATAATTTTATAGTATTGGGTTGGCCAAAAAGTTCGTTTGGGTTTTTCCGGCCGAACTTTTTGGCCAACCCAGTACTGTATTGTATCAAGAATTTCACTAAGTGAAGTAAGCCAGACAAAGATAAATATCATATGATATCGCTTGTAAGTGGAATCTTAAAAGAAAAAAAAAGATATAAATGAACTTATTTCTAAAACAGAAAGAGACTCACAGACATAGAAAACAAACATTGTTACCAAAGGGAAAAGGGGGTTGTGGGGAGGGATAAATTAGGAGTTTGAGATTAACATATACACACTACTATATATAAAGTAGATTACCAACAAGGACCTACTGCATAGCACAGGGAACTATACTCGATATTTTGTAATAAAAGGGAAAAGAATCTGAAAAGGAATATATATATATATATATATATATATATATATATATATATATATATCTGAATCGCTGTGCTGTACACCTGGAATTACCATGATATTGTAAATCAACTATACTTCAATAAAAAAAAAAAATAGAATTTGAAGTCATTGCCCTCTACATATTTGTCCTAAAGAATGTTGGGAGACAGTTCTCCATGGGTCTCTCACATTTCATATGGTTTGCAAGCAGAGACATTAAATGCCTTTTTGTCCTGGACTATCTTTTCAAGGAGGTTTGTAGCAAAATAGCATTGTAATATAGAGATAGTATTTCCCTTCTGATCAGATAGCTGGTTTATTTATTGTCCAAGTATAGTAAAGATAATATCTCCCTATAGAACAAAGTTTGGGCAAGTTTCCTTGTAGCTCATTATGCAAGATTTGGGTTTCCTAAGCTCAGGGTTTCTTAGCTATGATGCAAACCCACTGCCTATGCATCATCCGTGTAGGCCACTCCACATCATCCTGGTGGGCCTTGGGGGCCAAGGAGAACTGATGTGAATGAGAAGCTCATGCTTGCTCACTGTTGTCCCAAGTAATAAGTCCTTGTCCGACCCAGGGGTGTCATGCTTGCTGCCAGCATCTGGGAGACCGTGGTAGGCTAACTTGCTAACTTGCAAGTAGGGCAAAGTCTCAGACCCTTCACTGTTTTTGACAAAAGGATGGTTAGAATTATCAACAAATAATTATGTATGATCATTGGAAAGTAATCCAACTGTCCAATAATAAGGAACAGTTTATTAAATTATAGTACATCCATATAGTGGAGTATTAATTCCATAATCCTTAAATATTATTTTTTAAAGATTTAAAGACTTGGAATATACTCATGAGAATGTTAAGTAAAAATTATATTATGAAAATGATCCGTATAGTACAATCTCAATTTTGTAAAATGTGTTTACGCATTTAGGAAAAAACCCTGGGATAAAATGTGCAAAACATAAAACATTGTTAGATATAGGTTGTAGAAATTTAAGTGATGTTGTTTTCTTTTTCTATTTGTATATTTTCCAGATCATCCTATAATGACTATATATTACTTTTATAATTAGGAAAAATATACATTATTAATGAAGTCAAACTGAGGGATTTGACATGGTATAATAGGCAGAGTAGATAGTGTATATATTCTTGAGAGGACAGTAATATGAGGATACATAAAACCCCTGCAATGAAAGGTCTGTTTTTCATTAAAATGCACGTGTACAATATAACTGGAAACTATTAAAGCAAAAGCAAAAATAAAAAATCCAAGTTACAACAGGGATAGAGGAAACATGGATATTTTAGATATTCTAATTTAAGGAAACTTAATCCATTTGAACAAAAAACTAAGCTCATCAAAGCCTCTCGTTGTCTAATAAAAAAGAATTAAGTTAGTTAATCATAAGAAACAATGTTTGCAAACTGAAGTGCTGAAAGATGAAATGATCTTATGTCTGACATTTGCTTTAAAATATTCCAGCAAAAAATAAATAAAAATAAAGTGAGAGGGAGAGTTGAACCAACCTTGGCAAAAATATTGATAGCTGTTGAAGTTGTGTTGGATACATGAGGCTTATTATGCTGTCTATTTTTGTATGTGCTTGAAAATTTGCATAATAAAAAATTAACAATATATCACTAATTTATATAGTTTAAAAACAATATTCCTCAACCTTGGCTGCTCTCAGAATCCTTTAGGAACACTAAAAAGTAGTGATGCCTGGATCCCACCTCCTCTGATTCTAGTTTAGTAGGTATTGGGTGTGGCTTGGACATCAGGATTTTTTAAATCTCTCAGTTGATTCTAATGTGTAGCTCATGTTAAAATCCATAGTTCTAAGTGGACTCTGTTAGGTAGATCTTTATTATAAGGGACATTGAATGTAGTAACGGACATTTTTTGCAGTATTTCTTTAAAAAATGTTGGTATGTTTTCTATTATGTTGGTTCATGGAACATCCCTCAGTAAAAAGTGAGACTAGGCTAATAATTTTTTCTTATAAAGATAGTCCTACTGAGTACCAGAATAAAATAGTGGAGGTACATAGCTTAACAGTTCTTTCACTTGATAAAATGATAAAGTTTCAGTGACTGTAAGGAATGAATAACTAACACTCCCTTTCAAATATTAGTTGAGTAAGAAGAGGCCTAACTGATGTAGAAAGCATAGTTTTTTTTTTAAATTTTAGCATTTTTATAACTTTCTTAAAGTAATTCTTGTTCATTTTAGAAAACTAAAAAGAATATTTAGAGATACAGAAGAAAATAAGCATCCATAGTTCCATTATCCATGGTAAATATTGATAATATTTTATAGCATTTGATTTCAAATTTATTTTAACTTTCTATTTGAAATTGAAAAATTTCAAACATAAATGTAGGGATAGCAGTATCATAAATCTCTAAGTACCCATCACTAAGCTTTAGTAATTATCAACTCATGATAAATCTTATCTCATCTGTGACCCTCTCCTACTTTATTCTCCCTTCCCCCACACTGGATTATTTTGAAGCAAATCTTGCATATTATATCATTTCATCTATAAATATTTTAGTATGTATTAGAGCAAATAATCTTCAGGTCATTAGCACATATCTGAGGTATTGGTATTCTGTGTTGACTGAAAGAAGATCCATATGCTATGGTTCCTAATTTTGTAGTTGCCAAAGATGGTGTTGTGTTATAAAAGTAAAAATCTGGCTTATATTTTTGAGCTGCAGAAGGATCTGCTGGCAGGGCTGAGACTTTTCTCAGAAAGTAACTCCATCGGTTTAAATGATGAAATAAGTAGTAGACTGAAATCCAAGAAACCCAGGGTTCTACCCATTAATCAGGCTTTAATTTAGAAGATTTTGAGGATTAGAATTACCTAATGTTTTGCTTTAAAATAACCTAAATTGGTCTCTTGGTCTCATTTTCTTTAGAGCCAGGTAGTTTTTCAAAGGGTTTGGCAGATTGAGTTAGTCACAGTGTGTTTTGGTAAAATTAACATGGAGGCAATATGTTAGAAAGGAGTTGAAGACAGGGAAATCATTTAAGAGGGTACTCAGTTTTTGTGGTCTGAGCTGATAAAAACCCAGTGTTGGAGGGTGGGAGAAGAGGCAAAATTTAGCATCTTTATTTATAGTAAAAATTAGCACAGCTTGGTGATACTTTGTGTAAGAGTTAGGAGTAGGAGAATAATCAAATATGCCTTCAGCCCTACTCTAGGGATCTAGCATAATTCTGTGCTCTTGGAAGAATGAGTAAAGTTGAGAAGCAAGAAATGATGGGGGAAGAAAGGGATGAGTTAGCCCAATATTAGTATACTGAGTTGAAATTAATAGCACGTAGACATTTTTTGTGGGTCACTGGAAATAGAGCACTAGAGTTCAGATGATCTGTGAAAGCTGGGGATCTGCATTTGAAGATCATTCATGAAGCTATAAGGATGATGGTGTTTTCATAGGGAATATTTGTTTAAAGAGGAGAGCATGTTCAATAGTTCTAATGGATGGGAATAGGAATAGGGATGAATTAATCTAGAATACATTAAATTAATCCTTATCGAACATCTATGTTACAGGAAAAGGGAAGGAGTGCTTACTGCGGAGACTGGGAAACACAAAGGGAATGAATGCAGTGCCAGAGATATGTACAAAGATTTATGAAAATAAAATCTTGGTAGAATGACTCAAAGTGCCCAGGGCAGGAGGCCTGAAGTTTAGGGGAGGATGTGTTTGGTAGGAAAATAGGAGGGAATAGTTTTTCATGCAGAGGCAGAGGCACAGACACGTGGGCTCAGGGCAGTGGTGAGGAGTCTGTTGTGGCCAAAGCACAGGCTACAGGGTGAAGAGAATGGCAGGGCACTTGGTTCTGATATGCAAGAACTAGGAAACCACTTGCGGGGTCTGAAGAATATTAGAATCACTATGAAAATAGAAGTTAAGGGACTTCCCTGGTGGTCCAGTGGTAAAGAATCCACCTTACAATGCAGGGGACGTGAGTTCGATCCCTGGTCAGGGAACTAAGATCCCACATGCCGCGGGACAACTAAGCCCGCATGCCACAAATACTGAGCTTGCGTGCCTCAACTAGGGAGCCCGTGTGCCGTAAACTACAGAGCCCATGTGCTCTGGAACCTGCGCACCACAGCTACAGAGCCCACGCACCCTGGAGCCTGCGCGCCACAACTAGAGAGAGAAAACCTGCATGCCACAACTGGAGAGAAGCCCGTGTGACGCAACGAAAGATCCCACATGCCTCAACAAAGATCCCGCATACCACAACTAAGACCCGATGCAGCCAAAAATAAATAAATAATAATAAAAAAAAATAAATAGAAGGTAAAATCATGTTTGACTTTAACATAAATGGATAGAAGAGGAAATAACAGAAAAATTATAGGTTTTTCTCTTCTGTTTATCAAGCAAATACTGTCATAATAAAGTACTGTAGGTTCACTTTTATTAATTTATATTCATTTTGTTCACATCAAAATTTTGATATATGATAATGTGACCAAAGCAAAGATTTAATATATATTTACATATATATATATATATATATACACACATGTGCACGCACACACACACACACACACACACGATCAGCATATTAATTAGTAACAACCAAGAACCAGGGGTACAAAGATGGGAGAATGAAATAAAGTCTCACCTTCAAGATCTTGGTTGATTAGTCAAAGACAGATAATAAAAAAATTATATTCTTGTTCGGTAAATGCAAAGATATGGGAACACTCAAGAGGAGTACAAAATCCAAGTCAGGTGTTAGCAGAAGGATTTAGGAAGCCTTCTTGGAGGGATGATGACAGTTGATTTTTAGGTTATGCTAAAGAAGTAGTGGGTTGATTTGAGCAAGGGAACATGAGATAGTGTCATACAATGCAAATTGGGTCACAATAAGTAAAGACACAAGGAACCATAGTGTGTGTGTAAGGAACCATAGTAATTTCATTCTTCTTGAAGCTCTAAGTGTGAGATTGGGACAGGAGAGGAGCTTGTAGATCTAGATGGAGATCAGTGCAGGTTGACATTTCACATACTAATTTAAGGGACTTGAGTTTTATACAGGGGAGTTACTTGGCTGGATTTTGCATTCTCGATATATGGCTCTTGTAGCTAGGTGTAGGATGAACTTGGGAAGTCAGGCTTGGAAATAGGAATTAGGTAGATTTGGCAGTAAACAGGCTTCACTATGTAAAAGAATAAGGATGAAACTGAAGGTACAGATTTGAGAAATATTCAGGAAATAAAATGGACAGGATTCATTAATAGGTTATTTATGGAAATTTAGGGAGAGTGAGTGAAAGGAAGGAATGACTCAGGTTTCTGGTGTGGTGGATGGTTGTGCCTTCAGCTATAACAATAAATACAACAAAAAGAACATATTTATTGGATTAGATGATGAGTTCTGTTTTGGACCTTTTGAATTTTATGTGCCGATGGGCTTTCCACACAAAGATTTCCAACAGATGGCTGAATATCTGAAGGTTAGGTGAGAAGTCTGAGTTTGAAACCCAAGTCTGGGAGCCATTACCATGTAAGTGACACTGAAACTCTAAGAATGGACATTCTCTTTAGTATCAGCATCATGTTCATAATCAATATGAATATACTAAGTATATATTGAGCAAACAACCCAAGAACCAGGGCGTGGAAGAACTCTACTTAACCTTGTTTAATTTGCTTAACTTTGAATTCACCTGAAACATACTTTAAAAAATTGAAGAACAAACATACCCAGCATCTTTTAAAAACTTAATTTTCCCCCCAGATTTTAATACTATCATCAAAGTAGCATATCAAAATATAATTTGAATTAACTTCATAGACCATTTAATTGGAGTTCTTAGAATTGGGTGTCTAGTGTATGCAGGACACTGAATTCATTGCAAGAGACTTCAAAGGCAAAGGCAGTCCATATAATGATTTTGGCAATAAAAAGAATTTAATTTTTCCTCTCTCAGCTCAAGTACAAGTCATCTCGGGAGAAAAATTACTCCCAGATGAGTTTACAATCGCCAACAATACAAAATTTAACCAAATTGGATCATCACACACTGTGTTTGGAAGGAAGACTGACAAAGTATTCTTTCAGTAGATTCTAGGAAGTGTAGGACTTACTTAACTAGAGTGGCCCTGGAAAATGATTATTGCCTAAAGATCAGGAGTAATTAAGTCTAATGCTATTCATTTGTAGGAGAGTTTTCCAATAATAGTTTTGGTAAATGACATCTCATAAAAACAAAAAACGAGAGTATAAACTATAGAATGATGAATACAGAAACTGACCAATACTGTAGTATTTTGAACTTCAATTCATCATTTAATTGGAATTTCATTCCCAAAACAGAATTGATTAATAATAATGGTAAATAGTTTCCAGTACTTATGTAGTGCTTACAGTGTGCCAATTGCTGGTCTAAGCACTTTACACATATCCTCACACCACCCTGTAAGAGGAATACTGTTATCAGCCACCTTTAACACATGAGGAAACTGAGGCAAACAGAGGGCAAGCCAACTTGCCCGAGATCACATAGCTACTAGTTGGTGAAGCAGGTAGTCTGCCCTCAGAGTTACGGTAGATCCAGGTAGATTACCCTTAGATTCCATGGTAGACCAGGTAGACTGCCCTCATAGCCCATGGTAGGTGGGTTCAGGTAGTCTGCCCTTAGATCCCATGGTAGACCCAGGTAGTCTACCTGAAGAGTCAGTGGTACACTCAGGTGGCCTGCTTTCAGAGTCCCTGCTCTTAACCACAATCCTAGTGTAAATGATAGTGAATGCAACTGGTAAACAGTATATGTATGCATTGTGGAGTTCTACAAAGTATGGAGATGACATGATTCTTGCCCCTTAAAAAATGCAGTCTCTGGCACTGTTTCCCAAATAATTTGCTTTGTAACACACCACAATGATGCTTTTGACCTAATTTTCCCTACTGTTGTGTAAAGGTGATATTACACATATTCATTATATTAAAAAAAAAAGAATTTTTAAAAATAAAAAACTTAAATTATCTCTTTAGGTTAATTGTATCTTATAGTGATATACAAATTAGGTGTAGAGATTACCAATTTTAGGAGATTTTATAAAGAACTCAATGTGTAACAGCATAGGTATATACTTTGCTCTTTACCCAAGAAATGTAAATGGAAATTATTTTAATCAAATAATTCAAAAGGTACCAGGCATTCATGCTATTAAAAGTTTTATTATTAATACTTTTCATTTTTTAATTATAAAAGTAATATATAATCGCATGATAGAACATTTGGAGATAAAATATGAAAATCTGTAAACCCAGCAGCTCTTATACCTTATAGTCTTATTTCCTTATAGTCTTTCCCTGTGTATCTAGTCTTACATTATTGTAATAATAGCATATTTATTATTTTGTGCTTTAGGAAGTTTTAATTTTACTCTTTAATATTATTGAAGATCCTTTTTTTGGGTAAAAATAGAGTACTAATTTGTCTTTTGGATATTCTGGGGTTGCTTTGTAGTCTATACCAAGTTTGCATATTATAATTCAGAAACATTTTTGTGTTATTCTCCTCACCCTTATCTCCGTTCCAAGCCTTGGCTTTCCTCAGCCAGGTCCACTGATGCCCCCTACCTGCAGGCTGAATCTTGCATGGTACCTGAGCCATTCTTGCCTGAGTCAGCATATACATCTTTAGCTTCAGACCCACTGATGTGACTTGGAGTTAGTTCTATCCATCCCAGACCTTGGATTCATTTGCACAGCTGTTTATATTCCTGCTTTCTCTCAGCTGACCCTCCACCCCGCAAATCCCTCTACTGCTGGTTGCCGTGGGATCAGCCCTGGGCCCTCACTTCATTGCTTTCCCTTCATCTCTCCTCATCCTTCAATTGCCAGTTTTAGATGACTTGGCCAGGCTTCCTCTCTGTAGTACCCCCCCTTCTCTTCAGATACTCTCCTTCATCCTGTAGGCTCCTTCTGGGCCTTTGTGACCCCTTTCTTACTTCATGCCACTTTCATCCCCTACCTATTCCCAGTCAGACTTTGTGTTTGACACCTGTACAAGATTTTCCAGCGTTGCCTCCTGAATTCTGATTGAGACTGCTCCTTGGAATCTTTATTCTTCTGCTTTACTCATTGAATTCAACTTATGTCTTGCCCAAGTATGCCCTTTGGACCAAGTTCCTCTGACTGGCCCACCATCTTCTCAGATGCCAGGTGCTACAGGTGGTTCCCTTGCCCTTGGCATGTGCTCTGTCCTGGGACCAGGCCTCTGGCTGTCTCTCTTCTCTTTCCATGTTGGTCTCTGTTGCAGAGGCCTTAGACCACCCAGGACAATGTCAGCATGGTTTCCCCAAAGACAAATTACTGTATAAAAGCAAGAGAGTAAAAGAAGAATTTTAATGCATATGGGAAAAAAATTATTCGCTGATTTTTGTTAAATCTCTTCAGATCCTTTTCCAGCTGAACTATTTATCACTTGAAGCAAAAAGGAACAACTGTCTATGTCATGTCCAGACGTCTTTGTACTGTGTAGGCCCTAGGTGCATTGCATGTTGTGTCTGGATTTAACATGACTATAACACATGAAATAAAAGAATCCATCAGTACAGACTAAATTAAAATTGGAGTCGCATAAAGAGAATCTATGGTGAGCTGTCTTTGAGTTGCCTCGTTTATTCTTATTGATGAATTTTCATAACTTACTCCTTGAATAAATTATCCAAGAATCAGTGTGTGATTTTCTTTATATATTACTTCATATTTGTATAAAGATACTGCCATAATAAAATCTTATAATGATTACTGTTTTTACTATTTGGATGGGCTGGATGTTTTTTATAATGATTAGTGTTTTTGCTCTCCAATTGGACTGAATTTTTCATTTACAATTTATATAAAAATGGAACAACATTGCAAGTCTGCTATTAGAAAAGGTACAATAATTCTTTCATTTTTTTCAACTCTAGGGACAGTTAGATCTCTTCCTTCTTTGTCATACATATAATTGGCCATATCAGTAACATGATTACAATATGCAACTCCTTTCCTCCAAGATATCACATTTGAGTATTCTCTTCTTTAATTTCAATCTCCTGACCTTTTGCCATTCTTATCCTGACTTATATGTGGAATCATGTGGCATGGCCAGTTACAAGATGCAGCAAGTGGGCAGGTTCTGCAGCAGGTTACTGGAGCAAGGCAGTTACAGGCAGTTGACTCTATGAAGTGTGCCGTTTCCATGGTATACAATTGTGATGTCCAAGTGATCTGATGATGTCGCTAATAATCAAAGAAAGCTGTTGACCATGGAGAAATCTCTGAAAGAAGTAACGAAGGATCTCAGCTAATGGAAGAACAAGGCAATGGAGAGTCTAGTTAAGAATCAAGTCTAGACAGGCTGGTACTTGATACCAGTTTGATCTGTTCAGACTAAGTGTTCCCTGTAGTTCTTCCATACCATGCTCAGAGGTCCTAAATTACATCACCCTTATAACTAAGAGGATTTCCAGTAGTTTCTCTAGGTAGCATGGGTTTGTCTTAGGGGTATACATGCTATATACATGCAAAGAAGGGTTGTGAAAGATAGGGAAAAGAGTTCAAGTTAAGTGACGTTCCAGACCATCCATTCCTGCTTTACTCAAGAGTGGTTTTATGTATGTTACATACCATAGTTTTGTGTAGGAATTCCTTTGAGAAAAGTGGTTGCTTTAAAAAAGTTTGGGAACTACTGCTTGTACCTAGCACAGATAGAAAGACCCTGTTTAGTGCTGTCTCCTCTTTAGCTGTTGGTGTGATAGAGATTTATTGAGTACCTGTTGAGTGCCAGGCCCTGGAACCCTTTACCAGGCATCCTGGTCATGTCTTAGGCTCCTGAACAACTGCTGCTCTGTAATCTTAGCTTTTTCCTGTGGTTCTGCACACAACTCGTTTATCTTTTATCTCTACATTTTTTTGATGATCTTATTTATAATTTCAAAATAACTTCCATACCAAAGATTCCAAAATCTGTGTCTCCAGCCTGACTTTGCCACTTTGTACCTGTGTGAGGTTTAGAAGTCATCCTTACTGAGCCTCAGTTTTCTTATTTGTACAACAAAATGCCCTTAACCGTCCCAACCCTATAAGGATAAAAAGAGTGGAGGCACAAGTTTGTAAATTGCACAGGTATAAAGAATAGTATCGTTTATCTTGCTGTAATCAGTATCTTCAGGATCATATTTCTAACTTCTGTTTTTTTTGCAGGAATGCTTGTTTGTATGGAACTTGATACCTTAAACTTAAGATTTACTAATAGTACTCAGTCATTCCTTTTCCTTACATCAGACATAACCCTTGAGTTTGTATTTTATGAATGGCACAATCTTTCCAACAGTCACTATATCTCAAAATCTTGAAAGCAGCTTTTAATCTCTTCTCCTCCTTTTAGGCCTTACTGTTATCACATTTCTTCAGGCCTTCATTGCAACTTGTCTGGATTATTATAATAATCTTATAACTGGTCCCCCGCCTTCAGTCTTTACTTCTCCTACTATGTCCTCTATCCTGTTGCTGTAGTGTTTATGTTTGTTTTTTGGTTTTGTTTTATTTTTATTTTTTGCTTTTTGTTTCTCGTCTCCTAAAAACATAGCCTTCTTACACATGAACTTCAGTCTCCCCCCACCCCTCCGCCTGTACATTGCAGTTAAGACTTGTCAGCCTTGCCTTCAAGATCCTCTACAATATATATTTAATCTGCATTTGCAGTTTTTCCTTTTGTAGCTCCTCCATGAGCCTCCTCTTCAGCCAAACTCTTTGTTCTCCAACAGAGTGTTGACCACTTTTGCTCCTGATCTTTCCACAGCCTCCTCTATCTGTCTGGAATGTCTTCACTTTGTTGTAAAACTACTGATTCTGTGAGGCCAGTTGAAAAATACCACCTCCATGAAAGTGTTTGTAACTTTTCCCTGAACAAATGTGATTTTGACTCTTCTCTCCTGAACCCACTATGTATGTCACTGTTCTTTAATTCATTTCCCAGCTACTCCCTGGTTGTATAATACTTCAGTATTATGTAAAATAATTACTTTGTTCTTAAGCTTAACTTAATCATTGTGTATCTGTTTCTTTGTGAACCATATTTTGAATCAGCCTCAGTCTCATGGTCAAAAAGTAGTTGGTGACAGTAATATATAATTTCATCTTATAGGTTATGTTCTGCCGTGTTACACATGCAAGAAGGAAAAGTGGCTCCCACCAGCTTCACTCTTGAAAATGCGAGGGGCCATTTTAATACTATTTTTTTCTTGATAAGATGCAGCAATATGTAGTGAGAGAATTATTTCAGGCATTGGTATTTATAGCCATGTTGAAATATAATTGAATGAAAGTACCTTCTAATTAGAAACTAACATTTTATAGAAAAAGTAAATTAACTCACTTTTGGAAGATGTCTTGCCTGTCTGTCTTTGATTAATCTTCAGAGGGACATTTCTTTTTGTTTGTAGTTTGCCTATCCCTATGTTAAGGTCTTAGGCTATGCATCAAATCCTTTTTGTATTATTACAAATCAACCAATCTTTTACTACTTTACTGTTGTCAACCATTCAGTCTTTATGGTTTTTTAAATGCCCAGAAAATAAAATGCAAGAAAAACCCACCTATATTAATGTAATTTTATGGTTAAGATTTTACATTCACAAAAGTCCAGAAATTCAAAGTTATAGTTCCCAAAAGAATCCTAATTCAGTCACATTGCATAAACTGATATTAAGGCTGAATGTATCATCATTACAGTAATGCAAAATACTCATATATGCATGAGGACACAGTTATGGTTGTGAGGGGAACCATAATTTTGGATTTTCTGACTTTTTTTGCACATACAATTTCAACCATAATGTTGCTAATGCATTTATTTTCATTGACTCTGAAGTAATATATTTGTTGCTATGTTTATCTTAAAAATAAGTTTTCATGTACTCCATTTTTTTCTTCTATGTATCTATAAACCTGTACTTACAGATATCTGATGTCCCTACAAAGAAAACTACCTAAGAAATATTTCTATATAAAAATAGTTTTTTGCTGCATGTATACTCATATCCTTCCTGCCTTTTTCTCACACACACATACACACACAGCCTCACACACTTATGTTACATTCTGGCACATTATAGAAGCAGGTAGCATATCCACTACCTGCTGTTGAAAGTGTTGACGATACTGAATTATTTATTCTATCTTCTACACTATCCAAAATCATTTTGGGTACTTTGACACATTTTGGTCTCTTCCATATGGATACTTCATGGTGGCAGAGTTGCCAGATGCTCAGGTTTTGTGACAGTCTTAGTTTTTTCAAGGACTGTTGGAATATTCTGGGAGAATCTCTCGCCTTGTTACTGATCCTATGGGAGTGGTAAATACTAACATTTCTTTGAAAGTGTTTTTCAAGACAAGGAGTTATTACAAAAAGTTAGTAGAATGTCCCATCTGAGAGTAGTTCACTTTGGGGGACTTAGCAATGGAGCAGTTTGTCATGAAATTTATTTGCAATGAGTTGGCAGCACCCTGACAATAATATTAACAGTATATATGAATTTGGGGATTACAACAAAGTGATTTAAATATCAGATTTTAACTCTCATACAACTTCATCCCATTGTTTATATCTCAGTTGCTAAAATGCAAAGATGAAGAGAGGATGTCAAGTCTAGCTTATCTTTTTATCCCTATCTACTATATGATAAACATGTAAATATATACATTTATATATATATATATATATATATATATATATATATATATATATATATATAAAATATACTGAATATTTGCTTAATTGAGTAGAATGTGGATATTTATGGTCCCGGGCAATCCCAGGAATGTGGGATTTATGGTCCCTTTTTCTCTGCAGTATTAATAGAAACACACAATCCCCCCCCTTTCCAAGCCCTGTCCTTAATACATACTGAACTGGAAATTCTCCTTATCTTTTATGTCCATCTCAAGCGTTTCCTCCTAAAGCCTTTCTGGCTTTTCCATACCAAGTCTGAGGTTCCCTGCTTGCCTGTCTCATGGCTTCTGTATATTTCCTGACATTCCCAGACCACTGTTATGCACAAGTAGAGGAAAGGGAAGAAAGGACTAACTCAGAAGGGATGCTTCCACTCTGTGCCTTAGGTATAAATGTCTTGCATGGCAGAGAGAGGCTTTAGATGACTTTCTGTGACCTATGGCGTGTGAGCTTCAGTCGTAGGCAATGGAAAATTCAAATAACATTGAGACTCAGATGGATATCTGTAGTGAGCCTCTAGTGCATATTTATATGCACGTTCAAGTACTTTTGTCTATATTGTGTGGAGAGAGGGGGCGAAACATGGTCAAAGAAAGTTTTTCTAGCTGTTTTTTTTCCTCAGTGAATGGGTTTTCCCCCCCATTTAAATGGAGAGTATTTTCATTTCAGGGTCTAACTTGAAACTGCTCCCACTATTGGAATTAGGAGACAGGCTCACTAGCAGCACCTGTGTCTTCCTTTCTATTACTGAGTATCCTGGCCCCAGCTTTGCCTCTAACTGGCTAACCCAGGGCAGGTGACCTCATTTTGTGCTTCTCAGTCACCTGTTAAGGAAGTGTGACCTTGGGAATTCCTCCAGCTGTAGTATTTGATCTCACATACAGTGTAATATAGTAGGTGAGACCAAGAGATGCATCTCAGAAAGTTACCATGTTGAGTAGATTGTGTTGAATGACCTCACTACTTCATTTTTAGATAATCTTAACAATATTGTTTATATAGCATTTTCTACTTTTCATCTGTTTTTTTTTTCCCCCTGTACCTATGTATATATTAGTTACTTGAAAAAAAAAGAGGGCAGGGACTTCCCTGTGGTCCAGCGGTTAAGACTCTGTGCTCCCAATGCAGGGGACCTCGGTCCAATCCGTGGTCAGGGAACTAGATCCCACACGCATGCCGCAAGTAAAGATCCCACATGCTGCAACTAAGACCTGGAGCAGCCAAATAAATTAAAAAAAAAAAAAAAAAGAGGGCAATTATTAAGCTGTGGTCAAGGGAAGCATATTAAAAAAATTTTTATTTGTGAAACTTAGCATGCATGTAGAAAAAATTCATAATTTCATTTTATTCTGTTAAAATAGGAAGTTTTGATCTTTCAAAAAACTAGCTTTCAAGTGTTTCCCCTTCTGTGCTATAGATTGGGAAACATAATCTTAGAATTTTCACCTTGCTGTCTTGATGAGAAAGGAACTCAGGATTAGCAAACTAATGTTTATAAAACGTCTCATCTTTAAAATAAAAGTATGAAAGGCCGGGACGCAGTCTGGAGACTCACACCTTCAAATTCTTTTTCTATTGCAGATGTACTACATTAGTTAACGTTTCACTCTCCTAAACACTTTTTGAGTGCCTACTGTGTACGGTGCACTCTGCTGGCTTTGACTTTTGTAATTAATTACCTGGTGACACACTTACAATTAAAGTGATGGGTAAAATAACAAAACATTGGTGATAATAAATAAATTATTTGTGGGGAGGTATTTCTTCAAATGGCATATTAAGCACCAAATTCAGGGAAGCTTTCAAAGAACTGTCTTGGACTTGCCAAAACAAACATAGGAGAAGTAATCAAAACACAGGAATAATCTCTATGAGAAGCATAACAAAATGACACAAATCAAATGATAGGACAACTCACTAGAATATAGGACTCTGGGAGGCAAATTTAAAACAAATACTCATAAGCATGGAAAAATTTAGCTTTTTATGACTGATTATAGAAAGACTGAATATTTAGGATAAATATTCTTTTGTGCTTGTTAATTTTAGCAGTAAATGTAATTCAGTAAAAATAGCAGGTTAACATATTTTTCCTTATTAGCTTATTAGTTATTTGGGCACAAAACACTTTTCTCTCTATGGTTATCAGGAATAGTTTAGTCAGGGGCCCTAACCTCTGGAACTGGGCCTCACAGCGGGAGGTGAGGGGCAGGTGAACGAGCAAAGCTTCATCTGTATCTAGAGCCGCTCCCCATCACTCGCATTACCGCCTGAGCTCTGCCTCCTATCAGATCAGCGTTGGCATTAGATTCTCATAGGAGCGTGAACCCTACTGTGAACTGCACATGCAAGGGATCTAGGTTGCGAGCTCCTTATGAGAATCTAATGCCTGATGATCTGAGGTGGAGCTGAGGCTGTGATGCTAGTGCTGGGGAGTGGCTGCAAATACAGATTATCATTAGCAGAGGGGTTTGACTGCACAGAGACCATAATAAACCAATTGGCTGCAGAATCATATCAAAACCCTATCAGTGAGTGGCAAGTGACGATTAAGCTGCATCTGGTGGCAGGCTTTATAGTGGCAAGTGAGTTGATGTACTTCAGTTGTACAGCTGCATCTGGTGGCAGGCTCTAAGTCAGAATCCGACACTTATTTTAGTCCTCGTGTGGTCCGCCCATTATTTTATTTACCACTTCCATCCACGCCGCTTTCCCGCACTGCGCACTTGTCTCAGTCACAGTTTTGGTAAGCCCACAAAGTAACCCTAGCCAAATTAGTAAAAAACAAACATCACTGGAGAGCTTATTTGAAAAGGGGAAAGACCCAATGATGAGACAGCAGAAGGCTCTAAGACTGCCAACAAAAAGAAAGCTGCATTTAAAAGAAAATACCAAGAGACATACTTAAATTACAGGTTCATTGCAACAGGTGATTCACATTCTCCAAGCCCGCTTTGTATAATATGTGGTGACCAGCTATCCAACAAAGCCCTGAAACCTTCAAAACTGCTTCGCCACGTGGAGACCAAGCACCCTGCATTAAAGGACAAGCCTTTGGAGTTTTTCCAAAAGAAAAAAAAGTGAATACGAAGAACAGAAGCAATTATTGAAGGCCACCACGTCATCAAATGTGTCTGCACTGAGAGCATCATTCTTAGTGGCTAACCTCATGGCTAAAGCTAAGAAGCCCTTTACTATTGGTGCAGAGTTGATCCTGCCTGCTGCTAAGGACACTGTCGTGAACTTTTAGGAAAGGCTGGCACATGTTCCTCTTTTGGCTAGCACCATAACTAGACGAATTGATGAAATAGCAGAGGATATTGAGGCACAATTGTTAGGCTTAATGAGTCACCATGATATGCAGTCCAGGTTGACAAGTCTACCGATGTTGACAATGAGGCAACGGTGCTTGTTTTTGTGCGATATGGTTTTTTTCAGGAGGATGTGCATGAGGATATGTTATGTGCACTTTTGTTGCCAACCAACACCATAGCTGCAGAACTATTCAAGTCTTTGAATGATTACATATCAGGAAAAGTGAATTGGCCATTTTGTATCAGTATATGCACGGACGGAGCAGCTGCCATGATTGGATGACTTTCTGGTTTCACTACTCGGTTCAAAGAGGTCGCTTCTGAACGTGAGTCCACGCACTGTGTCATCCACAGAGAAATGCTGGCTAGCCGAAAAATGTCACCTGAACGTAACAACGTTTTGCAGGATGCAATTAGAATTATCAACCACATTAAAGTACATGTCCTTAACTCACGTCTGTTCGCGCAGCTCTGTAGGAGATGGATGCAGAGCACACACGTCTTCTCTTATACGCAGGAGTGAGATGGCTTTCTAAAGGTAGATCACTGGCCAGAGTTTCTGAGTTACAAGAGCCACTCCAGAGATTTCTTTTAGAAAAACAGTCACTACTGGCAGCACATTTCAGCGACACAGAATGGGTCTCAAAACTTGCTTCCTTGTGTGACATAGTCAGCCTGCTCAATGAACTCACTCTGTCACTTCAGGGGAGGATGACAGCTGTGTTCAAGTCGGCAGATAAAGTGGCTGCATTCAAAGCCAAACTGGAATTATGGGGGCGGTGAGTGAACATTGGGATTTTTTGACATGTTTCAAACATTAGCAGAGATTTTCAAAGAGACTGAGCCAGGGCCTTCTTTCTCCCAGCTGGTGCATGGTCACCTATCTCAGCTTTCAAAAGAGTTTGAGCATTACTTCCCAACCACAAAAGACCCCCAAACTGGGAAGGAATGGATCCGTGACCCAATTGTGAATAAGCCAGGTGAATCGACTTACTTCGTGCTAGAGAAGAGGATCACTGCTTGAGATCACAAAGACGGTGGCCTTAAAAGTGTGTTTGAGACAACTTCAGATCTCCATACATTCTGGATTAAAGTCAAGGCAGAATATCCTGAGATTGCCCACAAAAGCACTGAAAAAGCCTGCTTCCATTTCCAACATCCTATCTTTGTGAAGCAGGGTTTTTCTGCAGTTACAGCAACCAAAACGAGATTACAGAGTAGAACTGACATAAGCAACACACTTGGGTGTCACTGTCTCCCATCCCCCCCAGATGGGACCATCTAGTAGCAGGAAAACAAGCTCAGGGCTCCCACTGATTCTCATTATGGTGAGTTGTACAATTATTTCATTATATATTATGATGTAATAAATGATAGAAATAAAGTGCACAATAAATGTAATGTGCTTGAATCATCCTGAAACCATCTCCCCGCCCGCCACCCCTGGTCCGTGGAAAAATTGTCTTCCATGAAACCGGTCCCTGGTGCCAAAAAGGTTGGGGACCACTGCTTTAGTTGACACGCCAGGTAGCAGATATTATTATTGTCATTGTCATTGTTGTGATTATTTTAACTATTCCTGTGCCTTAATATTCAAGCCTAAATGATAATAATATCTAAAAGCAACTCTGGGCTTGCCTATGGTTTGTTTCTTAGGCTTGTGCCTGAACTGAGCTTTATGTATCTATTTAAGCAGTAGCTTCTGGCTTGACAGGTCAGTGTGTCCTTAGATGTTTGTAATCTTTGACAACACTGGTGGGGTTGAATTGGAGTGACAAAGGACTTATATCCATTACCTTGGGTCTTTATTCTCCCAACTTTGTGATATTTAGAAATGAACTCCAGGGACTCAGGAGTGGCATGAACTAAAGATCAAAGAACATTCCAATATAAAATGATATGCTGCTGTTAAGGAATAGTCTTCTACAATAGATTAATCATGAGGGGAATTATAAATATTTCACATACTAATTATATTAGTTTATGGAGATAAAACACCATATGAAGTGTTCCCAGCACACTCAGCAAGTTAGATGCGCTTTGCATGTTAATTGACTTACTTCATCAAGGCTGACAATCATGAATCCCTGAAGATGACAGGAATTATTATCATGATATTGTTACATTCTGATCTTTATACCAGGTTGACACCTACCTTTCCCCAGGAGTTCCTTTTCTTTGGATGGTATCTTCAGTTCTTGATATTTTAGCATGGTGAAGTAGAGAACAGTGCCTGACATATTATTAAGGACCCTAAGGAAAAAGTAATGGGCTCCATAAAAAATGACATCAAATAAAACTTCCTAGAATTGTACTGGATGCTGAAGTAAGAAAAGTGCTCTCTTTGGGGGGCATGGGATGCTTCCCAACTTGTTTTTTAATGGTAGAAGTAACTATCGTATTGAACACTTTAAATAGAGAATCAACCAGCTTGATTTTCTCAGTATCATTGAGGTAATGAATGAATGATTGATTCATTCATTCAGTCGTTTATTTGGAAACATTTATTGAGCACCTGCGATAAGACAATGAACAAGGAAGATATAGGGCTTGCTATAAAGGAACTTAAGGTCCAGAGTGGTAACTGCCATGTTAGGGAAACTATAGGATACCAAAGAAAAGAACAGCAGATCCAATTTATCTCATCAAAGAGTATATACTCTAATGGGAGGAACGAGACCTACAGTATCTCAACTCCTCATCTCTGGAAAGAGGTGGTGTTCACCAAGTCTCCGTATCAGGAATTCACTGACCATCTTGTAAAGACCCACACCAGAGTTTCTGTGCAGAGGACCCAGGCTCCAGCTGTAGCTACCACATAGTTTTCTATGAGAAAAATAAAGTGAATGAAGCTAGTTTAAAAAAAAAAATGAAATGAAATATGACGGAAACAAGTAACACAGTATGTAAAATTATATAACAAACCAGACCCACATTTTTAACAGACATGTTTGGTGACCAAGCCCTTTAGTTTAATTAAATCTCCAATGCAGTTTCTTTCATTGGTCTATTATATATTATCTTTAGTTACCTACTGGACACTCCATTTATATTCAGCATTTGTAAAATCTGTCTCTGTATTTCTCCTCTACTCCAACTGCTCATTTGTTTTCTCCTCTTGTGTTAAGGAATGTTACTACTACCCATCTGATTACACAAGCTAGAAACCCTTGAGTCACCCTTAGCCTCTCCCTCCCAGTCATCATCATTTCTATTTCCTTTGTTGCTCTTAATATCAGCCATTTCTCTCTATCCCCCCTGCCCTGCCCACCTCCTCATTATTTCAGTCAGCTGACTCCTTCCTGTTATTTAGGGTGTTGCTTAGATTGCATTTCTTCAGGAGGTCCTGCATTGATGGTCATCACCTTTCTGCAATTTGTCTAACAGTGTAATCTCCTAGAAAATATGTGATGAATGAAGGGATGAAATAAAATTGCTCAGGTTAGTGCAGTTCTTCTTTGTACCATTTATATTCTTTTATTTCTCAAACATAGACTATAATAAAAAGTGCAGTTAGCAGGAAACAGTGAGTCACATTCTAATCTTAGATGGTTCAAAATCAGTGTGGAGTTAACTGAAAAAGCAGAGACTTTGTGGCCACATCAACTTGGATTTGAAACTCATCTCTGCCTCTTAGTAACTGTTATTGTCTTAGCACTTCACCAAACCTCTTGTAATACTTTAATTTCTTAATTGGTAAAATGGGGATAACAGGACATATCTTTTAGGATGATGATTAAATAAGATATACTTTAAAAACCTTGCATAATACATGGGTCCCTGTCTTCCTTTAGAATATTACAGAGACTTAAGGATCTCATTATCAAAAAAAGTGATGATGGAGAGCCGTGGTTTTAAGTGAATTGGTTTTATCTATATTTGGTTATGTATAGAACAACTTCCCTTATTTTGAGAGTGGTAGTGATGATGGTACTTTATTTGATTCCTTTTCCTCTCATTTTACTACCACTTTTCTTAGCCAGTGAGCATTCATAACTCAGTTAATTAAGGATAGTAAGAAGAAATAAAGCCTTTCCAGTATGATAATAAATGTACAGTGAATCCCCATATGGCTAACAGATAAAGTATGAACTTCTCATCCTGCATTCGGGTACCTCTAGGTCTGGTGGAAGATCACCTTTTCAGTCTTACTTCCTTTTATTCAAACCCTGAACTTTAGCCAACTGTCCTTCCTCTCTGACTTATTTAAATAGCACTGATCCTTCTAGACCCAAAACCTCAGGACCCAGGCCTCCCCTGCTACCCTCAATAAACTTGAGACTTCCTGGTTTTCTGCTGCCCTTAGTTTTCTCTTCTTCCTCTGAACGGATAGGGCTTAGTGCCTTCTACCTTCATTCATAATCAGCCTCTTGCACTGCTTGTTAACATATCTTGTGCAGGACAGAGCTATTACTTATCTTTTTTATTGCTATTTAATGTTTCCTCTACTTATGGCTTGTTTTGCCAATTATATTGTCAGCTCTTTTGGCACAGGGGTGATATACTTCTTAGCTTGTCAAGTCAGGAGACTTGATAATATTTTGATTTGTTGACTTATTGATAGATGGCATAAAACAGATATATCTATAAACGTTATGAATAGTTCATGGTACCTTGTGTCTTAGAAGAATACTCTTAACAGATGCTAGTCCCAAAATATATAAAAAGTGTTTCTGTACACAGTAAAAATTTCAGTTCATTTGTGATTTTTTTCAATAATAGGGCCCATCCTCCCTTCCTTTTCTTCCTTTCTTGTTACAAACATAATTACTGAGTATCTTTTATGGATTAGATACTATGTCAGATACCAAGAGTTAAAACACTTGAGAGCTTGCTTGAGTAATTTAAGAGATACCCGAATTTAAGTGGCACTGGTAGCTAAGAAAGCACCACAGGTGTTATGTAATTTGTCTCCTTAAGCATCTGTAAGGCAGGTCAGAGTGTTGATGACTGTAGAGTGGATAGATGTTAAGAAACCAGTTGGAGATTTTGCTCAATGGCAGGTCCTACCTACAAACCTCAATTCCCTGCCTTCTGGACAAGTGTTCTTTACATTGTGCTCTCCTAGCTATCATGATAAGCACAGGAAAGGAACATTACATGGTGGAAAAACTGACCTATTAATTGATGCTACATAATGGGACAGCTATTGGGAAGCTGGATACTGTGTTAGCCTGTAAATTACCCCCCACAAGAACCTAGGAAATTAAATGACTCCCATTTCTTTTCCTTTAAATATGCTTCCATCTTGTATTTTTAATTGTTTTAGCAAATGGAAACATTTGGTTATGCACATTCTTCAAGGTTTTTGAAAATCCATAGCATTTAAACGTGCAATAGAAATGTTCTAATTAAGATAAAGTAGCTGACATCTAAAGCATAGTTAAAATGAAATTTTGTATATCAATGATTAATGAATATTAGAACTTTCTACACAGGTTTTTATAAATTTAAAAAATATATTTAAGCCGAAGACTTTTGAAATGTTTGGCAGTAATTTTGACGTATGCATGTATGTATCATTGAGCTCCTGTTACATTGAAACACTGTCAACACACTTTGGAAGTGGTACAGCAGAGGAAAGGGTAGCACTCCTCTTTCACTTCTCACATCCAGTTCATCAGCAAACCTGGACAGCACCATCAGCAAAAACCCAGTCAGACCGCTTCTCAGCACCATCAACGCTATCATTTTAGTCCAAGAGACTGACATTTCTTTTCTCTTTCCTACTCTTCTCCCTTCTTGCAAAGTGATTCCTTACAGTCTGTTTTCCATACAGCAGTCAGAGTAAAGTTCTCTGATATTAAAAAAAAAATAAAACATCTCATGAAATACGTAAACAGATACAATAGAAATACAAGAGATTATACAAGAAAAATTTTAAACTTTATAGATGTAAATCAATCTAAAAATCATGAATCTAAAAAGTTAAAAATCATGTTCGGGTCGATGATATTATGACACATCGTATCATGAAATCTGTTAAAATATATGTTTCAGAAATAATTTTTAACATAGCAAAACATGCATTAAAAGCAAAAAAAATTAAAATTGCGATGGTTTATACATATTACAAAGTGAAAGAATAAAGGTAAATTCACCCAATATGCATTTATTATTTTGTTATTTCCCTAGTTAAAATCCTTCATTCTCTTTCCATTGCTCTTACCATAAAATTCAAAATTATTTTCTTGTCTCACAAAGGCCCATAGACTTCCTCAGCATCTTCTCTGGCCATTCATTGAATTAATTGCTCCAGCTTCCTTGGTCCTTATTCAGTTCCTCAGCCTGCCAATTTTCTTCTTGCCTGAGCTACTTTGTTTTATATTTTAGGTCCATTATTTAGCCTAGTACCTTGCAAATAATAGATGCTCAATGTATGCTGACTAAATGAGTGCCAGAATGCAAATAGTGGCCATCTCTTTTGGGGTGGTTGTGCATGATAATTAATTTATAATTTTTGTACTTAAAACATTTTCTGTAATGAACATGTGTTTTCTAATTATCAGAAGGAAAAAAATAGCATTCTGGCATTCTACAATTGGAGACCCTGGTAGATGAAATTCAGCAAATCAGGAGGAACTTAGAAATTAGATTATCACAAGTAGATCAAGGGTCTATACAAGAAAATCAATTCAGTGAGGAATTGCATTCAGGTAGGGTGGGTGGAGTGTTGGGTTAAGGGAAGCTGGTCCATCAAGAGTTGTGCTTTCCCATTAATTTACGGCTATTTAATTTAAACTTAAATCAAATTGAATTTAAAATTTAGTTCCTCAGTTACACTAGCTACACTGCAAGTGCTTGATAGCCATAAGTAGCTAGTTGCTGCTGTATTGGACGGTACAGATATAGAACATTTCCTTCTTGCAGAAAATATTGTATCACAGAAAGTACAGGATCTAGAATCCTGGGAGTAGATATCAAGGAACAGGAACTCAAGATAGGCAACAAAAGAATGAAGGAAGACTTAGGGAGTGAGGCTGGGCAATGTGTATCTAGACAAGAAATTTAAGTATTGAGCAAGGTGACACAGCTGGAAGATGGCATTCACTCTTCTGTCAAAGGCTTGTTGAAAGCCCTGCAGGGAATTATTTAAGTATAAATAACAACCCAAATTGGTATCTGTGTTAAATCTGTGTTCTGTATCCCATTATGTGATAAATGGTTTCGGAAGGTGGGGGGCTATTGAAAAAACTTCATGGGTCAAGAGTGAGATAATTAGTCCATGAAGGATTTTCTCCTAGATTGTATGGCAGTGGTTGGAATATTGAATGCCTGTCCTCTGTTTCTCATTTCACTGACCCTTCATGCCATTTAAGGTATAAAAGTATGCATCTTGATAATAGTAGTCACACTCCTACAGTGCTGATGTATATTTTAACATCTCATTTGACATATTAAGAAAATAGGATAAGGCAAACAACTAGTGTATTCAAACTGAATCAAAGAAAACTAAAATCTAGAAGTTCATTGTGTTGAATAATTTTGGATTCCTTAAGCAAATATGACTCAGATTGTAGGTATAATGTGCATTGAAAATACTTGAAGCATGTATATGCATACAATCCCAAATACCTAGAACGGCATTCACGTACTTTTACAGCACAGAGCTGTTTTGGTTAGACGATTATAATAGCAGCTTACTTATACTTTTGGTGAGATGGTAAGCTAATGATGTAGCCATTAATTTGAATTTAGCAGACATTTTAAATATAGGTTTCTCTTACAGAGACAAAAGTTGCAATTTAAAGCTCTTGGTGGTCTAAAAACAGCTTAATTCTGTAGTAGCATGGTAATAAGTACTAATCCAGCTTATACAGTGATTGTAGTATGTCATGTTTGTGAAAGATTCCCCAACTGCTTTCTCTGGGTTTTATGTTAATTTAAAAATATTAAACATAAAACCTTATAACATCTTCATGCTGAGATAAACTGTTCAATTTAACTTGTGCCCAAGCAGCAGCTGTCAGGAATTATCTTGTTCCTAGTGGTTTTTGCTATCACCTTGTGCCCTTTCCTGCCAGAGACACAGTGTGGGATGGTAAAGCTCACCTTGTTAGGATTTATTGCTTAAATAATACCTGAGGCAAGATGAACATTGGGAGCCTAGGGATTAGCTGCTGACTGAGTGATGTCATTCATTGTATTATACACTTCTTTTTAATTGATGGAGGACGGCAAAGAAAAAAATTGCCTATGAATCTTACCTGCATTTCTTTTGTGGGCATCTTCATCACTTCTTTTTAGGTGTCATTGAGCTGAATATTTGAGGAGTTGCTTATTGTCCAATTTAACTTCGATTTTACAAGCAAAAAAGCAAAGAGAAATGTTTTACTAATGTTGGAGATAATTCCCACAATTTAGAAGTAGTGAGCGCTATTTCAAGATTAGTTATAAAAATAAAATGAGTTTCCTGTTAAAGATTGAACAAACTGAAGGAAGTGTTGGTGTGGGCAGTCCCAAATGGGTAATATTATGAAAATCATTGCCATTTTACTTCTGAATGTATTGCATTCTCTCGTTTGAGAGCTTTTATTTGGAAGTCTCAATTTTAGATTTGGATTCCTTGATTATGGATCAGCTGGTAGATAGGGTAAGGAGAGGCGGTATGTGGTAGGAGGAGAGTGAAGGGCTTGCTTTAGTTAAACATTTGCTACAGATGTTCCACCCCGAGGATAGTTCTCTTGGAGGAAATGAACAATTGGAGTCTGACTAGAAATACATATATGATGGGTTTATTGTTTATGGAATGTGGCATATTTTTCCCTTCTGCTTACTGCCATTTAATGAATATCCTCCCAAATTTGTAGTTTTATAAATGTATAACTTAAAAATTTGCAAGACTAGATCAGTGAGTTACAATATATCATTTATTTAATCAAATGTTAGCATTTTGCACATTTATTTCTATCTATGAATATTTGAATATTTGTTATTAGTGGCCTTTGGACCGAACTATTTAAGAATTAGTTGCAGACATCATTACACTTCACATGTTAATAATTCAACGCGTGTCTCCTAAGAATGAGGATATTCTCCTACATAATTGCAGTAAAATCAATACACTTCAATTTAAGATTGATAAAACTTTGCAATTTTATATTCAGAGTTTCCCTATTGTTCTTATATCTTCTACAGCTGTTTTTTTTTTTTTCCCCATTCAGTATCCCATCAAGGATCACACATTGCATTTGGTTTGGGGGTCTTTTTATTTCCCTTTACTCTAGATTTTTTTCCTTTTATGACCTTGACAATTTTTGGAGATCCAGCCCATTTATTTTGCAGAATATTTGTCTGGCTGTTTCCTCACTACCAAATTCAGATCGAGCATTTTTGTCAGGAATTGGTGATCTCTATCTTTCTCAGTGTATCACATTGGGAGATACATGATATCCCTTTGGCCCATTATTGTTCATATTAAGTTTGGTCACTTGGGTAAGTTGATGTCTACCAAATTTCTCCATTATAAGGGTACGATTTTTTATAATTAATAAATAGGTGGAAGCTGCAGTTAATGAGTTTTTCTTCCTTGTGTGTGAAAAACATTGAGTTTGCTCAGGTCTTAATGATTAACAATGAGTCATTGTTTGCAGTAGTTTGTATGTTGGGAATGGGGAGTGGGAATAGAGGGGCGTGTATTACTCAATAACTTGATCCACAAGTTGCCATCTGTTTTCTTTTAAGGAAAATATAGATTGACTGAGATTAAATTTTATTGTTATCTCCACTAAAGATCAGATTTGTAGATAAGCAAATACCTTCATATTTCAGAATTTTCAATCTAAATTTTAGAAAAGCTTATACTTAGTGGTGGTGGTGGGAATATTTTTGGAAAAAATAGAGGACGTTTTCTGAACATGAATTTTCTATTTGCTTTAGTTGAGTACAAATAGACACTTTTTAAAAATGCATCTCCTTGATAAGATTTTTTACTTTAAAGCAATAAACCATAGCATTAATACAGCAATGTGAGTTTAGGGAGGTGGCTGCTTTTTGGTCTTATGTGCCTTTTTTAGCCCATGAAGAAGACACTTGAATTCCTCTTTATGATGTATGCACTTATTATGTAATCATTCTTCTTATGTGAAAGGCTAGTGCTGCAGATCATATAAACACCTGAAGTTAGCCATTTGGCTTGTCAGCAAGGGAGAATTTATAGTAGTTGTAATCATGGTAATAACAAGGATGCTATTTTGTATTTATTAAGTACAGTAAAATGTGTTTGCAATGTAAGTGGTCCACAACGAATTCATATCTGTGGTGTAATGAATAGTACTTCGGGCTTAGAAGACTGGGAATCTCTGCTTTGCCACTTACTACCAGTGTGATTCTAGGAAAAACCCTTAACCTTCTTGGACCTCATTTTTTAGAATGGGAATTAAAGCTGTAAGGGTCAAATGATGCTATATTATGTTATAAAGGTGGCATTCCATCAAAATTGTGCCATCTAAATGTCCTCAGCTGCTCAGGGACTGTAATTTGTCCCTCTTTTGTGTCCACACGTGTTAGCCACCTCATTAGTGAAATATTTCCAGGTTGTCCCAGACAGTTGTCTGTTTGTTCCTCTAGTACTTTGTACATGCCACTGTTATTGGCAGCATTCATTCTGCAGGCTGTCTTGTTCATCTTTTCTGTTCTTCCTGGCTTGACCCTGTTAGCTAGTAGGCATTTATGATAAATGTTTGTGGAATGAGTGAGTAAATAGACACTATTTCATTTATAACCATGGATAGGTAGACTTTCAGTTTCCTTTTTTCCCCCCAAAGACAAGGAACCAGGCTTTCTTCATTTTTAAAATTTATGTTTTATATAAGGGATATTACAGAGTGTACATATGGTGCCATCAGCAGTCCAGTAATCGAGAAGAAAATATAAAAAAAAAACCCCACAAATATTGCAGAATATTTAAAAGGGGGGCATAAGAAAACATGCCAAGAGAAAAAGCCCTCACTAGATAAGTCTATTGCATAAATCAAAAGGGTTTATGTCATAACACGAACACGTGCCATTCCTGCTCATATATTGAATTTCAGTAGTTGGTTGCATAAAGAAGTAAAGTGTAATGAAACTGGCAAGCAAAGTATTCCCCAGTCAGCCTTATCTTTGTTCCATTTGTCCTTCAGATGGAGCTTTTCTTGGCTTTTTTCAATAAAATCCATCCAGCTTTTTTTTTTTGCATTTCTCTGTAACTGAGCTGAGAAGACCAATGAGATTCAGGGCTTTTATAGTTCTTAGCAGCTGCTTTTTAAGAGATCAAAACTTAGAATGCTGCTACATGGTATTAAGGCTTAACTCTTGATGTGTCCCTATGGGGGATATGTTTTCCTTGGGGTAGGATGAGGAAAGAGGAGAGAAGGCACAGGATGCCCACTTCAAGTATGCTCGGGGTGGTAACCCTAATTTCCTTGTTTCCTAGGATCCTCTTCGCAAGCTCAGTGCTTAACCTGACTGAACTGGCTGCCCTTCGGCCTGACCTTGGGAAATTGAAAAAGATTCTGTACTTCCATGAGAACCAATTGGTATATCCTGTCAAGAAATGTCAGGAGAGGGATTTCCAATATGGATACAACCAAATTCTCTCATGGTAGGTATAGATTGTATCATTATATTTAGTCCTTTGCCATCTTTTTCCTTATAGTTAGCTTTTAAATCTGGAGACCTCCTGTACACTTATTTTAAAAATACCTTAAATTAGGAGCAAATGTTTAAACATACCTTCCATGGTAGGAATTACTTGTGCCTCTGCAATATGTACATATAAGAGAACAGCTAATCCTTTTATAAAATACATATGTGTAACAATCTAAATGTTGAACTAATTATCTAACTGTATTTTCTACAACATTCAAAATAGAATCAAAGGGGTGACAGGGACCTTCTTCAGCCCCTGATTCCATCATCTACTGTGTGAGACATACTTTTAGAAAAAGGCAGTGAGTCAACTTTTATTTACCAGCTACTTTCCATGTATCCAGCTGAAATCAAAATAGAAATTTACAGAGGAATAAACAAAAATTAAAGCATAATGGAGCAAGGGGTTTTTGTCCTTTTTTTTTTCTTATTGTTTGTAAGAGAAAACTATGGAAAATGAATCTTTAGGAGGTTTTTTTTCCCCTCTTGAGTCTTCTGAAACTGCCTAGCCTTAAAATACCATGACATTTCAAAGGTGATGGTCCTTCTCTACTGTTACTTCAACAAAGTGTATCTCCTGAAGCTTAGTTAATGAAAGAAGTTAATAACAACTCTGAAACAGCTTTGCTATTGGATCCCAGCCACATAACTGCAACACTCAAAGGGAGTCAGTTTGGCAGTGATTGGGTTCAGTTTACTCACCTTTTTTAATAGTTATTAGCAACTGGGATTGATGATGTGTTTAAACAGAATTCCAGCTCTTTTGCAAGTATATTCCATAGTTTCACTGACATAGAAAAACGGCTAGATGGTAATACTTCTGTGTTTTGAGCATTTTGTAAATGTTTTCCTGCAATCATTTTTACAAGCTGCTTCAAATGAAGTAGCAGCGCTATCAAAATAGAGTGGAGCTGCTTCACATCAAATGTCTCATAAAAAAAGCAACCGTTTTAAAATTTCATAATAAAATTAAAATTCTTTATTTTATATTGAAACAGAGGGGGAAAATATGTTTTAAAGACAAAAATAAAATCATTTTGTGCTTTATCAATATGGAAAACATTTGTAATATTCTTTTGATTTCTTGAATTAGCATCATTCTTTTCCTCAAATAGTGTGTGTTTATTACCCCTGAGAAATAACTGGGGAAAAAAATTAAGTCTATTTTTCCCTTTATGGGTGGCTTTAAAGTTAATGGAAGTTACACCCACTCATATCATAGAGGAAATGCATGAAAAAGAATACTTCTGTAAACTATCTTGGAACTTTAATTTGGCATAAACTGGGGTTTTAAGAATATAAGTAGTTGGGTTGAATGCCGTTAGAGGGCAGATAGCTAAAAAAATTTTTAGCTCACTACGCCTCATCTCTTTGTTTCAGAAAAGATTGTTTTGCTCAAAGGGAATGAGACTATAAAAGCTTATATATAATTTTTCAGCATTGCTCTTCTCAAGAGGGTAAACTGATAGACGAGCTTGGAGAGAAAGAAGTGGGCTTGATCATTGGTGGGACTCTTAGTGAGAAAAAAACTGGCTTGCAGTCGTCCAGAGGAAAAATAAGAGTGTCAGAAAGCAGTCCTGTTCAGATTCAGTTTGAAAAGTATGACTCCAGCTTCCTAAAATGTTTCTTTAGTTTTTTTGCTGACTTCTGCTTTTGTTGGCACTGTCAGGTTTCTTTCTTGACTGTGTGACAGTTAAGGACTTCAGAGATGACTGACACAAGCACTCACCTTAAATAGAGGTTTCACTAACCCTCTGACTGATGAACACATGCCATAACTACCTATTATGACCTGTGGGTCACTATTACAATATATGACATATGGTGAAAACAGACTAGCTGTAAAACATCCTTCAACTTTTGGTATATTATTATATTGGCTTCCTTATTGCTTGATATTGTGTCAGCACTTCTGTGACATTCTCTTGTATTATCCATGTTGTAATCACTGCTAATCCCAAATTTGCACTAGGTTGCAACTAAAAAAAAAAAAAAAAACTTGTATGGGAAAACAGTTTTGCAGGAGTGGGGGGCAGATAGGGGTGGCAGGTCAACATTCCTTTTGTTAGTTTTTCATTCTGCTATGTATTGATAATAGAAACTTTGACTGTCTCAGTAAATGTGAATTAAACTAAACTGAGGACTTGCTGTGGTATTCCTGCTCTATAAGCTCTGTTTATTCATTTGTGTTTTACAGTCTTGTGGGCTTGCATGTCTTCTTTTCAGTTTCCTTGATGTCCTTTTCAGGGTGAAATAAAACTAACTGCTTTTTCTGCTTGATCTTGTATACCTTCTTATCAAAGCATTTGTATGCATTTTATTGAGATCCAGTGACACTGAGACACTGAATCATGGCTTAAAGCAAAGAGGGTTATTTTAAAAAACGAAACAATGATTTACTAAAATGATTTTTTGATTCATAAAGGGAACATAGTACATATTCCTGTTTGTCCAGCTCACCCATAGTTATCATTTGTGTTCATTGGTTTCCAAGGAAATGTTATAGGCAAATTTGGAAACTACTGACATATTAATGACACATAAACTTTGTTTTTACATTTCCTTCTATGTATTTTAGATTATTTTTAATAAAAAAAATACTAAGGAGAGGATCACAGCCTTTGCATCGAAAGCAACAGCCAATATTATATTTCTTTTGTTTAATTCTGAAGGTCCATGGTGTTGTGGTCCTTTATAATACATTATGTAATCAGTAGGACCTAGTGGTATGGATTTCTGGATCCATTTTCACCAATTTCTTCTATTTCTCTGACTACTCCAAATCTAATATAAAAAAATAAGTTATTTGTAGAGTTTCTATATAATCCTTCCTGTGTAGTCTCAGAACTTTAAAAACCCTAACAGTTTCTTGAAGCAAGGGTTAAAATGAGAAATAGACTTTAACCACATGTTATGAAGGTATGCTCTTAGTATGAAGTAGCTTTATCTGGATGAATCTCCTTGAAGGCAGTGAAAAGTATGGCAAGTGTTCTGTTCTCAGTACTGTGGTGTAAAACGAAGTACATCACCAACATAGAAACCCAATGTGGGTAGTTGGGCCACAAAGAAAAAGGTCCTCCTGTACTTGGTGATAATATTGAAAATTCCTGGCGTTGCGGAAAAATACATTGGGTTGGCCAAAAGTTTCCTTCGGTTTTTAAAGTAAAAACGAAAGACACATTTTTCATTTTCACCAAGAACTTCATTGAACAACGTATTCACTGTTTTGTTCCACTACCTTCTGCCATCTTTCAGGCAGCTTCATAATTCCATCTTCCCAAAGCTTTTTATCTTTTTGAGCATAGAACTGTTGCAGGTGCCTTTTACAGTCTTCCAGGGAATTGAAATTTTTTCCATTAAGAGAATTTTGTAAAGACCGAAATAAATGGAAATCCGAAGGTGCAATGTCTGGTGAATTCGGCAGATGAATCAGCTTGATCCTAGTCAAGCTGTAACAGTTTTTGCCTGGTCATCAAAGAAACGTGGTCTTGCATTATCCTGACGGAAGATTATGCGTTTTCTGTTGACTAATTCTGGATGCTTTTCATCGAGTGCTGCTTTCACTTGGTCTAACTGGGATCAGTACTTGTTGGAATTAATCGTTTCGTTTTCCAGAAAAAGCTTACAATAGAGGACTGCCTTCCAATCCCACCATATACACGACATCACCTTCTCTGGATGAAGACTGGCTTTTGGTATGGTTGGTGGTGGTTCATTTTGCTTGCCCCACCATCTCTTCTGTTGCATATGATTGTACAGTATCTACTTTTCATCGCCCATCACAATTTGTTTTAAAAACGGAACGTTTTCTTTACGTTTAAGTAGAGAATCATATGCAGAAATACGGTCAAGAAGGTTTTTTTCCGCTTAACTTACATGGAACCTAAACACCAAACCGATTCACGTAACCAAGCTGGTGCAAATGATTTTCAACGCTTGATTTGGATGTTTTGAGTATGTCAGCTATCTCCTGCATGGTGTAATATTGATTGTTCTTAATTAATGTCTCGATTTGATCGCTATCAACTTCAACTGGTCTACTGGACCATGGAGCATCATCCAGCGAGAAATCTGCAGCACGAAATTTTGCAAACCACTTTTGACGTGTTCAGTCAGTCACAGCACCTTCTCCATACACCACACAAATTTTTTTTTTTTTTGCGTTTCAGTTGAGTTTTTACCTTTCTTGAAATAATAAAGCATAATATGCCGAAAATGTTGCTTTTTTTCTCCCATCTTCAGTGTTAAAATGGCTACACAGAAATTCACCAATTTTGATTTTTTTTTTAAAGGCACACTGATGTGACAGCTGTCACAATGCAATCTAACAAAATTATTTCGAATGAAGTTAAAGACAACTAAAATGCTACTGGAGCCATCTTACGGAAAACACCAAACGGACTTTTTTGGCCAACCCAATACTTTGGTTTGAAGCGTCATAGGATCCCATTAAATGACTTAATTCCTCTCCTGCCTTTCCTCTCTGATGCCAATAATCTACCTTCCCTTGATATAATGCTAATGAAACTAACTTATCTACTAGAGTCATTTTGATAAATACTGGTAGGAAGTGCAGAGTTCTTTGCAAACCCAAGGTGCAGTATAAATTCTGATTAATAAAAAGTCTTAGGCTTATAAAAATAACTGAACAAGTGTGGGCTCACCATATGCATTTATCCTTTCCCTTTGCAGCCTGGTGGCTGATGTGGTGGTATTCAACTCGGTTTTTAATATGGAGTCATTTCTCACTTCTATTGGAAAATTCATGAAGCTGATTCCTGATCACAGACCCAAAGATCTGGAAAGCATCATCAGACCCAAGTGCCAAGTTATTTACTTTCCCATCAGGTTTCCTGATGTGAGCAGGTCAGTATGTTTAACTCCATTTTCAATATTGTGTCGTAAATTATTCCCCAAATGTGTAAAAATCGGTGATGTTCTTGCCAATTTTGACTTTTCAGCGTAAGCATGATTAGTTAGAGAATCAAGTTCTATTTCGCCATGCTGTGATTTACAAAGATTTTAAATAATCATGTGTCCAACCTGTCACTGAATGGTTAATTCTGATACTGAGTTCTTCCTTTCTTTTCTCTTATTTATTTGTTTGCCAAAGCAAGGTGCTTTGGCTTTTGACACTTACTGTTTTGTTTATTTGTTGTTTTGCTACAGAAGTCATTGTCAAGCATAGGTCTCAGCCTTTGTATTCAGCTTATGCCCATTGGTTTATACGTGTAATAGTAACTTCTAAGTAAAGCAGTGTTAAGTTTTACTGCTTAGATTACTTTCATTTCCCATGCTGTTTTTTCATTTTTTTTCCCCTTTTCCCATTTTTTATTACTTATATTATCTTAGTAAAGAGTTAGGTCTTCTATATTGGGTTGCAAATGCACTTAATTGCCATTTCTTTTTCTCAGTCACTAAGGATATTTTTTATTACCCTTATCTCTGGGCCCACCCTGAATTAGCAATGGATGATGTGGCTCAAAGGGAACATTCTAGAATTCCTTTTCACTTTTGATTAAACCTAGCAAAATTGTTTTTACTACCACCAGGAATATTTTCCCCTTGTGAATAGAAAGTTTACTTCAGTGGGACTCATACTAGCTGGGGATGCTGCTGTTTTGTAACTGACTGTGTCCTTAAAAAGAGTTCAGGGACAGCTGTTTCTTCCCCCTCCTTGAAATGAAGGCAGGAGACAATTTAATGTCCACATATGCTATGCAGGAGGTCAGCGTTAGTCTCTATGTTCTGGACTTACTGAGTTCACCCAGATTTTGCTGTGGGGACACCCACTCTTCCACACCCCTAATACTGATTTAAGTGTCTTACTAGTTAATATTGCATTGAAGAAAAATCTGCCTAATACCAAATCAAGCTAGTGAGTCATAAAATTTAAGTTAGAACAACTTGCCTGATCCTTACTTTATGGAGTTCAGAAAACAGAAGGCCGGAGAAGCAGACTGGCTTGTGCTCACACTGCTGATTACTGTCAGAGACTGTATTAAAATTTAGACTCTATGACTTTTGATTAAATTTTCTGTTAACTATCTAATCTTCCTGTCAGTATAGATCATTTGTCAAAAATATTTAATGATTTATTTACAGTTTTGAAAACTATAAAGCTAAGTGAAACTAAGATCTCAATTGATTTTCATATATATGTAAATATGTATATAATGTGTATTTGTAATACATAATTTTCATATGTGTGATGAGAGAATGTCAACTTCTGAAAAATATGATTGTTATACTTTAGATCTGTGATTAGCTAGAACACAGCTTATACTTTAGATCAGGGGTCCCCAACCCCCCGGCCTGTTAGGAACCGGGCCGCACAGCAGGAGGTGAGTGGCGGGCGAGCGGGCAAAGCTTCATGTGCCGCTCCCCATCACTCCCCATTGCTCGCAGTACCACCTGAACCATCCCCCGGTTCGTGGAAAAATTGTCTTCCATGAAACCGGTCCCTGGTGCCAAAAAAGTTGGGGACCGCTGCTTTAGATCATATTTTGAACCTTATTTTTTGACATGCTTTTGAGTTTTTCATATAATAATGTATCGTCAAAATACACATCTTTAAGTGAATAGGTAGTTATAGCACATCTTAGTTATTATTGCTATAGAATTCCAAATAAATAGTATGTTTTAAAATTCATTTGCATCTGATATAGTCCTACAACATCCTATGTTTAATACACCTGTGGCAATTGAATAGTTTATTAATTTGGACTGTATTACCGTAAATAAATCTAGCTAAATGGAAGAAGGTTAAAAAATATTGTGGCCAAGATAACATTCATAAGCAAGGTCTTAGCCCAGAGTGTTATTTGAATTATTTTCAAATGGTAATTTGCTTTATCCAACCCAAACTCATATAGTGTAAGTAAGTGATTATTTGCATGAATGACAATCATTCTAATGCCTGCAGTCTTAAAAGAGTATTATTTTGTTGAGATGTTGAAAAATATTTAGTAATTCCAAAGGCAAAATAACCAAGGTGATTAAAAATAAAAAAATTTTTGAACGCTTCTATCTTTCTCTCGAATTTAATTTAAAAACAAAGCAGAACATATACTTAAATTATTAATATAATGTGCTCTAATAATATATAATATAAGGTATATTAATCAGGGAAGGGAAAAAGCCATATTTCAGCAAAATATTTGAGGATTTATAAAGTTGATAATTGTTAAAACTCAGAGCATGTCTGTCATACAGAAATTCAATATTGGGCTTGTAGTACCTGCTGTACCTATTACCTTCCTCACCCCTCCACTGCCTTATTCTCAAAGACCAGAAAAATAGTAGCAAGAAAGAATATTCACTTGAAAATATTTCATTATATGTATTAAAACATTTTGAAGTGGGAAAGCTCTTAAATACTGTAGTTAGGCATGCACATATTTGAGTCTTGACCACCACTTACTAGCTCTGTGACCTGTGCAAGTGAAATGACCCTGAACTTAGGTTCTTTAATGGTTATGATTATATTTACCTTATCCCCTCATAGGCATGATGTAGCTATTAAATGAAATAATGTGTGCCAAATGCCCAGCCGAGTGCCTGGCACATAACAGAACCTTAATAAAGTTTAATTCATCTTATTAACTCCTTCATCCCCATTGTTTTATAATCTAGCAGATTTATTGCCACCTGAATATAAAGGACTATCTTCCCCTTTGCCCTCTTTTAACACGTGAATGTAAAGAAGTACTCTGCCAAAGGAACAGCCTAATATAAATAAAGAGGTTCCTTTATATATTCTTTTTATCATCCTGACTCAGGCAGCCTTTTGGTCTCACCAGAACCTAGCATCCATTGATGGTAAGGAGCCAGCTCCTTATGTTCATTCTTCTCTTGTCCTAATTTTCCTCCTTCTTTCTCCAGTTTAACTCCCACATTCTGTCATCATACTTCCTTTCTTGTGTGTACTCTCAAATCTTTTGCACCTTTTCTTTCATATTTGATTAGGAGGAAAACCTCCAGCCGTACCTATTAGCCTACTCTAAATTCATGACCCTTAAATCCACGTGGACCTGTTGAGCTGCATGGTGAATGTACCATAATTCCCCTGTTCTAAATAACTAATCATGCATTTCCTTTCTTTATAAGCTTTTTTTTTTTCTTTTTAAATGTATCCTCTTTATTTATTTTATTTATTTATTTATTTTATGGCTGTGTTGGGTCTTCGTTTCTGTGCGAGGGCTTTCTCTAGTTGCGGCAAGTGGGGGCCACTCTTCATCGCGGTGCGCGGGCCTCTCACTATCGCGGCCTCTCTTGTTGCGGAGCACAGGCTCCAGACGCGCAGGCTCAGTAATTGTGGCTCACAGGCCTAGTTGCTCCGCGGCATGTGGGATCTTCCCAGACCAGGGCTCGAATCCGTGTCCCCTGCATTGGCAGGCAGATTCTCAACCACTGCACCACCAGGGAAGCCCCTCTTTATAAGCTTTTAATACCAAATCTTCTGTCTTCCTTCTCAGATCATGACTGAAAAAAATAGAAGCAATCAGAAGAGAATGTCTATATGCTGCCACCATTACATCTACCCAATTATGTGCTTCTGGGTGCATATTTTTTACCTTCACACCTGTAACTATTGGTGGATTGACCTTGCTTCTGACTGAGGCCCTGTTTCCACTTCTTTGCTGGAGCCCATCCTTCTTGCATACCTAAAAATGATTTTTCTAGCAATTTTTCTCTTATCTGCGTCATCCGTTTTCCTCTTTTCTGGATGGTTCCTATTAGCATATAAAAAACGCTATTTGTTTTACATCTTAAAAATATTCTCTCTTGATTCCACTTCTTCCTCTGCTACTACCTCATTTCTTTATTTCTCTCAGTAGCAAAACCTCTTGAAAGAGTTGTTTACACTTGTTTCCAATTTCATTCCCATTGTTCTTTCTTAAAGCTACTCCACTGAGACTGTTTTTGTCAAGGTCCCTGATGAGTTCCATGCCTCTAAATCCTGTGGTCAGTTCTCAGTCCTCATCTTACGTCACACATCAGCAGCATTGGACACACCGCAACACAGTCTTCAAGTTGGCTTCCAGGACACAGATGCTGCTTCTCAGGCATGTTGCCGGTTTCTCATTATGACCCTGATCTTTAGCTTTGGACTGGCCTTTCCCACTCTTGACCCTTAAGGGGTTAGTGGAGGAAGAGCCCAGGATTGAAATGAGAAGAAAAGATAAAAGAGTCAGGAGGTCATCAATGAGAGAATTATCCTGTGGAATAAAGGGAAGAGAGTTTTAAGGAGATGATTGGTAGTGAATTCAGAGGAGTGAGGTTAAATAAAGTGATGACTAAAATTATCCTTGAATTCAACAATTAAAGGGTCAGTGGTGCCCCACCCTGCATTCTGTTAACTCACAAAAAAGTTTCATATGTTTTTTTCTGGTAGCGAGAGAAGCAGCCTTCAAGTCCAGGTGAGATCTCTTTCTCTTTCTCTTTCTCTCTCTCTCTCGCTGTCTCTCTCTCTCTCCCCCTCTCTCCCCCTCTTCCTCTCCCTCCCCCTCCCCCTCTCCCTCTCCCTCTCCCTCTCTATCTCTCTCTCTCTCTCTCTCTCTCTCTCTCACACACACACACACACACAGAGGCTCTGCTCCATATTTTAAAGATGAAGGCACCAAGGCCCAGAGAAGTTAAGTGTCTTCTGGTAATCACACAGCTAGATATAGACAGAGCAGAAACTGGAACTCCTATCTCAAAATTTCCATCCAGTGCTCAGCTCACCACTTATTGTAAATGCAATTTCAGAGGTCTTGATTATCTGATTTTTCAGCTGACAGCAGATTAGCAGCATCAAATTGGGGGTGCGATAAAGGCAGGCTCACTGACAGCAGTGAAAAGTGACAGCTGACTGACAGCTTGACAACAAGGGAAGAGAGAGATAAACTGTTTAAAAAAATATATGAGAAGTGAAAAAGCATAGCAGCCTGGAGCCATTCTAGGGCAGTACAGGCAACTCTGCACGTGGATGAACCCCTGCAGACATTCCTCCATGATTGTACAGCTTGTACATCAAATGGATAACTGTGATTTATTAAGAAAGATTAAATGGTAGCCAGTAAATTCTCTTTAAGAATATAGGGAAATTCATAACCCACTTTTGGCAGAAATTATAAATGACAGCAAATGGAGCTAAATGTCATGCCTTACTCTAGGATGTACATGAACCATGTTCACCTAAAGGAAGATAATAAACATCTAACCCTTTTTCATGCAGTTGCAATGTCTGTAAGCTTAGGTGACCAGGGAACATTTCAGTAAGACACCTTTTTTGGATTTTTCTGACTGGAGCCTTTTCATGTACCATATCTCTGTTTGCTGCTAGGGTGTATATATTGGCTCCTTCAGCACTGAAGGCATCCAAGCCTGCCAGATGATCGGTAGTCAACAAAACAGATTTTGTAATATTAATACCATGTCTTAGTCCTTTTAGTCTACTATAAGAAAATACCATAGATTGGGGGGCTAATAAACAACACAAATTTATTTCTCACAGTTCTGGAGGCTGGGAAGTCTAAGATCAAGGCTCTGGCAGATTTGATGTCTGGTGAAGGCCTGCTTTCTTATTCATAGATGGCTGTCTTCCCACTGTGTCCTCATGTGGTACAAAGGGCAAGGGAGCTCTCTGAGCTGTGTTTCATAAGGGCACTAATCCCATTCATGAGGGCTCCACCCTCATGACCTAATCACCTCCCAAAGCCCCCATCTCTTAAAAGCATTATATTGGGAGTCAGGATTTCAACATATGAATTTTGAAGAAATACAGATACTCAGCTTGCAGCATACCAAAAGATAAATGTGATCTCAAGACTTAGTGGGATGAGACTCACGATTGGAATGTACTGCAGAGGACGACTATTCTGTGTTAAAGGATATAGATTAGATTGAAAATGAAGGAATTTTTACTGTGCATTTCAAGAAGGCAAATTTCACATAGAGCTCCATGGTGCTGATGGTGTGTGATGAAGAGGAAAAAAGGGAGCAATTCTGCAGCTTACTGAGCTAGATGTTGACTAGAGGAAGCCAATATTTTCCTACTCTAGATCATGTAACTGTCATAAAGGCAAAGCCTAGTAGAACTAGGGAATTTTATATATCCAGACCTTTGCACAGGTCTCAGTCTTATGAAATCAGAACATCTGAGGAATTTGCAACTTGATTTCTGACAGTGTCATCTTTAGAAGGTAGAGCTAGCCATAACAGCTAACCTTCCTGAGTCTTATTTTAGCCCAGCATTATGCTAAGCATATTATACATATTTTAGCATTTTATTCTTCCAACAATTCTAAAAGATATTTTCCATTTATAGTTGAAGAAGCCCAGCCATACAAATATAAGTAGCTTTTTGCCTACACTCATACAGATAGTAAAGGTATAGGTAGAAATCAAACACATTTTTTACCCTAATTTTAGAACCCAACCTCTTAAAAGTCTTTCTATGCTGCCTGTCCCGAAAAGAGAGGTTTTGGACCCTGGTATGTGACTTTGGCCAGTGAAGAACAAATGATTTATAAAAGAGAATTGATGGAAATGTTGAGTGAAAGGGAACATGTCATGGTAATGTTATGAAAGAAAGGACTCAAGGTCTTAGAAAGCAGACTTTGAAAAGATTGAAGTTTTGAAAAAGAGGACACCTGAAAAGGAATGAGCAATTAAAAAAAAAATATTTGTTGAGCGTCCTAATGGAGAACTGTCTGTGGAGCCAAAAGCCCTAGTGTGAATCCTGGCCCTGTCGCTTTCTATCCAGTGAGCTCAGTATAGAACCTCAACCCAAGTCCAATTAACTCCTTATGAAAAAGAGATCATGCTTTTCTTGACTTAAGGAAGAATGAACAATTTTAAGAAAGAATTCTCATAGTCAAATTGAAAATTTGCCTAAAGAAGCAGAATAGGAAGAATATGTCAAAGAAACAGCTGTAGACTCACACCATTATTTCATGTATAAGAAAACTATTTTATTTTTTCAATTTCTAGGTATCTTGTCATTTATCCAAACTCTCTTCGCTTACAAGTTAGCTTATAGCATGACACCTGTCTTACAGGACAGTCCCCGATCCATCATATTAGATAATAAGGATGTAGCTGACTACATACATCTGCACAGCATCAGACTTCTTCCATCTGTCTCCCTTGTAGGATTTGGTACTGAGGGCGTATCCATGATTTTTATGTAGCTAGATAATCTCCACCCCCAACAAATTGGACCACGTAAGAATGAATTGTAGAAATACAGTGAATTACAAAGTGGCATCCCTTATCCTTGAAAAAGATCATGTCTTCCGGAGGAATTCCATCAGGGAGCTTCAAAGTGGATATCATCTGCTTCAAATAGCATTCAGTTGGATTAAAGGTGAAGTGAGATAAATGCTCAGGCCGTCAAGGCCTGATACTTGTATATGTTTGTCATTTGCCTGCCTCCTCTGTCCCATTATATTGTGAAAAATGAGTTTAATTTTTTTATTATGGTTACACATAATTAACGTAAAAAGATCAAATGTATGTGTTTCCAGTGGAGACCTTAAAAAAAATTCTTTTTTTTTTTTTTTTTTTCATGAGGGGATGAATGGATACTGTATCCTTAGGAGTTGAAGTTTGGACTTGGAGCTAATTGAAGCACGTATACTTTGGGTTGAGAAATATGTGCTTATCTGGGTTTTGGGTCCAATTCAGTCAACACAGAGAACATCAAGTATCAACCTCACTGTGATTATTAAGAAAAAATTTCATATGTTTCTGTGATCATTTCATTATCTGTATATTCCTATTTTCCATAATACTGGATTGTCAGAGTTGCCATAGAGTAAAAAAGAGTGGATTTTACCTGTGAGTTTCCTCATTTCATAGATTTTTAACTTCCTTGGAAGAGGGGTTATATGAAGAGCATCTCTGCTTGCCTCCTTCCTACATTTTTTTTTAAAAAATTATTTATTTATTTATTTCTGGCTGTGTTGGGTCTTCGTTTCTGCGTGAGGGCTTTCTCTAGTTGCGGCAAGCGGAGGCCACTAGTGCTTCATCGCGGTGCGAGGGCCTCTCACTATCGCGGCCTCTCTTGTTGCGGAGCACAGGCTCCAGACGCGCAGGCTCAGTAATTGTGGCTCACGGGCCCATTTGCTCCGCGGCACGTGGGATCTTCCCAGACCAGGGCTCGAACCCGTGTTCCCTGCATTGGCAGGCGGATTCTCAACCACTGCGCCACCACGGGAGCCCCTTCCTACATTTTTGACAGCAAAGGAGGGAGGAGAACAATGTTGGCCCTTTGGAGTAATCTCATTTATTGAAACTTTAAGAATTTCTTTGCACGTTTCTCTCCACCTTTTTCCATGTAGCTAAAATGTGAAGCCAAACAGAGGTTTATGGACTTTGCCTATTTTAGAAACAAAAAAAGGAGAATTTTAAAAACAGTGTGAAAACTTTAAATGAAAACTCTCAGGCTGTGCAAACAAAGGCGAGGAGCCTAAGGGCTTTTTGAAGAATTCTTATTAAAGAAAACACTATTTTACATTGCAAAGCAGATGTGTCAGAAAACAACAGCAGATCTGTAATTTGAGAATTTGTGGATTGATAAGACAGAAGGCAGCCCCCATGGCTCCCCACTGAAAACTTTCTGTTTTCTGTAGTCAAGAGTTCTGCTTTTGAGGGGGTTGCCAGAAAACACCTTAATCTTCTTACCACATGTGGTCATATTTCTCAGATATTTTGAGAAAGTATTAGTGTTAGACGTATTAGTAAAACTACCGCCTTTGCTCTATGAAATAATGAAGTGTGGGTACTGTCTTCTTTAATATTAATCTAGGTCTGAAGTAGAAGAAGAAAAGTTTTGCTTTTATAAATTTAAACATCTCCATATTTGCTAACAATTATTTTGGTTCTCCAAAATGAATGCAAAAATGTGTTTCTTTTGAATGTCATTAAAAAATTTTTTTTATAGAATCAGTGTACTTAAAAAAAACTTTTGATAAATCATTCCAATGTTTAACACCACTCACTGTCAAGAAATCTCCTTTGTATCTAATGCAAATCTTCCATGCTGCGATTGTATTGTAACCATCTTCCTCTTACTCCCACTTAAGAGAAGAGAGTTTGGTTTCAGCATATATATACCATCCCTCTGTTGGTCTGAAGTTACGTAGAACGAACTTCTGCTTTTTCAAATGTACTTTTTAAAGAAATTATTATCCATGTTAATGCCTAATTATAACAGATTTCTGCTCTCATCAACTTAGGTAATAATAGTAACCTCACCAAAAAAAGCCCTCTGAATTCAGCAGCAACAACAAAAGCCTATCCTTTTGTTATAGGATGATTTACCCCTGTTCTCCTCACGTATAGAGAACATTTGAGTTGATTTTACATCAGAGATTTGATGTACATTTTTTTAGGTCCTCGTAGTCCTGTCCTAAGAGATTTGGGAGGTCAGAAACAAAGGTCACAGATCACAGGGTAGAGAAATAACTAAAAATCCAAGAATGTTCTCAGGGACTGCATCATCAACCCAAAGGGAGTCATGGAGCAGGGCTGCTGCAAAATGGGGATGAATGTCATGCGACAAACTCAAACCACAGCAGAAGGTCTGCTTAGGCTCTCTTTCCCTCTTCAGGCTCAAAGGGCATTGCCAAGCTTCCCATAGCACAATGAACGATCATTAGTGTAAAGCCATCAAGGCAAGAACGAGTTACGTTATATACTCTGTTTATTACAGGAGGGCTATATGCAATGCATATTATTTAGAAAGATTTCAAGTAAATGACTTTGATGTTTAAAGGATCAAGCTTTGGTTATCTTTCTAAAAATCATTTATTCAAATCATTCCATTCTGGGTAGTGCTGAATAAAAGATGGGAGTCAGCAGTATGGCGTACTGGAATTCTCGTTTGGCTTATTACCACTTGGCTACCACTGTTCAGCCTAGAATACATTACTTAACCTCCCAGAGCTTCAGTTTTACCGTCTGTAAAATGGAAATTGAAATAGTACCTGCATCTTTGGCTTATTATGAGGAGTGAAATAATTACTACCATATGCTGACTGAGCTCAGTGCCTACAACCTAATAAGTGTTACGTAAATGTTAGTGGTTTTATTATGATTCCCGTCATCACCATTGTGGTTTTCAGTTGACAGGATTTTTGACAGGTCGCCTGTTCAGTATGACTCCAAGCTGAAAAGTAAGGGGGGACAAAATTCTGAAAACCCTAGTAATTTTATAGAATACCTGAGGATCTAAAGTTTACTACTAATTCAAATAAGGGTAGGGACTGTCTTATATCTTGTCAGTCCCCATCACAGCAGCCAAATGCAATACTTTATCAGTGTGAGTACGCAAGAGGAAAAGTCACATGTGCCGCTGTCCACATCTGCCTGGCACCTATAAAACATACGCATTCCTTGTGGTACTGGCGTGTGGAATGGTGAGTGGGTACAGAAGTCATTTTAGTTCAGTATTCTTGTAAAGAATGTCGGGGGTGTTTTAGAAAACTTTCCATTAAAAAATAAACAATTTGGAATGTACCATTCAACAGTAAGCTACCGGAATAATCTCTCACCTAGAATGGCTTATTCCCTAAGAAATTCCAGATAAAAAACTTTATTATATAGGAAATTCTTTAAAAATGTGCTTCAAAGTAATTAGATACAATAAAATATACTTAACAGTAATTTAATTCTTTGAGATTTTATTCATCCCGTTGTTCACCCATCGTTTATTAGAAGCTTGCTATTTGCTTACCTCTGAAATGGGTATAATAATACACAGTCTGCGAACTAAAAGGGTTAATGAGCCTGGTAGTATATTATAGGCTCAAGAGTATGGCAGATTATTACCATGAGATTGGTCATCTGTGAACAAAGCTCACCTTGAAATATCGTCTAAAAGTGGATGGTTGATAGACGTTTAGAGCCCCCAAGTCCAACCAGTCTTACTGGGCACTTAGCTGCAGGAAAAATATGATTGACTGGAAAAGACAGCAATGGCTTAACAAAAGAATGTGTTAACAGAAGGGCTGCAATCTGCATGAAATGTAGAATACATGGAAACACAAGATTCAAGAATCAGAAGCAAAGGAAAAGAGATGCTGAATCTAGAAGATGAGTCACAACAGAAGTACACCCTCTTGAAGAGCAGAGAAAATTCACCAGAATTTACCATGGCATCATTAAGATATCATCTCTACTAATCCAACTCCCTTTGCTCTGATTCCACAATCACCAAGCAATATTCTGTTTATTACTACCTCCTTCCTAGTAACTTAATTCTGGAAACTGTAATCCTAAATGTCAGAAACAAATATCTGGATATTGGAAGGGCATATTCTCTGGTGATCAATAAATTGTGGCTTTTAATGATTAAAAAAAGCGTATGTGGTAAATACAAGGTATTCTGGGATATAAGGATGTATAAGACAAGGTCCTTAATTGCAAGAACTTTGTAGAAATGATAGGCATAGTCAGGTGACTCCAAGTATAAGGTAGAAAAAAACCTGAGTGCTTTTTATTGCATCTGAGCTGGGCATTAAAGACTGACTAAGCTTTGGGCATAATAATAACAGCATCATTTATCAAGTGCCTTTCCTGAGCATACACTTTATGTATATTATTTCCAATCTTTACCAGCCACCCACAAGCTAGGTACTATTATGCTCATTTTGCAAGTGAGAAAAGAGGTTCAGAAGTTAAGTTAAGTTTGCCTGAAATCCTGTTGCTACCCAAACTGTCTGGCTCCAATATGCTGCTTCCATTAATGCCGTGTTATTTCTTGCTATGAGGGAAAGTGGGGGTGAGATAGAGTGAGTACGAGGGCACATTATGAAGAGAGAGAGAGTAGTTGCAACCAGATTTGTGGCAGTGAATGATCATTGCACCTAGAAGAGAATAACTACCTTTGTCTTAATTGGGTGAAGAGGTGGTAAGACTAGAAATGGGAATTAAGGCCAAGGAATTTGGACTTTAGCCTATAAGCATTTGTGAGCCATGGCTAGATTATAAAATGGGGAATTTGATATTGACAAATGAATATTAATGGGATAGGAAACAGGAAGCAGAGAAACAAGTTAAAAAACTACTAGAATACATTATTAAAGATGAACTAGGGAGGTGGCTTATGGATGAAAAGGAGGAAGTACACATAATTACACTGGTTGTAGACTTGGCAAGTTGGTGGGGTAACTTACTTGATAGAGGAGTGGTCAGGGATAATCTTGAAGTATTGACCATAGTGACTGGGAGAATATCCATTCTGCTGGAATTGAGAAATAGATTGCTTATCTGAAGATGGTGAATTCAGAGTGTTATATGTTGAGCTGGAGATGTTGGCGGGTCATGTAGATGGAGCTGACCAGCAGGAAGTATCCTCTCTTACCTCTGTGTCATCATTTAGAACCTTGTGTGATTTGTTACATTGACCCACTTTTCTAGATGTTTCGCTCCTTCCTTTGACATACTTGATACAGGTCAAGTTTATTTTTGATAAGTCCAAGATATCTATTTCTTGTCATTTGTTACTATCTTATGAAAACCAGGTGCAGAATTTGTAAACATCAGATCTCCTGATCCCTTTCATTTCTGGATAAGCAGGAGTTTATTGACTTAATTTTCCCTTTGTCTTCTCAGAGTTCAATAACTAAATCACTTTCAGTTCCTTTGGACAAGGAATCCTGAGATCAAGTACTGTATGATGATGTGTGGTATAGTGCCTAAGAAAATTGACTTTGATATCAGAGCTATGTCCTAGTACCACCTCTTCTGCTAACCAGCTGGCTGTTGTTGAGAAAGTTGTTTGACCTCTCCCACCTCATTTATTTTCTCTCATCTGTAAAACGGGGAGTATTAGCAGTCTCATTGGGTTGCTGTGAGAGTTAAATGAGGTACTGTATGTAAGGTACTTGTGAAATGCTTGAGGCATAATGAGCCTTAAATAAATGGTAGTTGTTGTTATTGGCTTTAATTTGTATGTCCTCACCATGTCTTTAGTGCTTTCATTAACCTATACATAATTTCTTTAATTTTCTGTAGAGCCAGAACTGTGCCCCTAGTTGTGGTCCAGTATTGCTTCAGTAATTTTAGGAGCATCAGATGAGTTTGCTTGTCAACCCCGCCCCCACCCCCGCACCGCCCCCCGGCCGCCTTTTTTTTTAAGCCAGCGTTGCTTGCTCTAGTACTGATTTATCTTTACCATGCTGGACTGAGTACCAAAATTCTACTTAAAAGTATTGCTAAGAATATTATATCCAAGTAATATTTTATGTGTGTACTCTTGTCATGTGTATTGTGGGTCTTCTGTACTTTTGACTTAATATGAGGTGAATCACAGACCTTTCTCACGTTTAATAACATTTGTATTGTTACCTGCTATCTATAGAAGACTTCTGTGAGTGATTAGAAATTATAAGCTTTCCTTAAGTTTTGTTGTTTTTGTTCTTACTATATTTGGCTCAATGTTGCCTACAAATTTATTTTTATTAATAAGTGTTTCTATGCAACTAGTTCTTAAATAATTGTCACTTTTTCTTTTGGATGATTCCAGTTTTGTGTATCAGTACTATTAAATACGGAACTTAAAAAAAATTTAGCAAACCTAATAGTGAGAATTTAATATAGGAAATCTAGTTATAATTTTCTTTAATTAAAAGTAAGCTCATTAGTTGCACAAATACCTGCCTCTCTTTCAGTTTTACCTATTGTTCTAAACTGAAAAATCTTGGTGCTGTTCCTTAGGCACCACGAAATGAGAATGGTGGAAGTTATTTCCTTAATTTCCCCCTTGGCCATACACTAAAATTCATATGTACGTTCTTAGTGGGTCCCAAGAGAAGAAATATCACTTTGGCATTTCTTCTCTCCTGTATGGTATATTTTTGTGTATCCATAGAAATATCTTCCTTGTTCAAGATTCAATCTCCAGTCCAGTGCTTCCTCCCATCAGCTAAGTCTAAGTTCATGGATATGGCTGGCAACTGTAAATTAATTTACATGTAGAGAACTGATTTATCTGTTTGCGACACCCATCTCAGTCCAACCCTGTGTACATCTGCTCTATTAAGTATCAACTGATGTCCTGAGCAGACCAAGTGATTCTGTAGAGAGAGGGAGGGTCTATTCAAAGCTACCACGTTTCATGTTATAATACCAAAATTCATTTTGTAATACCGAATCCGAAAGTACTTGTTATAATTATTTTCCACTAATTGAAGAGGGAGCTTCTGTCTCAGCGCGTGAGAATGGATTTGAAAAGACATAAGCAAGAGACAATGGGAAAGTAGAATATCCAGGATTAAGTGATGAATTCCGTTGAAAATAGAAGACAAGGGAGAGAATGAATGAAAGCAATTCATAGGTTTTAAAATTATTGGGCTATTAACTGAAATAGAAAAATCAGAGAAAAATGTCAACCACATTTCTATTGTGGACAAATTTGTTTTGTTTTCAGTTTTAGGCAGTTGGTATTTTTATGAAAAAATAGAACTAGAACTTTCCAGAACTGGAAGAGTATCTAAGAAATAGAAACTTTAGAAATCTTCTAGTCCAACTCCTTCATTTAATAGCTGGGAGAACTGCAGCAGAGAGGTTTTTACCTGAAGTTATAGATAGCAACACAGTCACAATTTGGACACGACTTGAAAAAATTCATGAGATGGTTAGAAATGCGCGACCAGCGTTGTTTATTGTGTTAGTAATATTAGTAGGATAGGATTAATTAGCATTGATAACATAGAGCAATTTCATCAGGAGTAAATGTTATGCAGAAATATCTTAGAAGAGCCTCAGACATTTCAGTTGCATAGGAACTTGTTGCTGTTTTCACTGAAAATATCTAGCTCTCCGATCGTAGCTCATTTTGAGATGAAAATGCATATGACTCAGCCAACTCTATTTGCTTATAACATATTTTGCTCTTCCAGTAAACACTGGGCTTCTCATAAAAAAAACTTATTCTGGGAGTGAGGAATAGGAGTTTCCAGCATTTAAAACTCAGAACCTAAAAATGATTTTGATCATCTCTTTTTTCTGGGACTTGGTATCCAAAATTCTGAATGAACCAATATTATACACAACTATCAATTTGTTATGCTTCTTTTTGTAAATTTTGTATAAATTACTTACCCTTTATGATTAGAAACTTTTCCTATGCATTCCCTCCATGTCTTTCTCCAGAGGATATTGAAAATGTCCATTGTGTGATAGTTTTGGTGATAGGCCTGTCCTGCCTCTTCCTTAGGGCTGTCAGGTGACTCCTCCTTTTGTCTTTGAGTCCTGTTTGGGTAGCTGGCTGATGCTTCTTGGGATTAGCTGATGGATTAGTTCAGAGGACATCACAGTGGGAATTGGAGGTCGGGGAGGAGTCTCATGTATTATAGCAGGACATGGTGCAGAGGAAAGAACATAAAGTTGTGCGTCACATCTGGGTGGTTTCAGTCTTGGCTCAGCCACTTTCTAGATGTGCAACTTGGTCAAATTATGTCACCCTTTCTGACCTTTAGTTTCCCTAACATTAAGTCATAGAGTTGAAGTGAGGGTTAAGTGAGAGAGAACATAGATACAGTGTTTTACCCAGAGCACGGGGTATGTATTCTGTGTGCATCTCCCTGCTCTTCCCCTGTATAAAATCAGATTTGCTACTCTGGTATACTTCATCAATTTTAGTTGCCACTCACAGGCATCTGAATTGACATCTTTGTGTTGCTACCTCAATTTCTGGTGCTTTTGGTGATTATTAAAAATATAAAGTTTAATTTGCTCTCCTGTGGATAATCCACACACCACTATAATGTTGAGTTGATGTTTTTTTCCATCTATTCTCATGACTAACTTAGTTCACTAAAATAACTTTATAAAATTTAAGTCCTTAGTTATGACATTTAAAGTACTCGGGCTATCCAGCACCCTTTCCTGCTTGCTTATAGGTATTTTTTACCTGTTCTGTTTATTTTTTATTCTTCTTTGGTCTGTCTTTGTTATGTTTTCTTTACAGCTATTTTTCAGGAGTTAACACTTGCGGAACAAGGCTGTTATAATCAGTAAAAGTTGGTGGAGCTACATCTTACTCTTTAGACAGAGAATCCACTGTTCACATCATTATATGCAATTGCTGAGTCCCTGGCTTTGATTCAAAGCTTGTTTCTGCTCCTGTTTGCAGGTATTTCTTTTACATCTCGTGAATGTGCAGGTTGGTTGAGGGTGCCATATTTCCAGTTGAAGGTAGATAAGTAAGCATTGGTATGGTAATGGGTAATTGGTTATTTTCTGAACAGAGAAGGTATGGCTCAGATGTATGTGGCAAGGAAAAGCTAGCATAAGCTTGTATAGTTTACTGAAGACAAATCTGTAGCACAGATAATATACCCAGAGCTAACTATAAATTAAATTTAACTATAAATTAAAAAACGTCTTAGATACAGAATTATTGTTTCTGGCCGAAACTCTTCTTGTCACTACAAAAAAAGATTGCATCAGAATTGCAGCCCTTCAGAAATATCATCCTCAGGTGATAAAGTCTTTTCCTCTCCCAGCTAATGAAGCATCACCCCTGGAAACATGTATTTGGGATCTAATTGTGTGTCCTGTATCAATAATGTATGTTGATATGCAAGCCCTCAAATAATGTTATTTTTTTTCCCCCTTAAAAAAAAAAGCCAAATGACAATTATAATCAGGTTGGTAAGATGTAGCCTCAAGCAGTGTTTTCATCATTGGTTGCACATTAGAATCACCTGGGGAGCTTTACAAAAAATTCCTGATGTTCAGATCAATGAAATCAGTCTTTGAGGTTGGAACCCAGGTATTAGCATTTTTCTTAAAGTTCCTCAGGTTATTCCAGTGTACAGCCAATGTTGAGAACCACTGACCAAAAGCATCGCTACTAAATAACAGTCTGTGGAAGGGTCATGTACCTGCAGGAGCCCCTTCTGGTTGCACCCTTTTTAGTATTGTGAAAATGTACGTTCCTGTCTACAAGGGTCCTCAGGCAATCTGTAGTGAAAATTCAGTGTCTTCATGATAGCGAATTTGTGTAATCCCCTGGCTGTCCTGATGAGAATTAAGAAAATGTTAAAAAATGTATTTATCCTTGATCTCTTTCTCCCCAAGTGTTGGCACTCCTCCATTTCCCATTGACTTAACGTTCAATTTTTCTCTTCACTGTTTTTCTTGGGTGACATTGGGAATTTTTACCATCTGATGAAGGCAGATGTATTTTCAAATAAAAATGTCTTAAGCATTTGTTCTTCCTACTACTCCTTTCTTTGGCAGAATATTCATATAGTTGATAAATAGTTTGCTTTCTTTAAATACCTTTTCATATAATCTTTGTAGCATGTTTCATGGGTATTTTAACCTACTTTTATGGTTTTCCATGAAATAAGGTATTTTCTAAATATGTTATGCTGAATTTAACTGAAATAAGCAGTTGTACTGTATGCCTTTAGAATGATGATGATATCTTGCATTTTAGGGTAACACTTCCATCGTGAAAGACTCCAAAGCACACTGCGAATGGTTACAAATTATACAGTGAAGCACAGTCCCCATCATAGAGTGAAGCATGGCAGCTGTTTAACAGCTTATCACAACACTGCACAGCAAGTTAGAGTAGGAAGTGAAGAATAATACTGGATTCACTTGAAAAAATTGCCAGGGGGTGTGAGGTAAGCAGAATGTAATTACCTAAGTTGGAGTTTATCCAGGACATAAGGCTAACACCTCCAGTCTTAGAAGAGAAAGCTCTGATTCGTTAATAACGGTGTCCATGCTTTCTATGTAAGTGAATTGTGAGGGTGCTTCTACCCTCTTCAGACCATCAAGATATGCTCTAACAGTGTTCCAACTGAGACTTTAAAAAGAAAAAAAAAAAAAAACCGTCTTCAAAACCCACTTGTTTATACTAACTCAGGAATGAGAGATAGGTTTCTATTTGCATGCCATCTTTGGCTCTTAATGGCTGTTTGGAAATTGTTGAGGACTCTAAGGCCAAATTAAGGATTAAAAAATAACTCCATGGTAGATTAGTGATGTCTGCCATGGGCACGAGAGAAGTAGTGCTTACACTTGTAAACCATATTTTTGTCGCCCTAGCACTAGTACTTAGCTACTACTTTCCTGAGATGAGTTAGCAATACTCTTAGTTCTTTTCAAACCTTCTGATTATTGTTAATTACTGTTACAAGCATATTTAAGATTTCCTGAAAAAATTCTAGGGAAAAGGGACACTAACCATTCTTTAATAACCATGATTGGTGGGGATAGAGATAAAGAGATATAACTTTAGGTCAGAAACTTCAAAGCAAAAAATGTCCAACAGATGAAGCAGTTTGGTGTCAGGTTGTGTTTTCATTTGGGAAAATAATCAAATCAACATCTTGGGGAAGCAACCAGGAATTAAGGTCAGGAACACAAGAGAGCAGAAACATGTTAAATCAAGGTAAGAATTGGAAATCAGAATTTGGTTCGTTTGAGGAATGTTGGAAACAAAGGTTAAGAGGGCCAGACAGGCCATGGGCCCCGTGTCTGAGAGCAGCACCAGGGATAGCTCCCAGTGCTGGTGGCTTCTCCTTGGCTCTTTGATTCTTTCTCATTCAACCCTGCCCCTCAGTGTGGCACATCTAGCTTTAGCTTAGTAATGTCTATAAAATCAGTAAAATGAACCCTTTCATCCTGTTAATGTTAATATTAGTAATAACTGAGGTACTGCATATTTCATTCTTTCATTTTACACACCTTATTTCATTAACAAAACTTCATGTTGGTATTATAACTTAGGTATTATAACTTCCACTTACATACGAGAAGATGAAATTAAGTAATTCGCCCATAGTCACATTTCAAATCAAGGGTGGAACCGTGAGTCAAACTTTGATCTGTCTGGTTCCCAAGCTTGTGCTCATACGACTGTACCACAAAGTTCCATGAGAATGAGATCATATGTGTGGCACTTGCTTTTTCTATAAAGCAGGGTGACTCTAGGGACATTCTGGGGTTTTAGAACAGTTGAGAAGGGAATTTGAAATGCTTCTTTTAACAGGCCAGAGTATGGATAATTTGCATGTTCTTCTATGCTCCAGAATAATTACTAGTAGAGTTTTTAGAACTTATAGACAGTTTTTTTGTGGTCCTTGCTTTTGGCATTATGGAAGTATTCAAGCAGAAGAACCATGTATCAGCTTGTTTAGACAGAATACTGCATTTCTGTGAATTTGGTGAAAGTGACCTGTAATTTACATTAAACACTAGGTCTTATATCTCTGTCATATTCTTTATTTTATATCCCTCAATATATACTGCTATGAATTGCTGTAAAAGACCTTTTTCAACTCTGATTTAGATAATTTGGAAACTTAAGCTTGTTTTTTCAAATGTCCATGCATCTGATATAAAAATTGAGGATTTAAAATTATAGATCATATTTCAATCTACAGTACCATGTGAATTGTGATTATAGATCATATTTCAGGATGTCAATCTCTGGGCATTGGTTTCCTTTTTATTCTTAGGAATTTCCAGGAAGGAACTTTAAAACTTTTTAGGTCAGTTGTCCAACTTAATAAAAACAGGTTTGGTTTAAGTAATCCTTTAAAATTCTAAATGAGATAATAAAAAACCTTTTCATTTGATGAAAGACCATAGTGGAAAAAAAACAATTTTTTTTTTAGTTATCTACATTTTGAAATAATTTTAATACTTTATAACAAGAATAAAAACCCAATTTTACATCTGAGGGCTTGTAAGTCCAGTTTATGCCTGAAACTAATTAAAATGTTCAGGTTATAAAATTTCTAAATATGCCTTATGATGGAAGAAATGACAGATCTTTAATCATAGTAGTGCTATTATATCACTTTTAAAGACTCTGCAGGTTGTTATCTATTACCGTACCTTTATGATAGAGGTACAGTGTCATCTAAGAACAATATGATGTCATTCTGGAGAACTTCAAGGTGGCAGAGGAGTAAGACGTGGAGATCACCTTCCTCCTCACAAATAGAAATACATCTACATGTGGAACAACTCCTACAGAACACCTACTGAACGCTGAGAGAAGACCTCAGACTTCCCAAAAGGCAGGAAACTCCCCATGTACCTGGCTAGGGCAAAAGAAAAAAGAAAAAACAGAGACAAAAGAATAGGGACAGGACCTGCACCTCTGGGAGGAAGCCGTGAAGGAGGAGAAGTTTCCACACACTAGGAAGCCCCTTCACTGATGGAGACGGGGGGCATGTGGGGGGGGGGAAGCTTCAGAACCACAGAGGAGAGCACAGCAATGGGGGTGCAGGGAGCAAAGCGGAGAGATTCCTGCACAGAGGATGGGTGCTGACCAGCACTCACCAGCCTGAGAGACTTGTCTGCTCACCTGCCAGGGCAGGTGGGGGCTGGGAGCTGAGGCTTGGGCTTCAGAGGTCGGATCCCAGGGAGAAGACTGGGGTTGGCTGTGTTAACACAGCCTGAAGGGGGCTAGTGGACCACAGCTAGCCGGGAGGGAGTCCCGGAAAAAAGTCTGGAACTGCCTAAGAGGCAAGAGACTATTGTTAAGGGGTGTGTGAGGAGAGGGGATTCAGAGCACTGCCTAAACGAGCTCAAGAGACGGGCACGAGCCACGGCTATCAGAGCGGACGCCAGAGACGGGCATGAGATGCTAAGGCTGCTGCTGCCACCACCAAGAAGCCTGTGTGCAAGCACAGGTCACTATCCACACCTCCCCTCCCGGGAGCCTGTGCAGCCCGCCACTGCCAGGGTCCCGTGATCCAGGGACAACTTCCCCGGGAGAACACATGGTGCACCTCAGGCTGGTGCTACGTCACACTGGCCTCTGCCACCGCAGGCTCGCCCCGCATTCCATACCCCTCCCTCCCCCTGGCCTGAGTGAGCCAGGGCTCCCGAATCAGCTGCTCCTTTAACCCTGTCCTGTCTGAGCAAAGAACAGACGCCCTCAGGCGACCTACACGCAGAGGCAGGGCCAAATCCAAAGCTGAACCCCGGGAGCTATGTGAACAAAGAAGAGAAAGGGAAATTTCTCCCAGAAACCTCAGGAGCAGCCGATTAAATCTCCACAATCAACTTGATGTACCATGCATCTCTGGAATACCTGAATAGACAATGAATCACCCCAAATTGAGGAGGTGGACTTTGGGAGCAACTGTAGACTTGGGGTTTGCTTTCTGCATCTAATTTGTTTCTGGTTTTATGTTTATCTTAGTTTAGTAAGTTTATCATCATTGGTAGATTTGTTTATTGATTTCGTTGCTCTGTTTTTTTTTATATATAGATATATATATATGTTTTTCCTTTTTCTCTTTTTGGGAGTTTGTATTTGTATGCTGCTTTGTGTGATTTTGTCTGTATAGCTTTGCTTTTAGCATTTATCCTAGGGTTCTGTCCGTGCTTTTTTTCTTTTTCTTTTTCTTTTTAGTATAGCTCTTAGTGCTTGTTATTATTGGTGGATTTGTTTTTTTAGCTTGGTTGCTCTCTTCTTTGTTTCTTTTTATTTTTACTTTTAATAATTCTTTTAATTTCAATTATTTTATTTTATTTTATTTACCCTTCATTCCTTCCTCCCTCCCTCCCTCCCTCCCTCCCTCTCCCTCTCTCTTTCTCTTTCTTTCTTTCTTTCTTTCTTTTTTTTCTCCCTTTTCTTCTGAGCCATGTGGCTAACAGGGTCTTCATGCTCCAGCTGGGTGTCAGGCCTGTGCCTCTGAGGTGGGAGAGCCGAGTTCAGGACACTGGTCCACCAAAGATGTCCCGGCCCCACATAATATCAAACAGTGAAAGATCTCCCAGAGATCTTCATTTCAACGCTAAAACCCAGCTCCAGTCAATGAACAGCAAGCTACAGTGCTGGACACCCTATGCCAAACAGCTAGCAAGACAGGAACACAACACCACCCATTAGCAGAGAGGCTGCCTAAAATCATAATAAGGTCACTGACACCCCAAAACACACCACCTGACATGGTCCTGCCCACCACAAATACAAGATCCAGCCTCATCCACCAGAACACAGGCACCAGTCCGCTCCACCAGGAAGCCTACACAACCCACTGAACCAACCTTAGGTACTGGGGGCAGACACCAAAAACAACAGGAACTATGAACCTGCAGCCTGCAAAAAGGAGACCCCAAACACAGTAAGTTAAACAAAATGAGAAGACAGAGAAACAGCAGATGAAGGATCAAGGTAAAAACCCACCAGACCAAACAAATGAAGAGGAAATAGGCAGTCTACCTGAAAAAGAATTCAGAGTAATGATACTCAAGATGATCCAAAATCTTGGAAATAGAATGGAGAAAATACAAGAAATGTTTAACAAGGAACTAGAAGAACTAAAGAGCAAACAAACAATGATGAACAACACAATACATGAAATTAAAAATTCTCTAGAAGAAATCAATATCAGAATAACTGAGGTAGAAGAATGGATAAGTGACCTGGAAGATAAAATAGTGGAAATAACTACCGCAGAGCAGGTTAAAGAAAAAAGAATGAAAAGAATTGAGGACAGTCTCAGAGACCTCTGGGAAAACATAAAATGCATGAACATTCGAATTATAGGGGTCCCAGAAGAAGAAAAGGACTGAGAAAATATTTCAAGTGATTATAGTTGAAAACTTCCCTAATATGGGAAAGGAAATAGTCAATCAAGTCCAGGAAGCACAGAGAGTCCCATACAGGATAAATCCAAGGAGAAACACGCCAAGACACATATTAATCAAACTATCAAAAATTAAACACAAAGAAAAAATATTAAAAGCAGCAAGGGAAAAACAACAAATAACATACAAGGGAATCCCCATGTTAACAGCTGATCTTTCAGCAGAAACTCTACAAGCCAGAAGAGACTAGCAGGACATATTTAAAGTGATGAAAGGGAAAATCCTGAAACCAAGATTACTCTACCCAGCAAGGACCTCATTCAGATTTGACGGAGAAATTAAAACCTTTACAGACAAGCAAAAGCTAAGAGAATTCAGCACCACCAAACCAGCTTTACAACAAATGCTAAAGGAACTTTTCCAGGCAGGAAACACAAGAGAAGGAAAAGACCTACAATAACAAACCCAAAACAATTAAGAAAATGGTAATAGGAGCATACATATCGATAATTACCTTAAATGTAAATGGATTAAATGTTGCAACCCGAAGACATAGACTGGCTGAATGGATACAAAAATGAGACCCATGTATATGCTGTCTACAAGAGATCCACTTCAGACCTAGGGACACATACAGACTGAAAATGAGGGGATGGAAAAAGATATTCCATGCAAATGGAAATCAAAAGAAAGCTGGAGTAGCAATTCTCATATCAGACAAAATAGATTTTAAAATAAAGACTATTACAAGAGGCAAAGAAGGACACTACCTAATGATGAGGAGATCAATCCAAGAAGATGATATAACAATTGTAAATATTTATGCACCCAACACAGGAGCACCTCAATATATAAGGCAAATGCTAACAGCCATAAAAGGGGAAATCAACAGTAACACAATCATAGTAGGGGACTTTAACACCCCACTCTCACCAATGGACAGATCATCCAAAATGAAAATAAGGAAACAGAAGCTTTAAATGATACATTAAACAAGATGGGCTTAATTCATATTTATAGGACATTCCATCCAAAAAGAACAGAATACACTTTCTTCTCAAGTGCTCATGGAACATTCTCCAGGATAGATCATATCTTGGGTCACAAATCAAGCCTTGGTAAATTTAAGAAAATTGAAATTGTATCAAGTATCTTTTCCAATCACAACGCTATGAGACTAGATATCAATTACAGGAAAAAAATCTGTAAAAAATACAAACACTTGGAGGCTAAACAATACACTACTAAATAACCAAGAGATCCCAGAAGAAATCAAAGAGGAAGTGAAAAGATACCTAGAAACAAATGACAATGAAAACATGACGACCCAAAACCTATGGGATGCAGCAAAAGCAGTTCTAGGAGGGAAGTTTATAGCAATACAGTCCTACCTCAAGAAAGAAGAAACATCTCAAATAAACAACCTAAACTTACAGCTAAAGCAATTAGAGAAAGAAGAACAAAACCCCAAAGTTAGCAGAAGGAAAGAAATCATAAATATTAGATCAGAAATAAATGATAAACAAATGAAGGAAACAATAGCAAAGATCAATAAAACTAAAAGCCGGTTCTTTGAGAAAAGAAACAAAATTGATAAACCATTAGCCAGACTCATCAAGAAAAAAAGGGAGAAAACTCAAATCAATAGAATTAGAAATGAAAAAGGAGAAGTAACAACCGACACTGCAGAAATACAAAGAATCATGAGAGATTACTATAAGCAACTATATGGCAATAAAATGGACAACCTGGAAAAAATGGACAAATTCTTAGAAAAGCACAACCTTCCGAGACTGAACCAGGAAGAAATAGAAAATATAAACAGACCAATCACAAGCACAGAAATTGAGACTGTGATTAAAAATCTTCCAACAAACAGAAGCCCAGGACCAGATGGCTTCACAGGCAAATGGTATCAAACATTTAGAGAAGAGCTAACACCTATCCTTCTCAAACTCTTCCAAAATATAGCAGAGAGAGGAACACTCCCAAACTCATTCTACAAGGCCACCATCACCCTGATACCAAAACCAGACAAAGATGTCACAAAGAAAGAAAACTACATGCCAATATCACTGATGAACATAGATGCAAAAATCCTCAACAAAATACTAGCAAACAGAATCCAGCAGCACATTAAAAGGATCATACACCATGATCAAGTGGGGTTTATCCCAGGAATGCAAGGATTCTTCAATATATGCAAATCAATCAATGTGATACAGCATATTAACAAACTGAAGGAGAAAAACCATATGATCATCTCAATAGATGCAGAAAAAGCTTTTGACAAAATTCACACCCATTTATGATAAAAACCCTCCAGGAAGTAGGCATAGAGGGAACTTACCTCAACATAATAAAGGCCATATATGACAAACCCACAGCCAACATCATTCTCAATGGTGAAAAACTGAAACCATTTCCTCTAAGATCAGGAACGAGACAAGGTTGTCCAGTCTCACCACTATTATTCAACATAGTTTTGGAAGTTTTAGCCACAGCAATCAGAGAAGAAAAAGAAATAAAAGGAATCCAAATCGGAAAAGAAGAAGTAAATTTGTCACTGTTTGCAGATGGCATGATACTATACATAGAGAATCCTAAGGAAGCTACCAGAAAACTACTAGAGCTAAACAATGAATTTGGTAAAGTAGCAGGATACAAAATTAATGCACAGAAATGTCTTGCATTCCTGTACACTAATGATGAAAAATCTGAAAGAGAAATTAAGGAAACACTCCCATTTACCACAGCAACAAAAAGAATAAAATACCTAGGAATAAACCTACCAAGGGAGACAAAAGATCTGTATGCAGAAAAGTATAAGACACTGATGAAAGAAATTAAAGATGATACAAACAGATGGAAAGATATACCATTTTCTTGGACTGGAAGAATCAACATTGTGAAAATGACTCTACTACCCTAAGCAATCTACAGATTCAGTGCAATCCCTGTCAAGCTACCAATGGCATTTATTACAGAACTTGAACAAAAAATTTCACAATTTGTATGGAAACACAAAAGACCCCTGATTGCCAAAGCAATCTTGAGAAAGAAAAACGAAGCTGGAGGAATCAGGCTCCCTGACTTCAGACTGTATGACAAAGCTACAGTAATCAAGACAGTATGGTAGTGGCACAAAAATAGCAATATAGATCAATGGAACAGGATAGAAAGCCCAGAGATAAACCCATGCACATATAGTCACCTTATTTTTGATAAAGGAGGCAAGAATATACAATGGAGAAAAGACGGCCTCTTTAATAAGTGGTGCTGGGAAAACTGGACAGCTACATGTAAAGGAATGAAATTAGAATGCTCCCTAACACCATACACAAAAATCAACTCAAAATGGATTAAAGACCTAAATGTAAGGCCAGATACTATAAAACTCTTAGAGGAAAGCATAGACAGAACACTACATGACATAAATCACAGCAAGATCCTTTTTACCGACCTCTTAGAGACATGGAAATAAAAACAAAAATAAACAAATGGGACCTAATGAAACTTAAAAGCTTTTGCACAGCAAAGGAAACCATAAACAAGATGAAAAGACAACCCTCAGAATGGGAGAAAGTATTTGCAAATGAGGCAACTGACAAAGGATTAATCTCCAAAATTTACAAGCACTTCATGCAGCTCAATATCAAAGAGACAAACAACCCAATCCAAAAATGGGCAGAAGACCTAAAATAGACATTTCTCCAAAGAAGATATACAGATTGCCAAAAAGCACATGAATGGTTGCTCAACATCTCTGATTGTTAGAGAAATGCAAATCAAAACTATGATGAGGTGTCACCTCACGACGGTCAGAGTGACCATCATCAAGGGGTCTACAGACAGTGGATGATGGAGAGGGTGTGGAGAAGGGGGAACCCTCTTGCACTGTTGGTAGGAATGTAAATTGATACAGCCACTATGGAGAACAGTATAAAGGTTCCTTAGGAAACTAGAAATGGAACTACCATACGACCCAGCAATCCCACTACTGGGCATATACCCTGAGAAAACCATAATTCAAAAAGAGTCATGTACCACAATGTTCATTGCACCTCTGTTTATAATAGCCAGGACATGGATGCAACCTAAGTGTCCATCGACAGATGAATGGATAAAGAAGATGTGGCACATATATACAATGGAATATTACTCAGCCATAAAAAGAAACGAAATTGAGTTATTTGTAATGAGGTGGATGGACCTAGAGACTGTCATACAGAGTGAAGTAAGTCAGAAAGAGAAAAACAAATACCATATGCTAACACATATATATGGAGTCTTAAAAAAAAAAAAACAATGGCTCTGAAGAAGCTAGGGGCAGGACAGGAATAAAGACGCAGATGTAGAGAATGGACTTGAGGACACGGAGATGGGGAGGGTAAGCTGGGACGAAATGAGAGAGTGGCATTGACATATATACACTACCAAATGTAAAATAGCTAGTGGGAAGCAGCCTCATAGCATAGGGAAATCAGCTCCGTGCTTTGTGACCACCTAGAGGGGTGGGATAGGGAGGATGGGAGGGAGACACAGAAGGAGGAGATATGGGGATATATGTATATGTATAGCTGATTCACTTTGTGATAAAGCAGAAAGTAACACACCATCATAAAGCAATTATACTCCAATTAAGATGTTAAAAAATATGATATCATTCTAAGAACAATATGATAATATATTTGAGAAAGTTGAGGAGGACATATAGATAATAGCTGGTCATGTTTTCCAGGAAACGGATCTTTTTCCATGGCTTTGTAATTAGGCTGTAATGATAATGTGTCAAAATCTACTTATTTGGTTTTTAAATCTTTACAGATATTTGATTTTAAGATTTTAAAAAAGTAACTGAGAAGTAATCTAATGATTTATATGGTGTGTAAAAGGAAAGATAAATCATTTATTATACAAGTTATAATTTGTCTTCCTTTTAGAGAATATTAGCCAAAAGAGGTGTGTGTGTGTGTGTGTGTGTGTGTGTGTTTGTGCGTGCACGCCATCATTTTGGGTGTTTTGAGGCAGTCCTATTGCCTTTTACACTCACTATTTAAATGTTGTGGTTTTCAACTCTTACTGCGTATTAGAATCCTGTGAAACTAAAAAAATCCTTATGCCAGGCAGCACCTCACCTCAGTCTGAATTTCTGAGTATAGAACTACATATCAGTACAGTTTGAAGCTTTCTAAGTTGAGAACCACTGGTAAAATGCATGACTACTTTGTAAAACATTTACATTTTGTACACATATAGGTAATAGCATGGAGGAAAATGTTCCTTCTCCTAAAACAGAGAAGAGGTTTTTGGAGGGTGATAGTAGAATGATTATTGATATTTTAGGGGTGACCAGATAGATCATAATAAATAAAATATAGGCTGAAATAGAATTTTATCTAGTGTTCTTTTCTTTAGCAGTGACTTAAGTGAAATACCTACAGGAAGATATAAAACACCCACAATTCACCTGGCCACTTGCACAGTTTTTCTTTTTTTTTCCTTGAATCCAGCTGCTAGCCAACTTGTGACCTGAATCTCGATGATTAATAGCTTTTATAATATTTTCTTAGCTAGTGTAACTTCAATTGCAATACTTTTTCTTCTAATGTCTTACCCTTATAAAATAGCACTAAACTATTTTTCTCAATAAATTCTACTGACACACGGTCCCACAGATTAATTATAAATTGCATAGAAGTACTGCCCTTTGTCAGTTTTAAATGTGTAGCTTTATCTTCTCTTTCTCCTTGTCTTTCCAAGCTAAATGGAATTAGGAGTTTAAAGAAACCTGGTTAACGTGGAATCTATTTCTATTCTCTTATTTTAAACAATAGTGCCATTAATTTTCATCCTAGACTCTTTGTTTTCTCCGCTATGTTCATTTTTATTATAATTAAAAAAAGAATCATCTCTATTTTTACAAACCCATTTATTTCTCAACATTGTATAAACATCTTTTTAGGGAGTAATTTTCTTCAAATGTTGTGATAGTTTTTACCTGGTGGACTTTCTCCATAAATTTAATTGGGAATACCAAACAACTTTTTCTTTTCTTCATCTTTTTTTTTTTTTTTTTTAAGGAGAAAATGAAGGGGAAAGGGTATCAAAAAGGGACTTTGACAATCATGGAAATAAATGTCAGGCCACTTTGCTACGGGTACTTTAAAACACCCCAAGGTAGATGGGAAGAAGAACTTTAGGGTTTAGATCATTTATCACTGAAATTATAATGCTGGCACAGCTCCGCAAATATTTCCTTACAAGATTTCATAGACATTTCGCGATAAATGTCTTTTGTTAAAATGGTCTTAGGTCTTATAAAGCAGAGTCTGTATTCCAAGAGGAATTCTTTTGCAGTTATTTAATAGTGTTCCTTTCACAATGCCGTCCTTCTCCATACTTTTTGTTCCTATTGCAATACTGGTATCTTTGACCAGAGGGTAAAGACAGCTAACACTGAGTCTTAGCTGTTCCCTCTAAACCATTGGGGACAAAAAAGAAAATATGGCCTTAGAGGGTTATATTTAAGTATAGGGACTATCATTATTACTAAGATGCTGACCCTGTTACTGACCCTTTGAAAGAGGGTGAAGTAGGATAGGAAAATGTGGAAAAAGCAAATTGGTTAGACATAACAAAGCCCTGCCTGTAATCCTGATGAAACTGTACAATAATAATAAAAGGTAGAGCCAGTCGTGTGTTTTTGTGGTTCAGGCAGCTCTTGGGATGGTAGGATTTAAGAGATAGCTTGGGAAGATCCCAACTTTTCTTTGAACATCTCCCTAATACTTCATGAAGTTCTAGCACCAAGGAGAGAAGTAGTTCTTACTGCAATCCCTGTTTAGAGTTGGAGGTTGTTGAAATTATAAATACAGTTTTGTGGGAATGTGCACATGTGTGTGTTTTTTAAGAAGCTCTATAGCTTTCATCAGAGCTTTATGTGTCCATAAAGATTCTACTTAAAAGCAGATGTCCATAGTATACTTTTATTTATAATTTAGTGTGAATTTGGTCAAAGTGATTTTCTTCTGGATAACTTATTGAGATGTGCTTATTGAATATTTTTTTTTAATTGGAGTATAGTTGCTTTACAATGTTGTGTTAGCTTCTGCTGTACAATGAAGTGAATCAGCTATATCAGTATATCAGCTGTTTGTGTATTTTGGAGATTAACCCTTTGTCAGTTGCTTCATTTGCAAATATTTTCTCCCATTCTGAGGGTTGTATTTTCATCCTCTTTATGGTTTTCTTTGCTGTGCAAAAAGCTTTTAAGTTTAATTAGGTCCCATTTGTTTATTTTTGTTTTTATTTTCATTACTCTAGGAGGTGAGTCAAAAAGGATCTTCCTGTGATTTATGTCAGAGTGTTCTTCCTATGTTTTCATCAAAGAGTTTTATAGTGTCCGGTCTTACATTTAGGTTTATTTTTGTGTATGGTATTAGGGAATGTTCTAATTTCATTCTTTCACATGTCGCTGTCCAGTTTTCCCAGCACCACTTATTGAAGAGGGTGTCGTTTCTCCATTTTATATCCTTGCCTCCTTTGTCATAGATTAGGTGACCGTAGGTGCCTGAGTTTATCTCTGGGCTTTCTATCCTGTTCCATTGATGTATATTTCTGTTTTTGTGCCAGTACCACACTATCTTGATTACTGTAGCTTTGTAGTACAGTCTGAAGTCAGGGAGCCTGATTCCTCCAGCTCTGTTTTTCTTTCTCAAGATTGCTTTGGCTCTTCGGGGTCTTTTGTGTTTCCAAATAAATTGTAAAATTTTTTGTTCTAATTCTGTGAAAAATGTCATTGGTAATTTGATAGGGATTGCATTGAATCTGTAGATTGCAGTATAGTCATTTTCACAATATTGATTCTTCCAATCTAAGAGCATGGTAAAGCTCTCCATCTGTTTGTGTCATCTTTGATTACTTTCATCAGTGTCTTACAGTTTTCTGAGTACAGGTCTTTTACCTCCTTAGGTAGGTTTATTCCTAGGTATTTTATTTTTTTTGTTGCAATGGTGAATGGGATTGTTTCCTTAATTTCTCTTTCTGATCTTTTGTTGTTAGTGTATAGGAATGCAAGAGATTTCTGTGTATTAATTTTGCATCCTGCGACTTTACCAAATTCATTGATTAGCTCTGTTAGTTTTCTGGTGGCATCTTTAGGATTTTCAATATATAGTATCATGTCATCTGGAAACAGTGACAGCTTTACTTCTTCTTTTCCAATTTGTATTCCTTTTATTTCTTTTTCTTCTCTGATTGCCATGGCTAGGACTTCCAAAACTATGTTGAATAATAGTGGTGAGAGTGAACATCCTTGAATATTTTTTTAAAGTAGGATGGAGATTAGAAATTTTCTAGCTAAACTTCCTTCCATTTTGTAGATAAGCAATTAACACTGAGATCTAAAACTACAGCTTAGATGTCCCCAAAGTCATGTATTTTTTTCCCAGAAACCCAGAAGGTGGAGGAGTTTTAGGTGAGAGGTCATACAGATATTGGGACAGCTGGACTTGGGTGAGGCACCTTAGGCCTTAAGTACCTGCCTGGAGGGTAGCATGACGGTGCTATGTAGAAGGCTCAGGGAGTGAGATAGAAAAGGTAGAAGGTAGAAAAGGTGACATGCAAATGAAGTTGGAAACGTAACAAAACTGAGCTTTTCCTAAGATATTTTTCACAGCTTTTGGTCATCTGTACTAGAGGAAATTCAGATTGCATCCCCAACAGAACTTTACTATATAACATGAGTCTTAGTTTTTTCTTTTGCATTCTTTTATCAAAACTTTGGAGATTTATCATATGCTTTTTCAACCCTTAGCTATCTGCTACCTAATATCCTAATGACATATAATAGCAATCACTTTGTCACTTTTCATTGGTGTAATATTTAAAACTATTTAATGCCATTGTAATTTGTGGATTAATTTTATATATGTATATATAGTTTTAAAATTTATTTATTTTATTTATTTTTGGCTGCCTTGGTTGTTCGTTGCTGCATGCGGGCTTTCTCTAGTTGCGGCGAGTGGGGGCTACTCTTTGTTGCAGTGCGTGGGCTTCTCATTGCAGTGGCTTCTCTTGTTGCGGAGCACGGGCTCTAGAGCACAGGCTCAGTAGTTGTGGCGCACTGGCCCAGTTGCTCCACGGCATGTGGGATCTTCCCCGACCAGGGCTCGAACCCGTGTCCCCTGCATTGGCAGGCGGATTCTCAACCACTGTGCCACCAGGGAAGCCCCCAATTTTATATTTTAAATAACACTCTGTAATCTCTAGAGAAGGGATTATTAAGTGTTGCTTTTTTTTTTAATATGAGGAAACAGATATAGGGTGCTTATAGTCTAGAGGCTCAGGTTTTAGTGAAGGAGAAGAAACAGAAGGAGAGAATTAATAGCAAGAGCATGTATGTTTAGCTAATCTTCAGTTTGACAGTCATGATTTCTCTTGTTCCTTAAAAGCGAGCACTCTTATTGTTTTAGTTGCCAGAGAGGGAAACCAGAGCGTAAATGTGTAACTTGTCAAAGGTCCCATAGGCAGTCAGTGGTGAGGCTGGCCTCCAGCTCAAGCCCTAGGATTTGAGAATGTTCCTGTTTTCCCACTTCGCTGTATTGCTTTCCTCATCATTATCCCCTGTAATGGGTACAGTCTGTGTGAGGGCCAATGAGAACCAGAGTTAGGGCAGGGGTTGCAGAGAGGGTGACATTGGAGCTGTGTCTTGGAGGATGGGCAAGAGTTCTTCTGCCTTAAGGAGCAAGAGGGCATCTTCATCTGAGGGAATGCCCTGAGCCATGGTAGAAATTGCTTTTTCAGAAAGGCAATAATGCCTCACAGTTAGGGCTTAGGAGGCCCCTGTCCCAGGGTTCAGCACGAAGCTGCACATGATTGGTGCAATTCTGAATTACTTGCTGCCTTTTCAATACCCTTTCACCATAATTTTTATCCAGTTATGTAAATAATGAAATTTTTGTCCAGTTATGTAAATAATGAACTCTTGGAATTAATCCTACAAATGACACTTCCTGAGGACATAGTTATTATCGTTTGTCCACTTCTTTTGCCCAGACTTTACTGGCCCTTATTTAAACATTCAGATTCTTGTCTAGTACATAATTTCAAGAATTAATCTGTGAAACATTTATTTGGACCTACTATGTGTCTGGGTCCCAAGAAGGTTCTGGGGATCCAAAATTGTTAAGCCTTGCTATCCAGGAGTTTTCGTGACCCACGTTTTTATGGCTAATGCAAATGCAACATTATACATCATTGTTTTGACAAACTCAAAAAATTGATATTTGTATTTCTATGAATGTTCATATGTAGCCAGAACTGCTGTAAGACATGTCCTGTGTTTTTAAAATATTTCCAGTTCTTTATCTTGGTAATAACCAGAGAAATATTAAGTTTTCTTGAACATAGATAAATCTTTGCATTCAACAGTTTGTAGTTGAATTGTAAAATGGAATTCATAAGAGAACTGATTGATATAGTGGTTGCTTACTGTAACAGTTTTCAGATGCCATGGCATTTTTGCAGCATGCTGCAGACTTGAAGACAAATGAGAAAATAAAATAATAGTTGAAAACACTTGCAGCTGATATGAATGTTGAAGGACAGTAACACATTTCAAGTCATATAATATACCAGATTGTTAGGAGACAAATGTTGTTTTTAAAATATTAGTGCAGTATAGGTCTTAGATCAATCTTGAATACTTTAAAATTCTTTAAATTATGTATGTACTAGCATTTGATGTATATGCATAGAAAATTGACATTTTAAAACTCACTAACTTTTATACAGAGAACACACTCTTATCAACTTGTCAAATAGAAGCTAACCTCACAGTGACCTATTTAAAAACCCCAGTCAGTTATTTATCATAATGGGAACAAGACACTAGTCAAATAGAACTACAACATTTATTACTTGAACTTTAAGATTTTTTATATTCTCTAATGGTTTAATTGATTAACTTATTACTTTTAGAAGTCTTATGTGCTTAAAAATTATGTATCATGTGTTAATTACAGAGACTGCAAATTTTCATAGTCATAACTATCTTCCTAGGAAAGATGCATGGGATGAATATGGAAATTAGGAAATAAGAAAATGGGGATCAAGTTGAAGAAAAGTAGAATGGCTAGAGTTGAAAGATTCAGACATTGGAAGAGGGAAAAGAAGGCATTGATGATTTCACTTGGTGTTTCTGGGAGGGTGCGAGTTGAAGAGAGCAGAGGATATGGGCTGTGTGGATGAGGGGCTGGCTGATTCAATGACAGTGGAAAATGCTGCCTACTGCCAGCGTGGGGGCAGTGTAAGTGAAGAACACTCCCCAGTGCCGGAGAATCAGGATGGGTAGGCATTACTGACTGAAGGGACGGAGAGAAGGAATGGGCCTTTATTCCTGAGTGTCAGGTGGAGTGGAAGGGGCTCTCTGTGAGAACTAATTTTAAGCCCAGAGAGGCCAGTGTTTACCAGGCTTCACTTTTTTCATATCCACGTACTGCTTCACGGGAGACTGAAAACTCTTCTAGGGTGTGCTGATAGTCCCCAGATGAACACAGAAAACAACCTTCAAGAGCATGGACATTTGAGAATGGACTTTGAAAGCAGCCCTGCATTTCTCATAAGATCTAGACTCTTGTTCTAACCCGCTGCTCTCAGCTACAGGACCTTGGGCTTAATTTTCTCACCTGCAAAATGGGAACAATAATTTTTCCCTACTAGCGTCATGGGATTACAATTTATATGAAAGGGCTTTATAAATCCTGAAGCGGTGAACAAGAAGTATGGTATTATGATGATACAAAAAAATCAGAGCCAGGTTACCTGAGAGGATAATTACATGTTTATGTTTCTCTATACCCTCTTTTTTTATTTGTTTGTTTTTGCAGAGGTGGGTGGAACAATGGAAAAAATTCAGTTTTAGCTCTCTTGAACCCCTTTCTTAGAGATAAGCCATGAAAATCCACTGGTTCTTGAAGGCATTGCGTGTGGAAGTTCTGTGTTTGTAGTCTGTTACTCCATGTACATGCTCCACATTTTAACATGGGTACAGGTTACAGATCTATATAAAAATGGAGAAGTATGTTTAGAAGGGTATACACCAAAACATTACCTGTGGCTTTATTTGAATGGTGGGATTAGGGTGATTAAAAATTGGTTTTCTTCCTGGTTTGTTTCTTCGTGTTTTCTAGATTGTCACCAGTTATATACACACGTATGTAACACACACACACATACACATAAACAGATGTAAAATTTCATGTGGAAACTGTACTCTGGCAACTCAGAGTTTGCTTCACTTGCTAGGTTAAGGTTGACTAATACATATGTAAATACAGAATTTACTATTTTAAAAACATTTACTGGAAGACAAAACACCTGGCAGAAACTGGTGACACTGTGGGACATTATGTGATACACATTTATATAAAGGAAGCTGTGTTTTACATGGATAGGTCTTACTCGTTTGACTTGCTACTCATACACCTTATTACACACTGTCCTGGACCATTTCTCTTGGAGATTTCTACTCTCCACTGCTTGGTGGTAACACCTATAAATAACAGATTTACAGGATAACACTTTGTATTTCCTTGCCTGTGAGTTACCACAGTTCCTGGTTTCTGTGGCCCTGTCCTGGAGCAGTTTGCCCTGCCATCTCCGGTGAAATGCCTCTCTGAATACCATTGGCTTGTATTTATTGTCAAACTTTTGCTCAACTCTGACCATGCAATCTAGCACCACACAAATCCCAGAGAAAGACATCATGGCCTCTCAGTTATGACCCTTAGATGATAGAGAAGACAAGACACAAAAATGCCACAAAAAGGAATGGCACAGGTGAGAAATTATCGGTACTGTGTTTCTTTGTTTTCATCATTTCTTCCCAGTGACATTGCCACTGGGCATTTTGAATGGAGTGGACCAAAAACGTGGTAAGAAAAAGCAGAAGAGTGGTAGGTGATCAGAACATAGTGAGATGTGTGAAAGCAGAGAGTGATGGCCTGATGTATCATCTCACTCTTCCAGTTGACAAACTGGCCTTGGCCTGTGTTTAGTAGTAAGTGTGAAAGATGGAGAAACAAAATGATGCTAATGGTAACTTTTGGGGAAGTAACCCTGGTGGGAAAGAGGGATCCTGATCGGTTTTATAGACATTAGAAATTGGCCAATTGCCATATAAATTTGTGTGCGACTTTGTACTATTTTAAGCCTTGCTTATATTTAGCCAAAGCATTTTCACTTTGAATCACTAAGAAGGAAGCAAGCATGATAGAATTTTCAGATTGTTAAAACTGCTTTAAGTCCTGATGACTGGTTCAGCCTTAACACATGTCTGCAGTATGTTCTGACGTATTTTCATTCAGATACCTCAGGGATATGAATCCCATTTCATTTACCTATCACCTAGCTGCTCAATTAAGCTTTTGTTCTAGTAGCATGTTGGTTATGCGGTGTCTTAGAAGGATATTTAAGCTGGAATCTGAGTGCAACCGAGTTTTTCATTTTTTTGTTTTGTAGTGTTGGGTGCTATTCATGTACATACAACGCATTCCCATAAAACTCGCATTTTGTATTTACAGAGAAATTTCTCTTGAGAGTTAAGGTCTTGTAAAACATTCTCATTCTACAGCATGAACGAATTATTATACTCAAGGGCATTGAAAGTGAAGTGTACTGAAGAAAAGAATTTTTTCATTAAAATGCAGTTTATATTGATAAAACAGATTACTAACATTTGATGAAATGTGAAACTTGGAGCTCCTCATATCACTAAATCGCCAGTCAGTTTATTTTGGCAAGTGGAACCAGTATGTAACACATAGGGGGCCAGGCATTTTTACCTGTTAGCATTGTATTAGACTAAATTGTCTTTTGGTAAAGTACTTTGAAAAAATATATAGTATCTGCGCCTTGATAAGCAGGCTGTGGTAACTAGGATTATTAGAAAATAAAAGCTGTTGTGTTATCAGTTTGGGCACATTTATCAATCAGTATTTTAAACATTGACAAGTGGTAATTTAATAGGGAATGACCCAGTTGGCAGGAAGTTCTAATGACAGATGATCCAAACTCATTTATCACTAAGGGGCTCTGCTGGGCTTCTTACCTTTCTCTGTATTGTGGCTCATATTTTCCAAGTCTGGGATATGAGAAGCCACAAAGGGCACCAAGCCTGAAACCACTCCCAAGGAGAGAAGAGCATTAACACTTTAGGAGCCCGCATCTTTGAAAAGGCTGCTCCAGGTGGATGAGTCTCAATTTAAAACATAGGTGAGATTGGTACATTATTAGCAATGTGTGGTATTCTATCTACTTAGATTTTTATACAGGAGAAAGTAGGTAGATGAAATTTTGAATGAAGTACAGGAAGAGGTGATTTGGAATTTATTAACATCATGAAAAAGACAAACATTTTAATGAGAAGTCTTCTGTTATTAAAATAGCTTTCCCCCCTATAATTAATGCATCATTTCTCTCTAGCTGCTTTAAAATTTGTTTTCTTTGTCTTTAGTTTTCGAAAGTTTTACTATGATGTGTCTTGGCGTGGATTTTTAAGGGTTTGCTCAGCTTGAATCTGTAGGTTTATGTTTTTTGTCAAATCTGGGAAATTTTCAGCCCTTATTTCTTTGAATGATTTTTTCAGCCCTACCCTCTTTTCTTCTTCTGGGACTCTGATGACACAAATGTTAGAACTTTTGTTATAGTCCCACACATTCCTGAAGCTCTGTTCATTTTCTTCCCCCCACTATTTTCTCTCTGTTGTTCAGATTGGCTAAATGATATTGTTTCCTCTTCAAGTTCACTGATTCTTTCCTCTGTCTCCCCTACATTCTGCAGTTGAGCTCATTCTTTCAGTATATTCTGCTTTCAGTTCTAAAATTTCTATTTATGTCTTCTATTTCTTTGCTTTTTCTTTCTTTCTTTCTTCTTCTTTTTCCAAAACCTTGTTTCACTTGTTTCAAATGTGTTTATAACTGTTGGCTAGATCATTTTTATGTTGGCTGCTTTAAATCTCTCTCATCTCAGCGGGCATCTTAATTGTCTTTACTCATTCAGCTTGAGATATCCTGGTTCTTGGTATGATGAGTAGTTTTCAGTTGAGACGTGGACACTTTGGGTCTTGTATTATTAGATTCTGAACCTTATTTAAATCTTGTGTTTTTGCAGGCTCCTCTGACACTACTCTGGTGGGTGACGGAGATGCCCCCTCATTACTGTGAGGTAGGGGTGGAAGTTCAGGTTCTCTACTCAGCCTTTATTGACCAGGGTTGGGGGGAGGGCTCCTTGGGGGCTTTTTACCACTGAGCTATGGTGAGAGTCACGACTCTCCACTACCTCCCCTCTGACACCACCCCAGCAAGTTGATATCAAAGTCCCAGTTCCCAATCTTTGCCTTCTCTGACACTGCTGGAGGTTGGGTGTGGGGAGCAGGTTGCTATAGCCTAGCCAAGGTGAAAATCTAGGTTTTCCACTTGGTCTTTGCTGGCAGGGGTGGAGCCTCAGTTTTTACTGTGGTGTTTGTCTGGAATAGTATGGTTATTGTCTAAAACTCTGTCTTACTAGGCTCCCCTTTTCTGCTCCTTTGGCTAGAGAGAATAGGCTTTTCTTGGGGCTGTTGTCTGTCTATGCCCATTGGTGTTTCCAGGCCACTGGCTTATCAAGTATCTAATCTGGGATATATCAGTCAAAAAACAAAAACAAAAACAGGGAACTCGCCCCTGTGTCATTCCTTAGGTTCCAAGTTCTCTAGCCAGTCTGCCTTCTTTCCACCTTCCAGAGTCTTTCTATGTTTGTTTTACATGTAATGTCCAGTGTTTTTAGTTGTACTTACCAGGAGGAATACGGAAAAGTATATCTGTATCATTTCCCCCAAATAGATTCTACAGTACGATATTTTGGTACTTGTATCTCATAATATAGCAGAGGTTCTTGATATTGGCTTCATCTGTTGAATCACTTAATTATTCTGAACTGGAAAGCCTTGTGCAGCAATCCTAGGAATTTCAATCTGGTATAAGACTGTACCAATGTGATACTTTCTTGGGATAAGGAATCAATTTGGTTATTTCCTATTTGAACATAATTGACAAATAGTAACCTTTTGATACATAGATCCGTTTAAGATTGAAAGTTTATTTACAACCAGAGTAAATTATTTTCTTCTTTACTGATGAACATTTGGATAACTTGGAAAATATGCCTCATGACTGTTTTGCTTATTGATACTTACCACTCTGAAAATATTTCATTGTTTTAAAACATTCTGAGCATCTGAATTGTTTCTTTTGAATTTTGAGTAGAGTTAATGGGAACTAGATAGGAGCTATCCCTCTGTCCTGGATTATAATAGTAAAGGTCCAGCTGTGTGACATGCTGGGAAGCCTCAGTGGAAAGAGAGAGAGAGAGAAAGAGAGAGAGAAGACTGTGTGTGTGTGTGTGTGTGTGTGTGTGTGTGTGTGTGTGTGTATGAAAGCTGAGGACAGTAAATGCTGGCCTGCCCAGAGAATGTTCAGCAGTCTGAACCACCAAGTTCCAGGGGCACAGGGAACTCACATCTGGTCTGGGACTCTGTATGAGGCTAGTCAGGTACAGTTGTAAGACTGCCAAGTGTCAGTGTTCAGAACAGGTGGGTCCAGCCAAGTCCACATAAGCCATGTCAGAGGCAGAATCAGTCCTGGAAAAGGGGGCTCAAAAGAACCAGATGTGGACATAAATGCTACCACCACCTGGCCTATGTTTTAGGGACTGATTACTGCTAACAGTCCTATCTGGAAACTGGTTGAGGCCCGAGATCCATGGAAAAGGCCTGTTGCAAGGACTGGCCCCAGAGGCACAAGCCTGGTGAAATCAGAGGGACGGAGATGATGGGATGGTTGTAGCCAGGCCTTCTCAGGGGCATGCTCTAGATGCGGGAGTCAGAACTTCCTTTCAGACCCTCACTCACTCCCTAGATGCTAGTCATCCGGGCTGTCTGTTGTTTCGGGTCTGACAGGCTCTTAGTACCGAGACTGAGCTGAGCAGGTCAGAGAGGGCTCAGATTCGTACCCAGAATCAATTTGGCATACCAGCAGAGCAGGGTGGAAAAACTGCCCTTGGCTGACTTTCTTTTGCTTTTTAGCACTTTCCCTATACTTTTAGAGCCAAAAGACAAGTAGGAAATTTAGGGAATTTTCTTAATGTCAGAAATAGTTCCCCTAGGAGTCCAGGCAGTTGTTTCTCTTCTTAAGAATGTGAGTGCATTGGAAAGGCCCCGACGTGAGAATCAGAAGCTTAAGATCAAGTGCCAGAGGGAGAGGACAGGCAAGTATCTCCAGCTTGTCTCAGGAAGATAGGAATGATAGGATCAGTCCTGCTGTCTCACAGGATTGTTTTGGGTGAAAATAGAGTGAAAAAAGTTTAAGTGCCACGTGATGTCTCATAATGTAACATCTCATTATATGTTTGCACAAATACAAATGCTTCTCTTTGTCTGACTTTTCTCTTCTGTTACGTGGAGAAAAATAACTCTTCCTTAGTAGGAAAATTAATGGAGGAGAACAAGTCCATGGATATTGGACAGTCCCATTCTGTAGTTTTAAGGAAACCATTGAGCATTAGTAGTGTAATTTTTGGACAGTGACATAAAGATACATTTTTATTTTCCTTCAGATTATCCATTTCTAAACTCTTTCTACTAATTGAGTGTCAGCTTCTCAGGTTGTTTTCTTTTTTTTTTTTTTTTTCACCCTTGGTAGCTATAAATATCCTTCGCTGATAATGATGTCCTTACAACTAAGAGGGAACTTAGAAAATTTTCTGTAGCCTTCACTAACTTGTTTGCATTGAAGTAGTATTGGCCAGAATTCCAAAAAATTGTTAAACAAGTCACGTTTGTCTCTGATGGACTTTAGCCTCTTGCTGTCACTCAGATGTCTGTGTGGAGCGGTACCCTAATACCTAGGCACCTAGGAGGCACTCAGGAATTCTTCGCTGTATGCATGTGTGAGTGGATGAATGGGTGCTTGCTGCCCTTTTTACTCAGGCTCACATTGTGGTGCTCTTCTCTTCGGCTCCAGCGGCCCCTCTGCTGCCAGTACTTATGTTGTATTGTATTCCTGAGGCCTCCAGCTACTAACAGTTTTGCAGCTTGTTACCCAGTAAACTAGTTTGTGTTAACCTGCTGTGGCCGATGGTGGACCTATCAGAAAAGTGTTAGTAAGGAGTGTCTACATCAGTCTCACGGTAAGTAATCAGTAAATATTAGCTGCTGTCATCATTACCATCCTCATCTTCATCATCATCATCATCACATAATCATCATTATCCAGAATATTCCCCTGTAGTCATTTTCACATTTTGTTCCCAAGAACCATCAGGACAGTAAGAATTTTCCCAGATGATAGTGAAGATTTGGTGGGATGGTTGGGGTGGAGGAGTAGCGAGAATTGGTGGGAGGGAGGAATGTATGTGGGGAAAAAAAATAAGTCTCTGCTCCCCTCATGGTCCCCTCACCTCTTTAACCAGATAAGCTATGCTTTTATCTGTTCTATATATCTGTATTCCTGGTGGATTTTATTTTTGAAAGGATTCCACAGCTTAATTTTCTTTTTCAAAAGAAATACTATCAGCAATATGCTGGTTGCTGGAGAGTGTAAGATGAATATAGCTCTTTTCTTGTAAATGTGCAGATGACAGTGACAAGGGAAGGGAAAAATAACTGACCACATTTCAGAGTGTATTCTTAAGCAAGTATCAATAATTTATGCAGTCTTTAAAATGAATGTTTTGCTCATTGGAAGCTAGCATGTTGAACAGTGCGTGTGTCATACCAATCTCACTGTCCCTTGTTTTTTTTTTTTTTAACATCTTTATTGGAGTATAATTGCTTTACAATGGTGTGTTAGTTTCTGCTTTATAACAAAGTGAATCAGCTATACATATACATATATCCCCATATCTCCTCCCTCTTGCGTCTCCCTCCCACCCTCCCTATCCCACCCCTCTAGGTGGTCACAAAGCACTGAGCTGATCTCCCTGTGCTACATGGCTGCTTCCCACTAGCTATCTATTTTACGTTTGGTAGTGTATATATGTCCACACCACTCTCTCACTTTGTCCCAGCTTACCCTTCTCACTCCCCGTGTCCTCAACAGGAATTAAGATGCAGGCGTAGAGAATGGACTTCAGGTCACTGTCCCTTCTAATAGGGCTGCTAGGTTAGTGAATAGGGTGGCTGTATCCCCTACCAGCTGTTTGACCTTAGAACAGTCACTGAACTTGGTGAACCTCAGTGTGCTTAGCTGTAAAATGCCAAAAATCGTAGCGTTATAAGGATTAAATAAAATTTGTTCTCTAATGTAAAATACCTGGTATACCTTTGGCCTCAGTATATACACATGCATATATATTCTCTATATTTAACATACAGAAAGCATTAGATGAAATCAGCAGGGCATTTCACATACCCTCTCATGATAACCTTACAACTAATATGGGTAGGTCGATTCGTAATTTGCTAACCATCTTCCTTGAGCGGATATGTGCTCATGAATTCCAGTAGCCTTAAAGGGAGATCCCGGGTTGTTACAGAAAAAGCTTAGATCTGGACTCAGACACACTTTTATCTAAAAGTCCAAGTTCTGTCATTTACTAGATTCTTGAGCAAGTCACTTAAGCTGTTTAAGTCTCTACTTCCTCATCCACAAACTAGGTAATCAGCTAGGATTTTGTGAGGATTAAATTCTAGAAAACACTAAGGGTCAGTTGCCAATCAGTGTATTTCATATATGGTAGGTGCTCAAGAAATGTTCCTTCTCTTCTCTACTCTGGTGGGATGCCACAAACAAAAACCCAAACCAAGTGTCCTAGAATTTTGGATGACAGAGAACAAGAAATAATTAAAAGAATAATGAGTTATAAGGATGAAATACATTATCTTGATTTACCAAAATAGTGCACTGAATGTACAAAATGATATTTGAAAACGTGTTAACTCTTACATTCAAAAAATGATTATATATATAAAACACCTCTAGAAAACTTAAGGTGTCTTGAAATTCTTAACCTGAAGAAAGAATTCTGTGGGGAGGCAAAATACCTGTATTCACACTATGAAATCACTGAATCTTGGAGTTTGAAAGATTGTTACATGCAAATGCAGGTACATTTGTATTGTGTTGTTCCTAAGCAGAGAATTATAACATGAGAAGCATAGGGCAAAGATAGCAATTCTAGAAAGACATCTTCTTTCTAATAATTAGATTCCTTCAACAATGAAGTAGGGTGTGTGTGTTTGTGTGCGTGTGTGATATGTTTTGAAGAAATAAGTTTGATATTACTGATGAGATTGTAGAGATTCTTGTGTCAGAGCTGCCTAAGGGACAAAGAGCTCATGGTATTTAGAAGCAGGGGAGATGTCACATTTCACCTGATTTGACAACTCGTCTGTAAAACCTTGGGAAATTGTCTAGAGCTCCCCTGTTGCAAATATTCTCTGTACTCTTTCATAGAAAGGAGTCTAAATGAAAATGAATTCAACAATCAGTAGGTGGAATATTGCAGCCAAGTCTTTCCAAGGGATTCCCAAATGGGTGGGATGTTGCATGAGTTCAGTTTCTAAGTTCACATCTAATTAAATCTGTGATCACGTACCTATATGATTAAGTCAACGCAACATACATACAGAAATCAGTAAGATTAATAATGAGTAATGTTTTCAAGTATAAGTTCAGAATATACTGGTAGCATGGAATATTATCTCATCTCTAAAATGGGCATTTTAGAGGAGGAAGAATTTCAAGAACATCCTATATAAGGAAGAAAGTTTGGTTCCCAATGGTTATTGTGGCCCCAATTCAATTTGGTTATTAAAAGACAAAGTGATTTTGTGATGTGTGGCCTCTAAGAATCAAGAAGCGATCATTTTTCTATGCTTTGTCTAGTGTTACATAGAATCTTCCTGTGAACAGGGCTCTATTTAATCTTCCTCATTTGAGTGGCATACGCAATCAGTAAAACTCTGGGAGTCATTTGAATAAGCCAGCTAGTGTAACTGTGAATCTTCTTGAGAACGATGGAAAGGTTAAATGCTTTGCAATATGTGTATTCTGAGGGGAGCCCTCAGAGGCTGCTCTCTGGTTTCACTGAGAACAGTACTTGGGCCAAAAGTACTGCTATGTTTTATCGGGCTTAATACACTCCCATTTCAAGGTGATTGCCAGTTATTATGTGATCATGAGAAGATAGACTTTAATTTCAGTGAGCGTTAGCATTGTCAGCAACAAGCCTTTTTGCATGTGGTGTGCCAGGTGCTGCATAAAATATGTTAAACTAGCATACTGCCTGCTCTCTACATGCTTACAGTATGAAGCACGATGCAGGCTATTTTAAATATAAGCAAATGTGAAAGGTACGGTGATTAATAACAGCAGCTAAAGTCATGCCTTCCATTTATGTGCCACGTTCTGGTTTACAAAGCTCTTAAGAGAGCAGAACATTCCTCCCAGGAAGGTGATGGATCCTGTGAAGCAGAAATGTTTCTGGTACCACTTTCCCTGAAGGGAATTGAGTCTGTATTTTTATTGAAGAATCATAAGATGCAGCTTAAAGGATGTGATCATAGCAAAGTGACCCAACCAGAGAGAAAATTCCACCTGGAAATAAGAAGCTAGATCATTTTGCTGAGTTTTGATGTGGAAAAGAGTTGGGGAAGATCAAGGTACAGGATATATGGAAGATTTAATGAAGCATATAATGTGGAAAGAAGGAGAGACATATACTTAAGCCCTGAAATGGAGCCTGCCAAGTTTATTCAGGTGTCCAGTGCATTATCAGTAGTGAAAAGTAGTGAACCGACGTTTCCTCGCTAATACTTGCCTTTCCCTCATACCTTAGGTCTTGTGTTACTCCAGACAGAGAGTACGTGACTCTTTCCCTCTTGATTGTAAGCCGTTGCATCTATTTCTCTATTGTTTTCCTAATGTCTTTCTGTCTGGGTCTAGGGTCAAATTCTTTCTTCTTACCTCCTATTTACTACCGTAGCCTCTAAAAAACAGTGCTTAGAATTATCATTCTTCAGTAGTCCTTTCTGAATAATGTCACTGGCATTAGACAACTAGATCACTTGTTTTAAACAATACATTGTGGTAAGATACTGCCTTTAATTTATTCCATACCTCCATTGCTTACCCAGACAGACTTATAAAGGAAGCTTTTAAATTACGTATAGAGTCATAGTTTTGTATGCATATGTCATGTATATGCATGTCTATTTTCAATTGATTTATGTATTTTCACTCATTTGATTATAAGGTTCTTAAACATGGAAACTCTTTAATGCTTTTTAACACCCTACAGGACCAGCATATTTCTTTACTGTTGATTTCCAGTAAATATTATTAGTGGGCAGACAATACTTGAAGATTTGGGAAGAGAAATCTGTGTGACAGCTGCAGAACCACCACTAAGCTTGGGTTGCCATTCAGCTTGCATCTTTCTTTCTGAGAGAAATGGGTAGTAATTTGCGCTTACCATCTAGCTGTCTTGTTTAGCTTAAGTGCTATTTACCTTATGGAATAAATTCATAAGCAAGAAAGTCCGTGTTGCATTTTGACTCTATTGTAAAAGAACCTTTTAGAACAGTGGGCCAAAATATGGTTACATTAAATCTGGAGAGAATCATTGTCCCTAGATGTACTTTATTTGCCTTGTTGAGCTGTGTCAACACATCAACAAATGAGGTTTACCCTTTGAAAGGTGACATGAAAATATTGGGTGTGGGCTATATAATTACTATCTAACCTTTTGAAAACCAAGCTTGTACCCTTAACTGAAAATCTTGACATTTTGGTCGTGAGCCTCACTTATGGAACACCTCAGAATAAACTTGGAACTTGAAGGTCAGTGAAGAAACTCATTGTCAATTCAGCGTGGAGAAGCTTACATAACACCTCTGCAGCCAGGTCTGGCTTGTGTTAGTGCTACCAGAGCCTCACTCTCATGAGTGCTCCAGCCTCTCATCAGAGGGGCAGGAGGAAACTTAGGTGCAGACAGACAGAGTATACAGATGACAAGGCAAGCCTTCAAACAGCACAGAGGACTTAGAGAGATGCTTGAGAGAAAACTAGATGAGTCTTGAAATACGAGCTTCAATGTAAACATCCCCAAAGACCAAGTGGATGAAATTGAAGGAAAAGATGAGAAACTTGGAAGAGGCAGACAGACAAATTTGAAACAAGTGTTTCTGTGACTGGAGGGGCAAGCGTAAAGTGGTTTAAAAGCATTTCTCAGGAAGCCAGATATGTCAAAATCAGGGGTTCTTGACAGAGGACTTGAATGGGAATGGGGCATTTTTAGCGCCAGGCTTTGGAAGAAGAAAGAAGTTCCACTCATCACCATATTGAGAATATTCAGCACCCATATTATTGCAGGGGTTGTTCATGGATATGACATCAGGATTGTACCCACCCACCCCCAGAAAGAAAAAAAAAAGACAGGAAGAGTATTGAATAGGTTTGAAAACAAATGTCTAAGTTGGAACATCAAAATTAGGCAGACACAGGGGACAAGAAACCACAGAGACAGTTAACCAGAGAGATGGTGATGAAGTGAGAAAGCCCACTGAGTGGGCAGGCAGCATAGTAGTTGAACCTGTCAACTCCATAGTGGAACGGGAGTCAAGTGTTTCTCTGGTTGAAGAAAACAAGAGGTCAAGTGAAGAGAATCTGTAGAAGGGCAGGAGCTGATAGTTGAGGATAAATATTTTTTAAATGTTTAAGTAGCAAGCAATTGGGTATTGGAAATCAGAGTAAATGTATTATTAGATGGAACATAGTAGCATGAAAGAGAATGAAGGCAAACCCTCTGAACATGGAATTAAAAATCATTACATGAGAAATCTTAAGTTATGTATGGATTTTACAACATACGTAAGCCCTAAAATAAGAATATATGACATATGTCCTTATCCGTTCACATTTAAAAGCGTTTAAAAGTTAATATTCCTAGGATAAAAATAATACAACTTTAGATGTTGACTCTATTGGAAATTATGTAGATGATGATCAGTATGAATCCACATGAGTAAATCAGATTTTGAAGTCATTTCTTTCTCTCTAAAGAAACTTACTGTTTTCTGCACACCACTTCATTTTGGCCAGCAATAAGTCCAACTCAGTGTGCTGCAGCAGAATGTTTTAAGCTGAAATGCGCATTGGAATCTGTTTGTTTGCAGCAGATGATTTGACTAAGCTTTGATGCGCAGTCACTTTCTGACATTTGTGTATTTCAGCAGTGAACAATGTAAACTCATTTTCTGAGCACTTTGATTACTTGCACATAGCAGTGCCCATGGCATGTGACAGAGAAGAGCACTCTATCCACTAATCAGATAGATATGCTTCAAGCGTATTTACACAAAATAATGAAAACAGCTGTTAGATACCTTTAAACTTGAGAGTGTTTTGTTATTAACCTACTAGCCTGTACACATGACAGTATAATTCTTAGCTCACTCAAGTTGCCTTTAATGACACAGTAATAAAGCTGAGAGGGATGAAAGTAATGGAATTGTAGAATGTAATGCCTCAATTGTTCTACAGTGTCTTCCTTTTTGCCAAAATAAACCACAATTAGGTCCATATGGTGTTTTGAAGTTTTCAAGCAATGACCCTAATAAAAAGTAATGAACTTCTGACAAAAGAAAGCATGGCTCTCTTTTAAGCGGATATCTTCACTATTGATCTAGATATGATTGCAGACTGATATGCTAATAGGAGAAGAAAGGTTCAGTGTTCTTGGTACAAGTGCTTTCATTTGGGATTATTTTACTAATAAAAAATTCAGAATTTAAAGGTAGAAATATTACAATCCATTAGTTATGACTCCCATGTTTTAAAGAGCTGTTATTTATTTATTATTTTATTTTATTATTATTTTTTTTAACATCTTTATTGGAGTATAATAGCTATACAATGTTGTGTTAGTTTCTGCTGTATAACAAAGTGAAACAGCTATATGTATACATATATCCCCATATCCCCTCCCTCTTGCGTCTCCCTCCCACCCTCCTTTTCCCACCCCTCTAGGTGGTCACAAAGCACCGAGCTGATCTCCCTGTGCTATGTGGCTGCTTCCCACTAGCTCTCGATTTTACATTTGGTAGTGTATATATGTCAACGCTACTCTCTCACTTCGTCCCAGCTTACCCTTCCCCCTCCCCGTGTCCTCAAGTCCATTCTCTATATCTGCATCTTTATTCCTGTCCTACCCCTAGGTTCATCACAACCATTTTTTTTTTTTTTTAAGATTCCATATATATGTGTTAGCGTATGGTATTTGTTTCTCTCTTTCTGACTTACTTCACTCTGTATGACAGACTCTAGGTCCATCCACCTCACTACAAACAACTCAATTTCGTTTCCTTTTATGGCTCAGTAATATTCCATTTTGTATATGTGCCACATCTTCTTTATCCATTCATCTGTCAATGGACACTTAGGTTGCTTCCATGTCCTGGCTATTGTAAATAGAGCTGCAATGAACATTGTGATACATGACTCTTTTTGAATTATGGTTTTCTCAGGGTATATGTCCAGTAGTGGGATTGCTGGGTCATAGGGTAATTCTATTTTTAGTTTTTTAAGGAACCTCCATACTGTTCTCCATAGTGGCTGTATCATTATACATTCCCACCAACGGTGCAAGAGGGTTCCCTTTTCTCCACACCCTCTCCAACATTTACTGTTTGTAGATTTTTTGATGATGGCCATTCTCACCCGTGTGAGGTGATACCTCATTGTAGTTTTGATTTGCATTTCTCTAATGATTAGTGATGTTGAGCATCCTTTCATGCGTTTGTTGGCAATCTGTATATCTTCTTTGGAGAAATGTCTGTTTAGATCTTCAGCCCATTTTTGGATTGGATTGTTTGTTTTTTTGATTTTGAGCTGCATGAACTGCTTGTATATTTTGGAGATTAATCCTTTGTCAGTTGCTTCGTTTGCAAGTAATTTCTCCCATTCAGAGCATTGTCTTTTCATCTTATTTACGGTTTCCTTTGCTGTGCAAAAGCTTTTAACTTTTATTAGGTCCCATTTGTTTATTTTTGTTTTTATTTCCATTTCTCTAGGAGGTGGGTCAAAAAGGATCTTGCTGTCATTTATGTCAAAGAGTGTTCTTGCTATGTTTTCCTCTAAGGGTTTTATAGTGTCTGGCCTTACATTTAGGTCTTTAATCCATTTTGAGTTGATTTTTGTGTGTGGTGTTAGGGAGTGTTCTAATTTCGTTCTTTTATATGTAGCTGTCCAGTTTTCCCAGCACCACTTATTGAAGAGGCTGTCTTTTCTACGTTGTATATTCTTGCCTACTTTGTTAAAAATAAGGTGGCCATATGTGCGTGGGTTTATCTCTGGGCTTTCTTTCCTGTTCCATTGATCTATATTGCTGTTTTTGTGCCAGTACCATACTGTCTTGATTACTGTAGCTTTGTAGTATAGTCTGAAGTCAGGGAGCCTGAATCCTCCAGCTCCGTTTTTCTTTCTCAAGATTGCTTTGGCTATTCAGAGTCTTTCGTGTTTCCATACAAATTGTGAAATTTTTTCTTCTAATTCTGTGAAAAATGCCATTGGTAATTTGATAGGGATTGCACTGAATCTGTCGATTGCTTTGGGTAGTATAGTCATTTTCACAATGTTGATTCCTCCAATCCTGGAACATGGTATATCTCTCCATCTGTTTATATCATCTTTAATTTCTTTCATCAGTGTCTTATACTTTTCTGCATACAGGTCTTTTGTCTCCTTAGGTAGGTTTATTACTAGGTTTTTTATTCTTTTTGTTGCAATGGTAAATGGGATTGTTTCCTTAATTTCTCTTTCAGATTTTTCATCATTAGTGTATAGGAATGCAAGAGATTTCTGTGCATTAATTTTGTATCCTGCTACTTTACCAAATTCATTGATTAGCTCTAGTATTTTTCTGGTAGCATCTTTAGGATTCTCTATGTATAGTATCATGTCATCTGCAAACAGTGACAGCTTTACTTCTTCTTTTCTGATTTGGATTACTTTTATTTCTTTTTCTTCTCTGATTGCTGTGGCTAAAACTTCCAAAACTATGTTGAATAATAGTGGTGAGAGTGGACAACCTTGTCTTGTTCCTAATCTTAGAGGAAATGGTTTCAGTTTTTCACCATTGAGAACGATGTTGGCTGTGGGTTTGCAATATATGGCCTTTATTATGTTGAGGTAAGTTCCCTCTGTGCCTAATTTCTGGATAGTTTATATCATAAATGGGTGTTGAATTTGTCAAAAGCTTTTTCTGCATCTATTGAGATGGTCATATGGTTTTTCTCCTTCAGTTTGTTAATATGGTGTATCACATTGATTGATTTGCATATATTGAGGAATCCTTGCATTCCTGGGATAAACCCCACTTGATCATGGTGTATGATCCTTTTAATGTCCTGCTGGATTCTGTTTGCTAGTATTTTGTTGAGGATTTTTGCATCTATGTTCATCAGTCATATTGGTCTGTAGTTTTCTTTTTCTGTGACATCCTTGTCTGGTTTTGGTATCAGGGTGATGGTGGCCTCGTAGAATGAGTTTGGGAGTGTTCCTCCCTCTGGTATATTTTGGAAGAGTTTGAGAAGGATAGGTGTTAGCTCTTCTCTGAATGTTTGATAGAATTCCCCTGTGAAGCCCTCTGGTCCTGGGCTTTTGTTTCTTAGAAGACTTTTAATCACAGTTTCATTTCAGTGCTTGTGATTGGTCTGTTTATATTTTCTGTTTCTTCCTGGTTCAGTCTCAGAAGGTTGTGCTTTTCTAAGAATTTGTCCATTTCTTCCAGGTTGTCCATTTTATTGCCATATAGTTGCTTGTAGTAATCTCTCCTTATCCATTGTATTTCTGCACTGTCAGTTGTTACTTCTCCTTTTTCATTTCTAATTCTGTTGATTTGAGTTTTCTCCCTTTTTTCCCTGATAAGTCTGGCTAGTGGTTTATCAATTTTGTTTATCTTCTCAAAGAACCAGCTTTTAGTTTTATTGATCTTTGCTATTGTTTCCTTCATTTCTTTTTCATTTACTTCTGATCTGATCTTTATGATTTCTTTCCTCTTGCTAACTTTGGAGTTTTTTTGTTCTTCTTTCTCTAATTGCTTTAGGTGTAAGGTTAGGTGTTTATTTGAGATGTTTCTTGTTTCTTGAGGTAGGACTGTATTGCTATAACCTTCCCTCTTAAGATTGCTTTTGCTGCATCCCATAGGTTTTGGGTTGTCATGTTTTCATTGTCATTTGTTTCTTCGTATTTTTTCATTTCCTCTTTGATTTCTTCAGTGATGTCTTGGTTATTAAGTAGCATATTATTTAGCCTCCATGTGTTTGTATTTTTTGCAGTTTTTTTCCTGTAATTGATATCTATTCTCATAGCATTGTGGTTGGAAAAGATACTTGATACAATTTCAATTTTCTTAAATTTACCAAGGCTTGATTTGTGACCCAAGATATGATCTATCCTGGAGAATGTTCCACGAGCACTTGAGAAGAAAGTGTATTCTGTTGTTTTTGCATGGAATGTGCTATAAATATCAATTAAATCTATCTGGTCTATTGTGTCATTTAAAGCTTCTGTTTCCTTATTTATTTTCATTTTCGATGATCTGTCCATTGGTGTAAGTGAGGTGTTAAAGTCCCCCACTATTATTGTGTTACTGTCAATTTCCTCTTTATAGCTGTTAGCAGTTGCCTTATGTATTGAGGTGCTCCTATGTTGGGTGCATATATATTTACAATTGTTATATCTTCTTCTTGGATTGATCCCTTGATCATTATGTAGTGTCCTTCTTTGCCTCTTTTAATAGTCTTTATTTTAAAGTCTATTTTGTCTGATATGAGAATTGCTGCTCTAGCTTTCTTTTGATTTCCATTTGCACGGAATATCTTTTTCCATCCCCTCACTTTCAGTCTGTATTGTGTCCCTAGGTCTAAAGTGGGTCTCTTGTAGACAGCATATATACGGGTCTCATTTTTGTATCCATTCAGCCAGTCTATGTCTTTTGGTTGGAGCATTTAAACCATTTACATTAAACGTAATTATTGATATGTACGTTCCTATGACCATTTTCTTAATTGTCTTGGGTTTGTTATTGTAGGTCTTTTCCTTCTCTTGTGTTTCCTGCCTAGAGAAGTTCCTTTAGCATTTGTTGTAAAGCTGGTTGGGTGGTGCTGAATTCTCTTTAACATTTGCTTGTCTGCAAAGGTTTTAATTTCTCCGTCGAATCTGTATGAGATCCTTGCTGAGTAGAGTAATCTTGGTTGTAGGTTTTTCCCTTTCATCACTTTAAATATGTCCTGCTACTCCCTTTTGGCTTGCAGCGTTTCTGCTGAAAGATCAGCTGTTAACCTTATGGGGATTCGTTTGTATGTTATTTGTTGCCTTTCTTTGCTGCTTTTAGTATTTTTTCTTTGTATTTAATTTTTGATAGTTTGATTAATATGTGTCTTGGCGTGTTTCTCCTTGGATTTATCCTGTTTGGTACTCTCTTTGCTTCCTGGAATTGACTGAATCTTTCCTTTCCTATGTTAGGGAAGTTTTCAAATGTAATGTTTTCAAATATTTTCTCAGACCCTTTCTTTTTCTCTTCTTCTTCTTGGATCCCTATAATTCGAATGTTGGTATGTTTAATGTTGTCCCAGAGGTCTCTGAGACTGTCCACAATTCTTTTCATTCTTATTTCTTTATTCTTCTCTGAAGTAGTTATTTCCACTATTTATCTTCCAGGTCACTTATCTGTTCTTCTGCCTCAGTTATTCTGCTATATTTCCTTCTAGAGAATTTTTAATTTCATTTATTGTGTTGTTCATCATTGTTTGTTTGCTCTTTAGTTCTTCTAGGTCCTTGTTAAACATTTCTTGTATTTTCTCCATTGTGTTTCCAAGGTTTTGGATCATCTTTACTGTCATTACCCTGAATTCTTTTTCAGGTAGACTGCCTATTTCCTCTTCATTTGTTTGTTCTGGTGGGTTTTTACCTTGCTCCTTCACCTGCTGTGTGTTTCTCTGTCTTCTCATTTTGCTTAACTTACTGTGTTTGGGTCTTCTTTTCGCAGGCTGCAGGTTCATAGTTCTTGTTGTTTTTGGTGTCTGCCCCCAGTGGGTAAGGTTGGTTCAGTGGGTTGTGTAGGCTTCCTGGTGGAGGGGACTGGTGCCCGTGTTCTGGTGGGTGGGGCTGGATCTTGTCTTTCTGGTGGGCAGGGCTGAGCCTTGTGGTGTGCTTTGTGGTGTCTGTGAGCTTAGTATGATTTTAGGCAGCCTCTCTGCTAATGGGTGGTGTTGTGTTCCTGTCTTGTAGTTGTTTAGTATGGGGCGTCCAGCACTGGAGCTTGTTGGCCATTGGGTGCAGCTGGGTTTTAGCATTGAGATAGAGATCTCTGGGAGAGCTCTCGCCGATTGCTATTACGTGGCGCCGGGAGGTCTCTGGTGGTCCAGTGTCCTGAACTCGGCTGTTCCACCCCAGAGGCTCAGGCCTGACACCTTGCCGGAGCACCAAGACCCTGTCAGCCACATGGCTTAGAAGAAAAGGGAGAAGAAAAGATAGGGGAAAAAAAATTAGAACAATAAAGAAATAAATAAAAGAAATGAAATAAAATAAAATAATTAAAATAAAAAATAAAAAAATTACTAAAATAAAAATGTAAACATAAAAAAAGAAGAGAGCAACCCAATCAATAAACAAATCCACCAATGATAACAAGCGCTAAGATAAACATAAAAATCAGAAACAAGTCAGTCGCAGACAGCAAATCCCAAGTCTACAGTTGCTCCCAAGTCCACCGCCTCAATTTTGGGTTGATTCGTTGTCTGTTCAGGTATTCCACAGATGCAGGGTACCTTGAGTTGATTGTGGGGATTTAATCCGCTGCTCCTGAGGCTGCTGGGAGAGGTTTCCCTTTCTCTTCTTTGTTCGCACAGCTCCTGGGGTTCAGCTTTGGATTTGGCCCCGCCTCTGTGTGTAGGTCGCCCTCAGGCCTCTGTTCCCTCCCAGACAGGACGGGGTTAAATCAGCGGCTGATTAGGGGGCTCTGGCTCACTCAGGCCAGGGGGAGGGGAGGGTACGGTAGTTATAATTGGAATGCCGGGGGAGCCTGCGGCAGCAGAGGCCAACATGATGTTTCAACAGCCTGAGGCACACTGTGTGTTCTCCTGGGGAAGTTGTCCCTGGATCACAGGACCCTGGCAGGGGTGGGCTGCACAGGCTCCCAGGGGGGTGTGGATAGTGACCTGCTCTTGCACATAGGATTCTTGATGGCTGCAGCAGCAGCGTTAGAGTCTCATGCCTGTCTCTGGTGTCTGCGCTGATAGCCGCAGCTTGCACCCATCTCTGGAGCTCGTTTCGGCAGTGCTCTGCCTTCTGTGGGCAGATGGGGAAGGAATCCCCTCTCCTCGCCCACCCCGAAACAGTGGTCTCTTGCCTCTTACGCTGGTCCAGACTTTTTCCCAGACTCCCTCCCAGGTAGCTGTGGCTCACTAGCCCCCTTCAGGCTGTGTTCACACAGCCAACCCCAGTCCTCTCCCTTGGATCTGACCTCCTAAGCCCGAGCCTCAGCTCCCAGCCCCCACCTGTCCCGGCGGGTGAGCAGACAAGCCTCTCGGGCTGGGTGGGCTGGTGAGCACCCATCCTCTGTGTAAGAATCTCTCCGCTTTGCCCTCTGCACCCCTGTTGCTGCGCTCTCCTCCATGGCTCCGAAGCTTCCCGCCTCCGCCTCCCGCAGTCTCCGCCCACCAAGGGGCTTCCTAGTGTGTGGAAACCTTTTCTCCTTCACATCTCCCTCCCACTGGTGCAGGTCCCATCCCTATTCTTTTGTCTCTGTTTTTTCTTTTTTCTTTTGCCCTACCCAGGTACGTGGGGATTTTCTTGCCTTTTGGGAAGTCTGAGGTCTTCTGCCAGCGTTCAGTAGGTGTTCTGTAGGAGTTGTTCCACATGTAGATGTATTTTTGATGTATTTGTGGGGAGGAAGGTGATCTCCATGTCTTACTCCTCCGCCATCTTGAAGGTCCCTCAAAGATCTGTTATTTAAAGCAAAGAAATGGATATTCAAGAACAGGGTATTTCATAGGCATCTGTCATACTGGAGATCGTCACCTAGAAAAGACTGCAGGAGTTTGTTTTGGGGATATCATGTACTTGTATACATTGGGCTTTTGAGGTTCTGGTTTTGATTGTTTGGGATTTTTATGGATTTCAAACTGCTTCAAGGGATGATGACATTTTATTTCAAGTACACCTACCTCATCTTCAAGCTACGTATCTAACTGTAACCCTGAAGTTGTTTGCTTAGAAATTGATTTTAAAAATAATATCAGAGTAGGCAAAATCATTAGAATATCCTTAATATTAATAAAGCATTAAAGGCACCCAGAATCTTGAAAATAGATTAAATTAGAAAGACATAAACTGAAGAATAGATTATGAGTATGATAACTATACTGGTATAGGTGGGAGGGAAAGAAAGTAATGATACACAAGGAAGAGGATTAGGGTCCTTTTGACTAGGAATACCTGGATTTGAATCTGTGCACAGCAGCATACCAACATTTTCCCTGTGTTTAGTGTACTTAACTTTTTGGAATCTTGGCTTCCTCATCCAAGAGATAGGGGTTATATTATAAGAGTTAAGATAGGGAAGCAGCCACATAGCACAGGGAGATCAGCTTGGTGCTTTGTGACCGCCTAGAGGGGTGGGATAGGGAGGGTGGGAGGGAGACACAAGAGGGAAGGGATATGGGGATATATGTATATGTATAGCTGATTCACTTTGTTATAAAGCAGAAACTAACACACCATTGTAAAGCAATTATACTCCAATAAGGATGTTAAAAAAAAAAAAGATACAGTGCATGATGCATCCAACAAATTGCCCAGCAAATAGGTACTCAGTAAATGCAGTTGTTTATTATTATCATCATCATTATATTATTATTAACCTCCTAAAGCAACTTATTAGAATGACTTACACTTACTGTGTTCTGTGTGTGTACATGCTGAATTCAATTATATGATTCAGTACATATTTACTGGGTCCCTACTATGTGTCAAGAATGTTCATGGTACTATGGAAAATACAATACTAATAAAATGTACATATACTTGTAACAACGAAATTGTTAGTCTGCTCTTTATGTTATTAGCAAGGCTTCTGGCCAACAGTAAGCTGGTTAAGTTTTGGGGGAGTCAGAGTTACACTTGGATTTTCGACTGCACAAGGGGTTGGCTCAAGGGTCAACTGTATTTTAACCTGTTAATAAAAAAACAGAATCATATCTTAATTAACATGTCATGGACAATTCACTGTGTAATTGATCAAAAGTTTCCATTGTATAGTTACCAAGTTCTTATCTCATTGAGATTGAATTATAACCTAGATCATCACCATTCTTACTAACATTTTAGGGCATTTTGAGAGATTATGGTTGATTAAATATAAAACATAATTTAAACTGGGGAACCTACTTTAAAATTGGTTTGAAGATTTGTCATACCCTCCCAAATAAAATATTTAATTACATTGCATTCCAAAGTAATATCCTTCATATGAATGTTTATGTATTCACCATTCTAAAGATTTGTAGAGTTCAGGTGAGGTACCAATCACTGTGTGGGGCACTGGATATACAGTGATGCTACTGGTGTGACGTGACTGACAGTTGAGTATACGTACATAACGCTTCTCCGCATACCTGTTGTTTCCCACATAGCAGTCCACTGACTTTCTCTGTCAATGATAACAAATCTCAAAACTCTTTTGCAATCCTTCTATACTATTGGGTTGGCCAAGAAGTTCGTTCTGTAACATCTTAGGGAAAAACCCTAACGAACTTTTTGGCCAACCCAATACTTTAGGTCCATGTAACTTTCATTTTAATTTCACTATTACTGGCAGATCTTTGTTCTTTGAAGAGTACATTTGACTTAGGGAATTAGTCAAATACTGTTTGGAGCCCTATTTTGTGCACAGTTTGGAGCCCAATTTCATGGATCAGAGCTTTGAATCCTGAAAGACAGGGACTGTTAGTTATAAGACAGTTGTTCGCTTGGTTTTGTTTTATTTATTTATTTATTTGGTGGTGCTTAACTTGCTCAGGAAGCCCATTCCAGAAACAATAAGAGCACCACTTCCCAAGGTGATTGGTTTGTAAATGTCAAACCCTCATGGGACACATATCTTCAAGTTTATTACTTTCTGTTTTCTTAAGTTCATTAGTTTTTAAACATTTTTGCTCTTGTATGTCATGTCAAGCGCATTATTCATGTGAAGAGTATTTGCAGGCCTCTTGGCTTTAGCCAGGCAATTTCCTTTGTTGTACCTGATTCTGCATTATTCCTTTATCTTTGAACATTTTCTTAAAAAAAAGCTGTTTCACACACCAAGAACTTTTTCTAAAGTAATTTAGTCTGTAAAAATGGTTCTTAAAAACATAGGCTCTCAGTGCCATAAATCCATTATGATCAGTGTGCTTCCTTGTCTATTTGTGTTGTCTGGTGGTGGATGTTGTTATAGAAAAGCAGTTGGTCAACCAAATTTTTTTCCACCTTACGATAACTTGATATTTTTGCATCACTGTGCCAAATAATCTTTCTTCACTTTAAGTCTAATAGCTTGACTAGAATAAGACTTCTGTATTGATTCTTCTTTTTTTTTTTTTTTAAAGAAATTCACGTTCTTTTATTTATTTATTTATTTATTTATTTATGACTGTGTTGAGTCTTCGTTTCTGTGCGAGGGCTTTCTCCAGTTGCGGCAAGTGGGGACCAGTCTTCATCGCGGTGCGCGGGCCTCTCACCATCGCGGCCTCTCCCATTGCGGAGCACAGGCTCCAGACGCGCAGGCTCAGTAATTGTGGCTCACGGGCCCAGTTGCTCCGTGGCATGTGGGATCTTCCCAGACCAGGGCTCGAACCCGTGTCCCCTGCATTGGCAGGCAGATTCTCAACCACTGCGCCACCAGGGAAGCCCTGTATTGATTCTTCTTGCTGGCTTTCCCCTTAATATTCAACTTTTTCTTTTGATGTATATATTAATATATGATGTATATATGTATATCATCATGTGTATATGTATACATCATCATATGTATATATATGCACAACGTGTCTTTTATTTAGAAGTTTCCTGTAAGTACAGTGAAGCCCTATGATATATAATATGCCTATGATAAGCATTTGGATAATCTATAAGCCGCTAAAATTAGGATCCTCCTCCAGGGGTGGGGTTTAGTTAGGAACTACTGCCTCAAGATCACTTAGATGTCGCCTCCCTCCCATATGTAGTGAATTGTGTGGAAAATGTGTTTTTCCAGCAGTTCAGAATGACTGAAAATTATTGCTTTTCTTAAACTCACAAAACTCACCAAAATGCAAACTTTTATTCTTTTGTTAGATTGTTTTTTAAACAGCTTTACTGAAGTAAATTGATACTAATAAACTAAACATAAAGTTTACAATCTGATTACTTTTGACATATATATACACCTGTGAAACGATCACCTTGACAAGATAATGGACATATTCGTCACCCCCAAAAGTTTCCTTACGTTCCTTGCAGTCTCTTCCTGTCACTGCTCACTACCCCACTCCCATCCCCGTTCTTAGGCACCACTTATATGCCTTCTGTCACTACAAGTAAGTTTGAATTTCCTATAATTCTATAAAAGTGGAAGCGTATTGTATGTACTCCTTCTTGTCTGGTTTCTTTCAGTCAGCATGATTATTTTAGATCCACTCTGGTTATGTGTTTCAGTAATTCATTCTTTTCTGATACTGATTAGCAGTCCATTGTATGGATATATCACAATTTATCTGTACACTTGTTGATGGACATTTGGATGATTTTTAATTTTTGAATATTACAAATTAAGCTACTGTAAATATTTGTCTGCAAGTGTTTGTGTAGGCATATGCTTTCATTCCCTTTGGGTAAATACCTAGGTGTGAAATGGCTGGGTCATATGTTAATTTTTTAAAGAAATTACCAACATTTTCCAAAGCGGTTGTACCATTTTACATTCCTACCTGCAGTGCATGGGAGTTCCAGTTTCTCCACATCTTCACCAACATTTGCTACAGTCAGTCTTCTTATTTTTATACAGATATGTACAATATTTTCTCCTTCTGTGTTTTGTCTTTAAATACTGCCCTTTGAAGAGCAAAGTTTCTAAATCTTGACGAAGCCCAATTTATTCATCATGTTTTTGGTATTGTGTCTTAACAATCTTTACCTAACCCAAGGCCATAAAATTTTTTTCCTAGGTTTTCTTCCAGATATTTTACAGTTGTAGATTTTACATTTAGGTTATGATGCATTTTTAGTTATTTTTTGCATATGGTTTGAGGTATGGATCCAGGTTCTTTTTTTATGCACTGGATATCCAATTGTTCCAGCACTATTGTTGAAAATACTTCTCTTCTCTATTGAATTGCCTTTAGAATTTGGTTGAAAATCAGTTGACCAAATACATGTAGGTCTATTTCTTGACTCTATTCTGTTCAGTTGATCCGTCTATTCTAATGCCATGATTCTGACATGCCATAATCATGACACTCCTGATTATTCTACTTATAACAATAAGTCTTGAAGTTAGGTAATGCAAGTCCTCCAACTTTTTTCTTCCTTTTCAAATTTTTTGGCTGTTCTGAATCCTTTGTATTTCCATGTGAACTTTATAATAAGGTTGTCAACTAAAAAAAAGAAAAGGAAGAAAATCCACTGAGATTTTGAATGGGATTGCTCTGAATCTACAGATCAATTTGAAGAGACTTACCATATTTACAATATTTAGTATTTTGTTCCATTTATTTAGATCTTCCTTAATCTCTCTCAGCTCTGTTTTGTAGTCTTCAGTGTATAGGTCTTACACATCATTGATGTATTCTTCAGTATTTCATATTTTTGATGCTATTATGGTATTTTTAAAAATATATTTTCAGTCTCTGATTGTTCATTGCTACGACAGAGAAATAAAACTAACCTTTGTATTTTCGTCGTGTCCTGCAGTTTTGCCAAACTCATACTTTTAAAATATTTTTTTGTGAGAATTTTATTAGAATTTTTGTGTGTGGACAACCATGTAATATGTAAATAAAGATGTTTTTACTTACCCTTTTCCAATTTCAGTGCCTTTTATTTATTTTCCTTTTCTTGTTGCATGGAGTACATCCTTCAGTATAATGTTGTATAGAAGTGGTGGGAGTAGGCACATCTCTGCCTTTTCCAGATTCTAAAGGGAAAGCATTTGGTTTCTTACCTTGAAGCGTGCTGTTAGCCTTAGATTTTTTTTTTTTTTACATGCCCATTGTTAGATTGAGGAAGCTCCTTTTTATTTCTAGTATGCTAAAAGTGTCATCAGGACTAAATATTGGATTTCATCAAATCCTTTTTCTGCATCCATTGAGATAATCTTACATTATTTATTTGTTTAGTCTATTAATATGATGAATTACATTGATTGTGTTTGAATATTAACCAATCTTTCATTCCTAAGATAAGTCATATTTGGTAATAATGTATTATTCTTTGTACACATTGTTAGATTCAGTTTCCTAAAATTTTAAGAACTTTTGTATCTGATGGTCTATAGTTTTCTCTTTTTGTATCGTCTTTGTCTGGCTTTGGTAACAGAGTAAAGCAGACCCCATAGAATGAGTTGGGAAGTAGTCTTCCAGTTTTTTAGAAGAATTTATGTAGAATTGGTATCATTTCTTCCTTAAATGTTTGGTAGAATCACTGGTTAAGCCATCTGGGCCTAGGATCTTCTTTGCCAGAGGGTTTTTAACTACACACTCAATTTCTTTAATAGATATTAGGTTTTTCAAGTAACATAATATCTATTAAATACTGACATACTCCTTGAGTAAGTTGTGATAGTTTCTTTCAAATGATTTGTCCATTTCATTTAGGTTGTTAAATATATTGATATAAGATTGTTCATAGTATTTCTTTATTGGCCTTTTACTTTGTATAGAATCTAAGGTAATGCTACCTTTTTCATTCTTGATATTGGTAGTTTGGCTTTTTTCTTTTTTTTTCCTATTTAATTTGGCTGAAGTTTTATCAATTTTATTGATCTTATTGAAGAGTCAGCTTTCACTTTATGCTACTTTTGTCACTTAAACACCTAAATGGTAAGGTCTCAGATGTGTAGATTTTATTAGAACGTACAGAAATGAAAATGATCTGATGCTGCCTGGAGAGCAAGAAGGTTTTGGGAATCCACTCTGTATGGACAGAGAGTGTCTGGGTAGGTAAAAGGACTCCAGAAGGAGGAAAGGAACAAACCAGGAGGCACCAGAAATCATACTTTCTACTCTGCCATTTGAATGACTTTTCCTACAGTGTTTGAATCCAGTCTTGTCTGGATATGTTTGATAATTTGAACAGCTACTATGGATGTATTTCAAATCCCATTTTAACCAGGTGCTTCTTTTTTTTTTTTTTTAATATTTGTTTTTCAAGGGTGTGTCTTGTTTACCTCTGGCTGATGTGGATATCTTTTTTTTTTTTAAACTTTGGGTTTATTTATTTATTTATTTATTTATTTATTTATTTATGGCTGTGTTGGGTCTTCGTTTCTGTGTGGGGGCTTTCTCTAGTTGCGGCGAGTGGGGGCCACTCTTCATCGCGGTGCGTGGGCCTCTCACTATCGCGGCCTCTCTTGTTGTGGAGCACAGGCTCCAGACGCGCAGGCTCAGTAACTGTGGCTCACGGGCCTAGTTGCTCCGCGGCATGTGGGATCTTCCCAGACCAGGGCTCGAACCCGTGTCCCCTGCATTGGCAGGCAGATTCTCAACCACTGCGCCACCAGGGAAGCCCCCAGGTGCTTCTTTTACTGAAGATGAGCATTGTTTTAGTTTGGTAGCTTTGAGTTTTCCTTCGAAGTCAGTATAGAATGGTAGAATAGGGCCTTGGAAATCAGAGGGTCCTTAATTCCAATACAACGTCTACAATTTCCAGGCTATATAACCTCAGGCACATTTCTCAGTTTCACTGCACTAAGATCCTTGACTGTAAAATGGGAATAATAATACTTATCATACCATGTTGCGAGGGCTTAAATGAAATAACAGATTATTGGTACATCGTAGGCTCTCAACCAGTTCTACCTCTATCTTCATCCCTACGCTCTCTACCATTCCTACTCCCTGGCTGCCCCTCTACTCAGAATGTTAAGAGCAAAATGTTAACTAGTGGGAGGAGAAGCAGAGAGAACAAGGAACTCTTTAACTCATCTTTGCTGTGGTTCTTTTTAGCAACATGGAAACCAATAAACTGGCATACCTCTTGAGGCAATTTTTAGCAACACTATACAAAGATTTAGGGCTTAACCTTCAGACACGTGTGTGATACTCATAGTTCATAAATAATGTAACTGGAGCCACAAATTATGTGGGAAATTAGGTTCTGATGTCAATGAGTTTGAGTTGGAAATCTCATTTTTTTTAAAGTACTTTGGAAAAATCCTGCAGGAAGGCACCACAGTGGAGACTGCTTTAGGGCCTTATGTTCAGTAAACCTCACAGAGCTAGTTGGGTTTTTTTTCAGTGTGGATATTTTTTTTTACTTCGACCACCTGAAGATGTAGCTGGCTTGAGTTTAGAATTGGTGTCATACAAAATAAATGAGTGTAGCTTTACTGTTAGGCTCCTACTCAAAGCCTCACTGCATAAAAGGCATCTGGGAACTGAGGCCTCCTGGAGCAATAGCTGATTCAAGTCCTCCAACTCTTGGGTTTACAAAAAGGAATGTCTAATGGAATGGCTGTTGGAACTGTCCTCACTGCCTAGATTCTTGCAGTGCATGTATAGTTGAATTCCGTAACTTAATTAAGGGTATTAGCTACTCCACTTTTAGATTCTCTAAAGAGAAATGCTGCTTCTTCATTTCCTTACCTTCTAAGGTAAGGCTCGAAGGTCAAAATGAAAGTTCACACCTCCCACTTTGCCATTTAGCATTCCTGTTGACATCACTAATTGGCAAAAGCACTCTTTTCGAAAGAGCTTGGTTGTGAGTTTAGACTGCTTGTCAACCTACTTGGCAAGGCATGCAGGACCAATAGATCTGATTATTGTGCTTATATAACAAAACCAAATTTTAGTGCATATTCTAGACCAGGGTTTAGCCAACTATGACCAGGAGCTGGTCACGTTTTTGTAAATAACATTTTATTAGAACACAGCCACGCCCACTTATTTACATACTGTCTATGAAGGCTTTCACTCTACAGCAGAGATGCTAAGTAGTTATAATGGACACCCTGTAGCCTGAAAGCCTAAAATATTTATAATCTGGTTCTTTATAGAAAAAGTTTGCTGAGCCCTGTTCTAGACCTTTGTAAGTTTAGAGCAGAAGCTCAAACTGTGGCCAAATGACCACGGAGATCAAAATGACCAAGGGGATGGTAAAAAATGTAAATTTCTGGACATTACCAGGTACCCACTGAGTCAGAACCTCTTGGGGTAGAACCTGAGAATCTGCATATTTTAAAATGTTCCAGGTGATTTTTAGCACACGCTGAAGTTTTGCTACCACCGGTTTAGTGAAGAGGAAAATTAACCTGAAAGTAATGCTATTTATAAATGTACGCCTTCTACAAATAAACTAGTGTTACCTCTTGTCTAGAAAATAGGGTACTGAGAGAAGAAACTATATGTTTGCACTTCTTGTTTTGTACTTTAAAATTTTGGAAAGACATGCCGTAAGGGAAGATACCATCTAGTTGGGGGAGACATTAATTGTTTGAAGAACAATTTTAAAAATGAAATCCAGAGGACAGATTGTAAATTCTGAGGAGAGCATGACCTTTGTAGAGAAGCATGGTTGGTCCTGGTTCGCTGCTGAATCTTGAACTGCATTTGATGAGTCACAACATGTAGGGGGGTAAAATAAAGAAAACTGAAAATTACGGAGCACTCCAGATGGCAAGGGTAAATATTACCATGTAAAACTTTTATTTCAGTCATATATATATATGTATATGTATATACACATACACGCAAACCAGTTGCCATAATACAGAGTGTATCTTACACTGTCAGTTGCTATCAAAAAATTTTTTTCAACTCCATCCTTAAAGATCATGTTTAGGGATCACCTGAGGTAGGGCTAAGAAGAGGCAAAGTAGCTGTCCCCAGAGGTAATACATAGCCTTTCTTTACACATAATAAAAAGCAAACTGTTACTTCTTTTTTAATAAAATAATGCATAAATACACAGACATGGCATATGCATATTTTCCAAATCCACTGTCTTCCCCTGGGCAAGCCTGATAAATTAAAGGAATTGTAGAATTTTAGACTTGAAAAGACTTTAGAAACTATTGCTTTTACCTCTCAATTTTACAGGAAAGGAAAATGAGACTGAAAAATAAACAGTTTGCCTAAGGTCACATGCTAAGCAAGAAAAAGACCACCTAAGAGAGTTTCTGGATGCTACACTAGAGATGCCAGCCGGTTACTCATGAGCTGAGCCTTTCTGGACTCTCAGAAAAGTCAAAAGATCAAGGAACCCTGGTCGTCGGGCTCATGGCACAAGTTGGCCAGAGATGAGTGGTGTTTGCCTCCTTGGCTGGATAAACTTCTTTCTCATTCACCCAAGTCCCCACCACTCTATTTTGGCCCTGGCATGTTATTTTACTTACAATTGAGAAATTCTCTTATAAGAGAAAAATATTTCTCCATTCACATGTATTATTTTCAGAAGCAAAAAGTAAATAAAATCTAGACCAAGAGGACCATGTGTTTAACCAAAGATAGAGATTATATTTCTGTATGGAAACAAAGAATATTCCTAGGATTTGTACTTTGAATGTTTGAAAGACCACGAAAAGCCTTTGTCTTACACTAGCCTCATTTTGCCTTTCCTGCCTGACCCCCGGTGGGAAAAGACAAGGCCGGATGATGTAAGGTTCTTTTTTTTTTTCTTTAAATTTTTATTGGAGTATAGTTGATTTACAATGTTGTGTTAGTTTCAGGTGTATAGCAAAGTGAATCAGTTATATATACACATATATCCACGCTTTTTTAGATTCTTTTCCTATATAAGCCATTACAGCGTATTGACTAGCGCCCTGTGCTCTACAGTAGGTCCTTATTAGTTATCTACTTGATATATAGTAGTATGTACATGTGAGGTTCTTTAACGTGTCAAAAGTACATGGCTCACAAGTGGCAGGCCAGGAATGAGAACTTCCATTTTCAGTGCCCATCTGGGATAGGTACAGTGTTTTCAATGTTGGAAAGAGCCTTTATGGTTGTTATTACTGTTATGATGATGGTGTTGGTAGTTCTCTTATGAGTTAATTATGGACACTGCATACAGTCTCATTTAATCCTCACGATGGTATTCTGGTAACACTTCCCAAATTTTACAGTTGAGAGAATTAAGGCCCAGTCTGGTTATCTATTGCTGCATAACAAACTACCCCCAAACTTAATGTCTTTAAATAACTCTTTTACTAGACCTGAGGAATTCTATGAGTCAGGAACTTGAGCGGGACTTGTCTGAATGAGTCTTTTGCAGCTTCTGATTGTAGTGACTCAGCTGTTCATCTACCTTGGCTGGTAGATGAACAAATATGGAGGGTCCAAGAGGGCTCCCTTCACATGGCTGATCCCTCAGCTGGAATGGTGAAGTTTGGACTCAACTGGGTCTGTTGGCCAGAAGGCCTGTCTTGCATGGTGTTTTCAAGATAGTTGGACTTCTTACATGGCAGTTCAAGGCACTACTGAAAAGTATTCTAAGAGAGGCAGTTGGAAGCTGTGTGGCCTTTCCTGAATGAGGACTTCCAGTTCATGTTTCTAAACCACATTCTTATTTGGGTCTGTGGGGACAGGTGTTGCCATTCTTGTCACTTAGTCAGTTTGTAAACCCAAGCCTTAGGCAAATTTCTGCACTTCTTTCTAACTAGTGCTTCCTTTGTAAGGCAACCTCTGGCCTCTTTAGAGAGAGCGAGGGAGGACTCATACCTTCTTTGACAATCCATACTTAGAAACGCTGTAAAAACCAAAGGCAAACATAGCTCTCTCCAGTCTATGTGTGTGTGTGTGTGTGTGTATGTTTTAATTCTTTTTAAATAATGATAACCCCTTAGGGTTATAGAACATCACATAAGATTCAGATGAAAATGTTTTGCAGCTAAAGGCTGGGTGGTAAAATCTACAGAACCTGTAACTGGGAGCCAGAAAACTTGGGCTTGATTCCCAACTCTGCCACTTCCTTGCTGTGTGGTGTCCTGGGCACGTCAGTTTATCTGAGCCTCAGTTTCTTCATCAGTGTTATGAGATGGTTGTACAAAGTCACATCTAGGCTTATGGTATATATACCTACAATTATCACACTTTTTAACTGTATGGGTGTGTACAACCTTTCTTGTACTTCTGGTTTCTACCAGCTTGTAACCAAGAATATTGTAGTGGCAGAAGAGGGACACAAGCACAGTTACAAACCTTACCATCTGTACTTGATAAAGCAGCACACCCCACCCAAGTACTTTATTTCTTAATAAAATTCTTTAGGGCAAATATGTACTGATTTATCCAGTGATAGTGTTAGTATTCCTTTTGACTTAAGCATCTTTCTTTACATGACATCAGGTTTTTGGTAGTCAAATGTTGTGCTTGCACCAGATTACCTAGATATTTGTGTTCATTTAGCATTCTAAAAATGCACCCACATTTTTTAATGCTCCACACTGAGCTCCTTTATATGTTTGCTCTTTTTTTTTTTCCCTTTTGGTAAGTCTCCTTCCATAAAGAAATACGATAGCAGCAGAAGAGGCTTTTTGTTGTGTTTTGGAAATCCGCCTTTGAATAACCCTTAAAGTACATTAACAATATACCCATAAATGATAGTGGCAGGCTTTCTCTGCACCCGAGTCCCCAGTCAGGGATAATATTGCCACAGCGGCCCAGGCTTCTTTCAATTAGATTGTTTGGTGAGGGTGTGGATCTGTGTGACACGCACAGCCTCCCGTAAGGAGCTTTCTTTTCCCTGTTCTCAGCTGTGCTCTCCCCAGCTCTCCTCTCTCTTCCTTTCGCCTCTCCTACTCATCCCACTTCCCTTTCTCTTCCTCCTCCTCCTTGCCTTTTTCTTCCTGTTTTATTAGGTGGGGAGGGAGGGAGAGCCTGAGTGCTTCCTTATTGCAGGAGCGCTCCACACTGCTCTGTCTTTGCCCCCCCCACCCCCGCCGCCACCCTTAGGTTTTCTCCAGTGCTACTTAGTATCTGATTTCCGTGGTGTTACGGTATCCCAACCACTGCGACTGCAGGAAAGCAGGCCACAGCCTTTTTCAGAACTTCTTTGGACTTTTTTGATACCCTACCAAATCAAATAGCTTTTCCTCTTCCACAAAAATCCAAAGTTAGGCAATTACAACAGCACTGTGTATTGGGAAAATTTTTGTTTCGCTGCTTATATTTTTAGATTTTGTTCTTTGATAGTAACATATGAAAGGTTAAAAAAACTTTTTTTCCAACTAAAATGATGGTTTTTGATGGGAACCAGAGGTATGGTTACAATTACATAGTCATTTATTCATCTTGGTTTTGTCTTTCTTGTCTTACCTTGAATTTTAGGACACCCTCTCAAGAAAGCTCACAGCTTTCCCTCCAGTGCCCTTCTGTTGGGAGAGAAGAAATGGGAAGAAATGAAACTTTCCCCCACAGATTTTAGAGAACCTGACTTAGGTCAGAGAAAGAGGCCAACCAAGTGTTCAACATAAATGGCAACAGTAACAGTTAGAGGTTTTGTAAGGTATTTTTCCTTTTAAAGCCGAATATTTTGTAACTTCAGTAACTTGACAGAGCAAAATTGCTAAGGATAGGCAATCCCCTGATAAATATGAGGCTGTAAAATTGGAAGAAATTTGTTTATATGTGGAACAAAAATATTTTTTAGTGGTAACCAAAAATTATGTTTGAAAAAGAGGTGATACTGACTAGTGTTTAATCCGCGTGACAATTTTCCTTCAAGATCCTTATGAACGTTTCAGTGACAGAATTTCACACGTATATATTCAGAGATAAATGTTTTTAAAATGAGGAGCTTCTTTTAACAGAATCACAGCATCGCTCAACTCAAATTAAGTACTGATGGTGTGCAAAAAGTAGTTTTTCAGTCTGTGTTCACCCACAAATCTGAAATCAATATATATATTTTATAGTCTTTTTTTTCCCCCAAATGGGTAGATTTCTTTAGTTCAGTGAGCTAAATTTTGATTTGTAGGAGGCTTTGATGGTTCTATTCTGAAACCTTGCAGAGACATAATAACAATGCTGATTGATTATGCATATGGCTTGATTAACATTGTTACAGTATTGCTTTAAAAATGGGTCTGATGTTACATATCACTCAGGCTGCAGTTAATAAACAGCTGTGGTATACAACTAGTCTGAGAGATTTCTCGCTAGGTTCTCAGAGGGCAGAATTAATAATCTTGTTTTGGAATTATACCTTCTAAAATGCATTTTAAAGTTGTGTTTGAACTTATTCATGGAACCACCACTTCCTTAAAATTTTAAGAATATCACTCTTCCCAGAAGTGTGTATTTAATTGTACTCTCTAAAGATATAGAGACATTTTGGTTTTGTTTTTTTTCAATAGAAGGGATTGTTTGGTAATTAGAGATGGTTGTTAAAGAGGCAAATTATTTTGAAAATACACATTTATTGAGAGGAGATCTGGGAATGTAAACTAGACAGAGAGGTTACATCGACAATAGCGTAATACCAGTACGGCAGCAGTTAGGTAAATTGGTATATAAACAAGCATCTGTTGCAGGAATGTAAGAATGACATCATAAAGGATGTATAGAAAATTTTAATTGAAAAAGACTGATGCATAATTGCAGGCTGACTTTAAGTCTAAACTGATTTTGCCAACAGAGTAAAAGTGGGATTCTTTTAAAACATTCCAATAATGTAAAGTATTTAAAATGTAATGTCCTGTTAATGTACCTAAAAATTAGACTCTAGGTCATCCAATAAGAGTACTGCTTACAGTAATACAGCCTATGTAATATGCAATTATCTTGACAATAGTTTTATTTTTCAACAATTTTGTCATAAAACAGCAGTAAGATACAATGAATTTGATTCATTTTTTGTGTGTGAATCATTTAATAGGCCATTACATCTACTATATTAGACTCCATTCTCCTTTCAGAGCTTTTCATTATAAGGCTGTCTTTAATGGAAAGAAGTTTAACCTTCCCTCCCAGATAGATTGAACCCCATAACAGTGTAAACATTCTCATTATAAAATAAAATCCCCTTCCCCAAGGGCAGTGCTATAATTATGTTGCAGAGCATCGTGTGAATGTTTCTCTTCAGAAATGCTGTCTCATTCTTACTCTCAAGTTTTTATCATTTTCTAACAATCAATAATATTTTAAATTATAGTTTAATAAAATGCATATGATCTAGTTTAAAAATTTTTTGAAGTTATTTTAATCAACTTTGAGAAGTCATCAGTAAAATTGCTGTTGATTTATAAATAGGATAATTAGAGGCTTTCCTCCTAAGTACTGTTCACTGGCATTGTGGCTGTTTTTATTGCCTAGTCAAACCTCTTCATTCAATTTTAAAATTGCCTTTTGAATGAACTGCACTATAAGCTTGCCAAATAGTGTCACCGTTAATACTTTACCTCCTGTATTTCATTGTCCAGTCTGCAAATGCACAATCAATTGTTTGATAAGGGGGGTCAATGAGGTTGTACTAGTTTTTAAGTGAATTATAACCAAACAGTTCAGATTATGTCACACACTTATTGTTATTGTAGAGCTGCGTTTAAAAGATAGCAGGACAGTACTTTGGTTCATTTTGCACTGTTACATCAAGAATGTATCTGTACAAATCAGGATACTGTGGTTCTTCAACAAATTGCCAATCTTTATATTGGCAATATAAAGAGAAAAAAGCGCCACTTTCAGATTTGTAGACTTTTACCCCTTGTGAATGGTTTACTGAAAGTGACAAACCTCCCATGTTCCTAGTTTAGAAAGAGACAGTCTGGTTTCTATGTGAATGTGTTAAAACAAAGATTTCAGATGATTATTTCAAGATAATAATTTTATGAAGATGCCAAAGGAAATATTCATTGCAAGGCCTGAGGACCATATGTTGTTAGTATGAAAATGCGTAGCTGATCCAGGTTATCTGTTACATAGGTAGCAATTCTATTTCCATAAGTGTGTGAACTCATTGGTATAGAGTGTGTATTGTAAAAGGTATTTTTTCCACCCTTTGACTTGTAGATGCATAATTATACCCTCTTTTCTGGGTTACTTTCATGAGAAGGAAGTCAGGATTTTCTTAAATGCGTACCTTTCTGCTTACGCAGAATTGGTGAGGGTTTTTGAGAAACATAAAAGGCAAAAAAGTAAGAAACTTTGTGCGTGTTGCGTCTAAAAGCAAGTCTGTTTGTGTGTGTCTCTCCCTTTGTAACAGAAGGAATGTTTCTTATGTTTCTGTCTTCAGACAGTTGGCACACATTTCATCTCAGCAGCTGCTTTCTCTTAAAGTGCAGTAGAGTGTAGGACTGTAGTGACACCAGCATTAATACTTCACATTCTGCTATCATATGCTGTCACTGGGAAATATGGATCTAGGTTACATGTGTTTGCAGACTTTGTACTGCTGAATTATGAAAGCTGACTCTGTTGGAGGATTGTGTTGTATTCAGAGACTGTGAACTGAACAATAAATGAATGCAGGAGGCTGTGTAGAGTGATATACCATGCTCTCCTTTTGGGGCCTAACTGAGCCTGAGCTTTAAAATTTAGAACGGCCAAATTGTGCTGGAAAAGACCTTAAAATAAACATCTAAATAATTTTGTCAAAAGGAATTTGTATGCATTGTCTTTCACTTTAAAATTTGTTGATTCTTTTTTTTTTTTCCTACAGTTGTACAAATTGTTGCACTTTAGGTACATAAAACAGTAAAGCAAATTACAAATGATCAAAGAAAAATGTTTTCCCATTCAGATAAAATTTTGCAAAGGAAATTAATTGTTAATGTCACTGTGGCTATGAAGATTTAAATAGTGTTTTAGATTTTATTTCTTTTATAAATAGTCTAAAGTACAACACTCAGGAAACTAGTAAGATAACAGTCGTTCTTTTTTCTTTGCATCTGAACTATGTCTGCACACACGCACACAAACACGTATGCACACACACACGTTCCTCATCTCATCTGTAAATATATACATACATATATGTTGATTTTTAAGTTATTAATAAAATTTCTGAAAGAGCAATTACTGTTGATTTATAAACTGAATATTTAGAAGGTAGTAAATAATATAATATTATCCTAGTAAAATACGACTGAGCACATGTGAGGAATGTTTTTAGGTGAAAACAAATTTATAGATCAGTGTCTGGAGGTATAGACCAAAAAGGAGAGTCAAAGCCGAGAGGCTGCATTTTGGACTATTGTGAGTAAGGGGTGGGTGTTCAGTACTTACTGGCCCTCAGTACTTTGATGTCTTTTTAAAATTTCACTGCAGGTTAAATTTGTTTGGCTAATTTGTAAGTTTACTTTGGGACTCTCTACTTTTGGAGTTGAATTGATGTTTTAGGTACTGGGGCATAGATGTTGTTTTTTGACCTGTATTATTTGCAATGAAAACTGCCTTAAGACGCATCTTGTATCATACAAGCTACCCACTTATTTCCAGGTTGCATTACAAAGCACCAGTTTCAAGTGGTTTAAACTACTTTTATTTAGGTCACATAGAGGTCTAAAGTTGTGAAAATGCAATTTTGTAAAAGTTTAGGATTATTCGTCTTTGAATCAGCTATTTATATTACCTCGTTTTGCTATTTGAGAGAAACAAGCTGTCTTCATAGCCTGCTGTTAAACAATGGCTGTGACAGTGATGTTCACTCATGTAAAGAAGCTAAGGAAGAATTAGGACTTGTTTTGAATTTTATAAATCCCGTTTTTCTCTTTTTTCAAGACTCCATGTCAAAAGATACAAATTCTCTGTCCCCAAATCATGTGAAGAATTTGCATTCTTCCTTATTATTTTGCCTACTAAGTGAGCAAACTGGTCACTGTTACAGAGAGGTATTTAATACTTGACAGTCTGCAAAACATCCCATGAGTAGCCTGGAATGATCATTTTCTGTCCTGTGGCTATCTCTTCATGATTCCGTATGTCTAAGTATGACCAGATAGGCAACGTTTCCTTGCCGCTTTTCCTTGTAAAAGTTGACTTCTAAGTGGCCCATTTAAAAATGCCTTCAGTGTGAGTCTGTGCACCTCAGGCGAGTCTACTTCCTCATCTCAAGAAGGCAAAACCCAGGGGGCTCATCTTCCCTTGCAGCAATCTGTATGGTACCCCAGTGTGGTACACATAAGATTTTCCTTTGAACAAAGCAGCTATTTGACAGAACAGTTTCCTATCGTTTGTGCACAAGAAGTGCTGTGTACTGCATTCAGGGCCGTCATGACTGTCCATTAGAGCTTCATTCTGTAACCTGCCTTGAGTCGGTGCTACCTATGGAAACTTTAACTGTGTTTGTCAAAGCAAAGGGCTCTTGCTGAAAAGCATACTGTCTGAGGTTGGGATCTAAAACGCCACTGTTAGCTGATTGCAAAAACATAAAACACATCAACAGTTTTTTGGCAATAGAATTAAACGTGGGAATGAATCGAATGAAAGGTGGAAGCAGCACTTTTTGCTCTTAGTCACGGTTCTGTGCAATTGGGAGCCATTAAATACAGCCTGTAGGGTTCCACCACAACTTCTCTGTGAGGGCTGTAGGACCTCGGGTTCCCTTTGTGTTTCTCTCCCATCCCCACAGCCATCCTTATTGAAAAAAGGAATCATTAAAGAAAACTTCTGAAAGTGCCTTCCAAGAAATGCTAAATTTTGGTTCTTCCCCTGATTGATTAAGGTAGAATGGGTTGGAGGTTGAATTAGAAGAATAGCTTTTAATATAATCAGACAGAGCCACACTTTCAACATGTGAATGCATGGTATGTCTTTTAGGTTAGCTAAGTAACATCCTTTTTAAAATTCCCTTTTTCCTGTCTCTTCTTCACTTCTGCCAATGTGTACACATGTTCGGTCTTCCAGTATGTACAACATCTTTGGCAGGTGACTTAGCTTTATCTAGTTTTATTATTTTTCAGAAGTTTCCTGTAAAATTCCTTCTGTTTGGAAGAGTAAGGTACAATCAGTAAGGAAGCTCTAAATTGTAATTATCAATTATAATCAGTATGGTAAATTTGGTATCCTTTCCATATTGCTTATCTCCTCAAAAGTTAATTGCACTTTTCAACCTCAAACGTTGGCAAAACTTGAGCTTTTTACTCTTTGCAACATAGCATATGTCAAAAATATCTGGACTTCAAGGAGGAAACTAAGGCAGAAGTGATTAGATAATTTGGTTGTGTCAGAGAGAGTTAAACTTCGCCTTTATTGAGGTAATGATCATGGTTTATGATGGCTGGTTCTGTGCCCATCTATAGCCTCTGACACATTTTTGGAGAGCATTACTTATACTCTCTGGATATAATTTAGAGTGCTTGCTATAGTGAAAAGAACTCCAGGCTAGTGGTTGGAGTTGCAGCACTGTTACTAAGTAGCTGTGTGTGTGGTCAGGCCTGTCATTTAACCTTTCACGACCTTAGTGTCTGCATCTGTAAAATGAAATTGTTGAACTGGATTATATCTCAAGTCCCTCTAAGTTTTAAAAGTCTGTCATTTTATATTTCTAATTAGAAGTTTGGTCCTGTCATAGTTATGTAAGATTTTTGAAATACATGAATTCCAAAAGTTATTGTTATCTTTAATCATCATCATCACAAGCAGTAAAGCTAAAATATTTTTTAGTTTTGGAAAAATGACTTTTAAAATGAGATTGGAAAGTGCTCTATGTTCTTCAGTTTGCAAAGCTAGAACAAATAGAGGTCGGAATGTAGATTTCATAAAATCAGTCTCAGGTTAGTAAGATTTTTAGCTTTTGCTTTTTCCTTAATTGTCAAGTAAATTACATATTTCAGTATGTTATTTATGTAACACTAATTTCGTAATTAGCTATTTACATTATCTCTAGATAAAATTAAAGGTAGAGGGTCCCTCTTTCCCAGCCCTGCTCCTAAACTCTGACAATCAATTATGTCAGTATTTAAACATGTTCAATTTTTTTATTGTTTACATTTACATTTAAAGAAGAGACTCATATTACCTCTGGGCTCATAGTTATCTCATGATCATGTGGTTTTCCAACAAATCAAAGAATATCAGCTTCTCTTTCTCACCATTCGATATAGTCAAAAGGGAGTTTTGAATTAAGTGGCCAAGGACCTGGCTACCATTTCCAGCTCTGCCATTTACCGAGCAAAGTACTCAACCTATACAGAGCTCTAGTCTTCTCATTTGTAGAGTGGAGATGATATACCTTCTCTTCACAAAGGGCATAGTGCCTTTGTACATTCCAAATATTTGATAAATGTGTGCTTGACTCAACAGAATTGAGCTGTGGAATTTTGTCCTAAACTCTGTCCATTTTTATTTGTTTCTGCAGGACTACCTCATCAAGTTTGGGGGTTGGGAGATATTATTTAGGTAAAATAATTGTTTAGCAGTCCTCTCTGTGTGTTAACTTTAATTTCTCCATTCAGCTGAGGTAGTTGCTTTTGAATCTTTACTTGGCCAAGCAAACATCAAAAGTTGAGCTGATTTCATTGGAGAAGGAGTGGAGGGCCTACCTTGTTGCTTTCTCCTGCCCCTTTCTTTTCTCCTACCTTCCTGTAACCCAGAACTTCCTGGGCTCTTGTAAACAGAGTTTAAAAATCATTGTTCATCTATAATTGAGCAGTAAAACCATTTATGCAATAGGACTTACTATTTAGAATGGCTCCCTTGAAACTGGGCTGGAATAAGCTTCCAGGGCATTCATTACCTTTGTATTACAGGAAAGTAAGAAAGGTTGTTTGCCAAATTTGTATTACTCAGCATTTTAGATATAATTGCCAGGAAATTTCGCTTACAGAAATAATCCTTTTCTTCATTCTTAAAGGTCCAAAATCCTACATTTTTGTAGTATGTTTGGTTCACAATAGATAGCTGTCCATTTGGATTGGCTGTATGTTGTTCTCAAGTTGCAATTTCCAGTTAGATTAAAGAGATCAGATAATTTATGCATATAGTATTGTTTAACATTAATAAAGGTTATCCCTCTCGAAGGATCTCACCAAGGGAAATTGGTTTCAACAGCTAGTCATTTGAGTCTAGGCAAAGGTGGAGAAATGTGGGCACAGAGTAAAACTTGCCATGTTTTAAAATCCTGTGTGCCTGTTTCAGGATGTCCCAACTAATTTTTAAGCTCCTTAGCAGTCAAGATCTTGTCCTCCCACCTTCAGCCTCCCAGAAGGCAAGAGGACATGATGCACAGTTCTAAGTGCTTAATCAGTAGTTGTTTTGATTAACCACTGAAGGTGGTATTTGTAGGACTAATAGAAGTGAAGTCTATGCTCGCTAAATTTAATAATCTTGTCTTTGAGTGTTTTAAACTCTAAAAAGGTTTTTGTGGGTTGAAAAGCCTTGTTGTTAAGCCAGATAAAGCCCCTAAATCTGTCATGTGCATGCTAAGGACTGTCCAGTTAGAGAGATCTTGTTTAGACTTTAGGCCCTGCTCTCTCTGTTGTCCGATCCCATGTCGTGGCTTACCAGCAGGTTTTGAGGACAGACCACCTTCCTGGGGAGTGGTACACATCCTGCTTAGCTTCTGAACAGCCTTGCTGTTATGGCCCCACCTGGCTGAGAACTGTGTCCCGCCTGGGAGCTACGATCAGCCTGCTGAGTGACCTTGGATGAGTCAAGTCACTTAAATTCTCTGAGTCTCTGCAAATGAGATGAATTGAGTGAGTGATTGCATCCAGTTTTAAAACTCTGTGAGTCTTTAAGATAGTTTAAATAACTGAAAATATGTGTATTCTCTTTGAATTTTGCTGATGGGTGAGTAGGATTATTTTTACACACACACACATGCACACACATGCACACACACACTCAACGCCCCTTTATGTAGGGATGTGCATGCTACAGTGAGACCAAAAGATTAGAGCAGCAGGTTATAGGGAAAATGTGAAATACACCTCTTTTTCCTGGACATCAGATTCTTACTTCCTTCCACACAAAACTGACCAAGCACACGGCAAAATAAAAGCTAAGTCTCATTCTTGATCATCCACAGCTTGAACTTGGATGTTCAAACAACTTGAAGTTGTTTGCTGTCTGATCCAGAGATTTTGGATGCGTGGCATTTCGTGTGAGCAAAGAAATAAACAGACTAAAAAGGTTGTAGAAAACTGTAGATTTAGTAGAATCCCTGAGATGGTTTAGGTTTAGAATGGCAAACAGATGCAAAGGCTTTTTCTGGCCTTTGTTTTCTGAGTTGGCTGTACCCTGCCTACAAGAGGCCTAGATTCTTGGTATTCTCCCCTCCCTCTCCCCTTTTTTGTGAGCTTCTAGGATTCACTTTCAGAGTATGATTTGTCTGAAAAGATTTGTTTGATTAGAAGAAAGTGTGCCCAGAGAATGATGCCATATTTTCTTGGATTATTCATTTTATTAACTTTCCACTGTCTGAGGCAGGAGGACAGAGTACTGAATCTGGCATAGCCAACATTCAACCTCCCAGAAACTTGTAGAAAATGTTGGGCCTTTCATCCCCCCTAGATGACCATTAGGATGAGGCTTTTTCTGGGAGGAAGTCCAAAATCATCTCAGATGTGTAGGTTTTGGAGATTATTCAAAAGAGTTGCTCCATGGAATGTGAGACATTCCCAAGGTCAAATCAGTTTATTTAGGCAGGATTATCAGTAAACAACATGAAAAGGAAAGCAAGAATCCACTTCTGTAAACTTTAGCCTTTTCTGAAAATCTGTGTCCAATCTAAAAAAAGGGGTAGTGCTTGTGAAATACAGAATTCTATAAATGTTAGCATAATCTGGATTAATTTGAATAATTAACTACATAATGCATACAATAAAGAAAAATAAGATTCTTTTCTAAAAATTAGCATTCTATTGAAATAATTACTTTATGTATATATATTTTGTTGTTATTGTTGTTATTGTTTTTGTTCCCAAGATTGATATTTCTTCAAGTGACAAGAATGTTCCCAGGTTTTTCATTCCAAAAGGATTTTAAAAAAAAAATTTAATGTCAGTGTGTTTATTTTAATAAGTTTTTTTTATTGCAGCAAATTTTATGTCTTTTAAAAAAAAAAGTTTTATTTGCTTTATCGTAGACTTTTAATCTGTTCTCCCATACCTGCTATTAGATCAAATGATAGAGCTTTAAGCTAAGGACTTACACAAACTCCTGTAAATAATACCCCTCTCTTCTCATTTAAAGCCAGCAGGACATCCCATCATGACTACCTCTTAATTAGATGATATTTTGATCTGTGTTCCTATTCATTAATGCTTTGTTTTCTGGTGTCATGTTAGCGTACTATTTACTCACTAATACAATTTTGTGACATATTCCTAGGAGAGCTGGACCAGAGGAGATTCTCTTTGGCTCAGGCTTTCCACTATATTGGTTGACATAATTTCCAGATTAATATATGAGTAAAATCTCATAATACTGGAAAATCCCTAATTTTAAGAAATAAAGAATCTTTAAGAAAAGCCTGTTCAACCCTTAGTAGAAAAAGACTGACTTTCACACACTGGTTATCTAACTTCCAAAGCATTTTTACTGCATTTGCTTTCACGGAGTTGGTCCATTGTCTTCACACAGCTCTCTCTCCTGCCGCTTCTGCAATGTTGTGCTTGCTATTTTTTTCCCTAATATTTAATGCAGTGCATTTTATGTTCTTCCTTTTATTTCATTTTATGTTGTATTGTGTTATGTATTTCACTGTTGGATCTAAATTGGGGAAGGGAATCCTGCTTTGTTCTTGTACTATAATGAAGATAGAGTTTGTTAATATAAATGTAAACTGCTGTCTTAGGTGCATCATCACATGAAGACTGTTTCATAATTGAATATGTTGGTACTAGATAGATTTAGAAAATTACAGTCCCTAAACACCTACTCAGAAAGAGATGAACTTAATGGTTTGTTGTAGATAGTTTCATTTTAAAATATTTTAGAAGAATGATTTGTAAGAATATGTACAATGCAAAGTAATGATGATAACAGTGGAACACTTAAAAAAAATATAGGCAGCAATTACATTCAACATTTATTAGGATCTTTGTTCTTAGAAAGTTAGATATTTTTGAGGATTTCAAAATATGGATGGTAAAATTAGATTAGATTGAGAGGGAGAAATAAGTTTGCACAAGCACGTTAAGGACACATTACCTACTTTAGTAAACATCACTATAAAGTGTATTGCTTTTTATTAAATTATCTGCCTTCACAGAGCGATAATATTTTTAAATGTATATTTATTGAGTGTTAAAAATGATGCAATGTTGGCAATTTGAAATCCACTTTCCTCATTTTTCTAAGTGAAATGAAGAAATATACATGAACACATCTTCAGTTAAGAGTGGAAAAGATTATTTTAAATAATGCAGATGTGAAAATAGGTGACCAGTAAGAAATGTATGCGAAGTGCTGATGGTTAATGCTGCATCGCCAAAATTCATATTTGTCAATATCTAAATGTTTAATGTTGGGAGAAATATTTCAGAAACATGAAATATTTGGAACAAAAAGGCACTGTACTTCTTATAATCACTTCAAAATTTATATGAGTGACTCTGGCTTCTTCAGGCTTAAAGAAACAGAAATGATTCACATTTGCACAAAAATAGTAGGTCAAACTTGTTATTCTTAATGTTTTTCGAACATAAATGTGTTATGTGCTAGTTCATAGATATTTCATCAAGAACAGAGCTTTGAGATTATTTTTATTTTCCAAGATATGACATAATGTGACTGTGATTTTTAGGTCACACGATTTCTTTTTCAAAAAATGACTGCTTCTTCTTCATCTTTGCAAGATGGACATCTCATAAAATAGAGACGTGTTTGAAATTGGAGAAGACATTGTTTAGAAGGAAGTTGTAGGATATTTTTTAAAATAACATCTCCATAAGGTTAACCATGAATTTAAGAAACTAAATCACACTGAAGTTAAGCATTTGCCTTTTTTAAAACAGGGCTCTTGAAGACAGTCATTTCTTCTTCAGAAAAATTCAGTGTCATGGGTACTATCTAGACAATAGCACAGGAAGAAAAAGAGGGACAAATTGGATGTAAGGATGTGTTGTTGTGCATCTCTGTAGTTAAACTACGATGGTCACTTGGATTTTAGCTGTACTTTCCATATTTAAAACTTGTGAAAAAGAGGGGTTAAAAAGGCTGAATATCTTTGTACCTTAATGAGAGAACGATTGCTGTAATAGTATCAAAGATAAACCAGTATATTAGGAACACTAAATGATAAAGGGCGATAATATGCCATTCTTGAGACTTCTTGGCTCTTACCTAACACATCAGAAAGTGATTGTTGAATTTTAAATAGCCATACAAATGGATGACATAGAAATTTAACTTTGCTTTGACCTTATTCTAATTCACAAGATGACTGCAAAATGACTTTGTTGCATCTGAATGTATGCTGGATGCTAAATCACTCCAGAGTATAAAATCTTTGTTTTGGCATAATGTTGATGCATAAACATTTGTACCCCATACTAACCCTATAAACATCACAATCCATCAGTACAATTACAAAAAAGATTGTTTGTTTTCACACTTAAAGCAGACATGAAATAGAGTGTCCTTAACTTAATCACCACCTTGATTTACCACATTTGCATATATTTGCATATTAATTGGACTACAGATTAAAATTGGTTTTGTAATTTTAATTAAGTGTCCACAAAGGTAAATGATTAGAACTGTTTAAAATACATTCTGACATAAATAGCAGTAAAAGCTTTTGTGATGATGTTTTTTGTGGAATTACATTCAGAAAGTGGCCTTTTTATGATAGTAATTTTAATCTTAAATAGAATTATACAGTCAAACAGAACTGTGGATTCATAATCATTTTTTTCAAGATTCATTTAATATTTTGCTGATTTGCAGCACTTGCTGAAAATGTACTGTAGGTTTAGCTGATTGCAAAATTAGGCCTCTAGAGCTGATAAACTGAGGGTTTAAACCCTTAGTCTTTAGTTGCCTGTCATATGGGCTTGAAATGTATATCTCATTCTGCGTGTGTGTGTGTGTGTGTGTGTGTGTGTGTGTGTGTGTGTGTGTGTGTGTGTGTGTGTGTTTTAATGGAATCAACTCCTATAACCCTTCTAATGATATACCCTTTAGAAAGAGAATCACCTTAAGGGACCATCATATTCCCAGTTTAAATTAGGGAACATATAAAATGTTTAAAGGTCTCTTTGGCATATTATTCTGGTACCCAGAAGAACCGTCCTGGTGTTGACATAGCCCAAAATGTGCCGATTTAATAACAGGTCATCCTCCCTGGTGCATTCCCTGTGGGGATGGCACTCACAGCATGAACAAGATAATTGTTGGGAAAATGCACTGTTTTTTTCCTTGAAACCTGGGATACTTAACGTGTGGCATGTGCTTTCTCTTATACCAGACAGAAAATTGGTTTTACCAGAAGGTTACTGGATGCCTAGCACCCCCTTCTTCCAGCTGGCGTTTTCCTGTTTGGATCATTTTAAATGTTGGATTCTGAAACCCTCCCCACTCCCAGCTGCCACCTTCTTCCCTGGCGGTACCCTAGACTCGGCTCCCTAATGCTTCTTTGCACCCAGCTGCTTCTCTGCCTGGCTCCTGGCTATTTAGAATGTGATGGGATAAATACTCCTTTCCCTACCAGTCACCTCTGAACAACTCCTAATTGGATTTCTCTTATAAGCTATTATGTCCCTAAGTTTGCAACAAATTCATCAAATTTGTTTTCCTTTCTAAATTGTGTGTGTGTGTGTGTATGCACACGCATGTGCACGCACGCATGTACACGTGGGTGCAGGAGTGCACCCCCCAACACACACATACATACAACACTCATTGTAAGTTTATGAAGAACAAACCAGTTAAAACTTTTGATTTCCTTAAATCAGAAGGGAGGAGATAATTTCTTAGAAACAAATCATTGCATATCCATTTTTAAGAGTCAGTTTTAAAAACCTTTTATTTTATCCTGATACATTAGAAAGAGCAAAAGCTTGGGAATTTGCTGGGCATAGTTTCAAATCCCAGTCCTTCTATTTCTTAAGTGTGCCATGTTGGCAAGTTATTACATCTGTCTGAAACCTCAGTTTCCTCATATGTTAAATGGGGATTAAAAAGACCTTCATTACGTAATTGTGAGATTTACGTAAAATGATGAACGTAAAAGCATCTGGTCAGAGTGGAGCAGTGAGTTGGTGAAAATGGACAAATTCAGGATATGTTTTGAAGATAGACCAAATTTGATGATGAAGTGGTTACGGGGTATGAGAAAAAGATAGGGTGATACCAAAATTTTTGGCCTCAGCAAACTAGGCCTCCCCTAACCTGAAGGATAGGGAAAACTGAGGTAGAAACAGATTTGGAGGGAAAGATCCAGAGTTGGATTCAGATGTGCTGAATTTGAGATACTTTTTAGACTTAGAGAAGTCAGCTTACTTTGATCAGAAATTATTTTGTATAATAACATCCTAACGGGTGTTGTATGTGTGTGTTTGTGTGTGTGTACGCATGTTTGATCACACCTAATGCAAACTATACTTTTGGAAAAAGATGGGCACAGAAATCCCAAGTTGCATTTGAAGAATAGGGGACACCATTTTGAAGTGCTGAAAAATTGTTTAAATGTAGTATCTTATTACTGACATTGCTTTAATGGTTTGTACAGGAGAGATTTTGATTTTTCTTTTTATTATTCTTCTCAGTGTTTCTAGTTCTGTTTTCAGATTCATTTCACTAGTTGAAGCAAAGTTTTTATGTGAACATTTTATTGGGCAATATGATATCCTAGTATATGATCCAGAAAGTACAGTAAAAAGCAGAAAGGAAGTACCAAACACTTCCCCTCACTTTATTGGTTCAAAGATCCTGAATGAAATGCTCACAAAAAAGAAAGAAAAAAAGAAAGAGAGAATATAAGGAAAGAGAATAAAAAAGGAATGAAAGGAAAGGAAAGAAAAGTTCCTTGAAAAGAGTTTACAAGAATCCACATCATGCAGAAAATAGTTTCAACTTCAAGATTACATTACCCAATGCGCTTCCCAGAACTTGACCTCCCCTAACTTTAAACCTGAGTAATTATACATTAAGGAAAGTTTGTCTTCTCTGCTCTTCGTTCTTATGGCCACCATCTTTTAAGCTTCACCTACCTCTGTTTCCTGGGACCTCTCAATCCCTACCCACTCCAACAAATCTCTTCTTCCTGGACCATTCTTGAATATTCATCATACATGTTACCATTTTAAGGACTCTGAGAAGTCTTGCAAAAAAAGAAACCAGTTTTATGTTCTTTTACCCAGTGTCTCAGTCAGAGCTCTGGCAAGAAACATGTGGCACACTCAAACTTGTAATTTGAGAAAACTTTAATAAGAGGACTTTTTACAACAGGATGGGCAGGGTTTCAAGAAGGCATCAAGGGTAGTGCAGTACTCTGTTAGCACCCCTGGGCCTGGAAGGTCAAGTGGAAGGAGTAATTACTAGAACCTGAAGAGAGTCAACTAACTAGTCCTTTAGTTAGAAAGCCACAGCCAACCAATTGCAACCTGGCAGGGAAGGAGCCGCAGAATAAATACCTGGAAATCTCCTGCCTCTTTCTCTACTTGGCTGAAACCAACCAGAACCAAGGAGCCAGGGATCCTCTAATGCAGTCCATTTGGTTCAGCTTGCTGAGGCACAGAGTGGGGTCAGGAAAGGTGGAGAGTGAATCTAAGGGCCACACGGAAGGTAGTCCTCAAGTTTCCCAAATGTTTTTCTCAATGAAGCTCGCTTTCAGTTTGTATGTTTGTTTCGGTTCGATTTGATTTGACACCTAAGAACTATCTCCAGGGTTATTTTCTGTGCAGCACAATTTCAAATATTGCTCTAAGCAGAGGTCATAAAATGGGGCCAATGTGCTTGCCTAGCAAAGCAGTTTTGCTTTTTAAAAATCAAGGCTGAATATCTTTGGGTGAGGCATAAGCACCCCAACTTCGACGTCAGCCCACCACTTTCTGATATGTTCATGCACTAGATCAGCACATTTATGTTATTTTCTTGCCCTAAAGACATTTGAGTTGTTGGCTGTTGCTCTGGATTCTGCCCCCCTCCCTCCTTCTCAATCCCTTATTAAAATTTACCTGTTCTGAGCTCCATTTTCATTGGACCCAGTTTTCCTCTAGAGAGTCTAATAAATCTGTTGTTATAAAAATGATTATTGAAGGCTTAATGTGTCATTTTCCTTGGGTAACATATTTGAATTTTAAAAGGACTTTATGCCACATCCCCCTGCCCCGAAATTTCAAATGATGTGACTTTTTGCCCCTCAAAATGCACAAAATCCATGGTGTTCTACATGTAAAGCTTGCCCTAATCCTTTTTAGTTGGCCAATACTGTGAGTTTCCACTACTTCTATATTGCTAAATAGAGAGAATATGTGTGTTCTCCCAGAGCAGTATGCACTTTGAATTCCCCTCAAATGCAAGTTCCCGTGGATAACTAGCCGGAGGAGAAGAAAAACGGCAGGCTGAGCTCACAGGTGAAATCCCATTACAGAGACCTCCAGGGAGACAGTGTATTTTCTTATAATACTCAAATGTTATTCTAGAGAGTAATTTTCTCAATAAGTTTAAGCACGGTAATAATTCGACAGAAATGTTCTTTCTATCCAGATTGAATGTAATCAGTCTGCCTTCTAATGCACAGACCACAGCCCCTGTACTTTTCAGAATGTGGGTAGTGTAGAATGAATGAAATCCAATGCTTTTGCCCTATCTCCTTTATCTTTTGCCAGGATCAGTGACGTCTACTGCTTTTATTCTTTCCGCTATAAAATGTCTCTGTTTTTATTTTCTCCCTTTCCTTGTTCACTGTGGCTTTGGAATTATGTTTCCTCCTTGACTAGTCAGTGTTTTCGTGTTTTATGCTTCATTGAAGAATCAGGCGCTGATTTTTTGTTTTTTATTTATGCTTGAAGACTGAAAAAGGGACTCTTTTACTGAATTAGTAATGAAAAATTATTTTTTTATAATAAGGTCAACAAAGCATTATTACTGTAGGTCATTGGCCAGGACTCAGAAACGTTTTAATTATAGTATATTTCTCACAACAATATTGACATTTGCCCTGTGTTAAATTTCCCATTAGCTTCTCTGCCTGATTTTCATTAGGCGCACCCTGAATTCAGGACTTAGATGTTAATTTTCATGGCACTTGAATGTTTTATTCAGATTAGTAAGTCACATTGATTCTGTTTCCTGAAGAAGTTGTGTTGTTAGGGAATGGTGATTTCAAGGAATTTTTCAAAAGTGTGGAAATGGTTTCAACTCCTCAAGAGCTGTCAGGTATTTTTCTTTATGTTTTATTTTGTTGCTTAGCCTCTAGAACATCAATTGCTAAAGTTCCTAAGATTTTTAGGGGTCTTTAAAATAAAAAGAAGCTGCTCTGAGATATTTTAATATTCAAAAACAATATTTTAACTAACATAGATTATACACTTACTTATCTCACACATCAGAATTCCGTTGATAAAATTCCAGAGAACTTTATCAATCCATGTTTCCTCTGGATAAATCAAGTTGATGTTTAAGTAATAGAGGCATTTGGTATTTAATGTTTTTAAAAACACAACAATTATGAAGAAAAATAACAAGGCTCCTAGGTGATAGAAAGTTGCAAGTGACAGAAACCCAATTTCAACTAGCTAAGTCATATTTTGAAAAGGGGGTGTGGTAATTTATTTGATCAGATATCTGAGTTATCTAGGGTTATTGCAGGGTCATGGGTGGCTGGATAAAGAGGCTTAAGCACTGTCATCAGAGTTATGTCTTTTTCCTTGTCCTTTGGAATGGCTTTTTTCATGTGGTAAGTAAGAAGGCCTCTAGTTGTTCCAGTCTTACGTCCTAACAGCAAAGTATCCTGGTGATACTTTGTCCAGTAGGCCTGCCTGGCAAAAATATCCTCAGAAGGAATCTAATTAGCTAAAATAACATCCCTGAACCAATTACAGCAGCCTAGGGCTGGATGAGTACTTGTTTAGCCTCCCATGACCTTTCTGAGTCCCTTTCCCACTGAACCCCATCCCACCCCCGCTCCTGACCTTGAAGGGGAAGGTTGTAAGAACTGGTCTTGGTCAAAGAGTTGTGGTTCTGTTCCTGAACCACATGGAATGAATTCCTTATAGGACAGAGAGATTCTGTTATTAAGAGTGGAACCATGAGAAAGTCACTCAGCTTCCTTCTAAAACTCCAGGTCTTATGTGGAAATTGAGGATAATAATTGTCTCTACGTTATCTCAACTCAACAAATGTTACTTACTATTACATTGAAATGTTGTGAATTTTAGATTGTTGTATCATTTTTAGAGACAAGTTATAAAGCCCTCAGTAAAATGCAGGTTTTTTTGCTATATTTATAAATAAGGAGGATATATCTCTGTAGGTGAAATGGATGATTGTGCATAAAACAATGTAATAAGTGCTGACATTAAGAGCTTACCCTGTGCAGGCTCCGTTTTAAAAGCTTCCCATGTATTAGCTCATAAGTGTAGTACTTAACTCGCAAAGGTTCTAGAGTCAGATGGCCTGGTTTGCACTTGACAAATTTCAGGTCGTGTGACCTAGGACAACTGCTTAACCTCTTTATGCCACGGTTTCCTGATCTGTCCAATAGTAGTATTAATAGTAGCTACTTCATACAGTTTACTTTACAATGAAGTAAAACATACCAGCACCTGGAACATAATAAGCATTCAATAAACAGTAGTAGAGGAGGAGGAGATTTTGTCATTTATTATTATCTTCATCATCACCATATGCATTATTACCTGTGAATAGAGGTGACCATAATTTATATTTAGGTTTTAATTACACAGTTTTACAAATTGGAGATTTTATCTTTATTTCAGGCCCTCTGATTAGCAGGGCAATTCAAAGAAAATGCTGAAATTGAAAGAACTCGTAGATTCCAAAAGTAACTTTGCTCAGAAAGGAACCAGAGTGGATGTGTGATCATCCATGTGTATTGATGAAAATCATGTCACCTAAGATACGAATTATAAAAGAGTAGAGTTTCTGGTACAAAATAAATACTGTTTTCTTAAACTTCTCAGCTATTAAACTGAAATTTGTGATTTCAAAATATGTTGACTTTGTTTTTCCAGATTATACAGACTCTTGAATTTTAAATATTCATACTTAACAAGGACACTATATTGGGAATTGCACCTTCAAGGTTACTATTTAAAAGAGCAATTCACTAAAATAATATTACTTTATTATACGATGACATGACTCTCTAAAATTATTTTTCGATAGTGATTTACCTAAAGGTATTTCAAACCATTAAAATAGAAAAAAGTCTTAATACTCATATTTTTAGAAAGAAATAGGCTTTATGTTTATAAACATTTTTAGAGCTGTGAAATGGTAATTGTTAATTTGTTTCTGTTTATATGCTTGGACATAAACAGTTATTTTGGAGTCAAACCCACAGTGTTTTTGAAAGCTTAATTTTCAATAATTTTCTTTTCTTAAAAGACAAGTCATACAATTTCTCCATGCAGAGATGTTCATTTGAGAATGATGTAAAAATTATAGCTTTGCAAAATAGTTCCTGCCTACAAGAGGAGATTACAAATTTTGGTTGTGGAAAAAGCCATTATTATGAGAATATCTGGATCTGATAGCAATTTCATACTTTGGTTTGATTAAGATGCTTGGATTAGATTATTCTTATACCTACGTATATATTTGTACGTTACATATATTCATTATACTCAAACTTTCTTTTTTTAAAGTGGAGCCAAATCCTATGGATCAATAAATTTGATGGAATTCTTTTCTAGTATGTCTTGGGAACTGATGAGATAAGAATTCACAAAATGTAGATATTTTTCCCCAAAAAATCAAAAACAAATGATGCTGGGCACAGAGTGGATAATAAAATTTACATTTTGGTGATGGAGACTGAAAAGAAGACAATTTCAGATGCTGTTAGGAGCTATCAAGAAAAGAAAATAGGAGGAGGAATGCTGCTATTGGTGGTGGTGGATGGTAACTAGATTAGAAGATGATCTGGGTAGACCTTTCTGAGAAGATGGCATTTCACCTAATACCTGAATGACAAGAAGGCAGTAGGGGAAGGAGTATTCCCAGCAGAAGAAATAACAAATGGGCACACTCTATGAATGGAGATAGACCCAGGTAAGAAGGGGAAAGGTGAAGGAAACAAGGCTGGTGAGGTGGGCATGGCTTTGTGATAGTGACGAGTTTAGGTGCATTATAAGTTTACCAGGAAGCACTGGAAAGCTGAGTTGGGGTGAGGCATGATTTGATTAATTGGTAGACTAGGTAGAAGACTTTGGCAGTAGTCTAGGACAGACGTAATCCAAATGCAAATCCTTCATTTCCTTTCCTTCCCTTCCCTAAATGCATTCTTTTTTCTGAAAAACCATAACTCACTCTTTTTTTTTTTTTATTTAACAAATATTTATGAAGCCAACACAGTGTGCCAGATGGTGTACTTGATGCTCTGATGTAAAGATGAGTGATGTGATTCTTTTCCTCTCCTTAATGGATAGTCTGTGTTTGCTTGGGTATAACTGGAATCAAAGGAGTACTTAAATCTTCCTGGGGAAGACAGGCTTGAGCTAAGGTTTAGAGGATGAGTAGAAGCTGACTAAGGTAGACAAGAGGATTAGTGAAAAGGGTATTTCAGGCAAAGGGGAGAGAGTGTATAAAAAATAGGAGCACAAAAACTATGATATGTTCAGTGATAGACAGATAGTTCTGCAAGGCTACAATATGTGTTGGAATGAGTAGAGATGAAGCTGGCTGAGTAGTCAGAGGCCAGAATCTGAGAGCTCTGTTTCCAGTGCTAAGGAGTTAGGTTTTATCCTGTAAAATACTGAGAGCCAACAAGACATTTGAGCAGGGTAGACATGATATATCAACTTTCCTTGTTATATATTTGAATGTGGTGGAGTTGATAAGGCTGAATTGGAGAAAACTATTAGGTTATTATGTAGTTGAAGTGAGATGCTAATTGCCTGGATTGGAAGAGATAAACGGACAAGAACAAGGAATTGAGGAGTCTGTATGAGGCTTGGTGCTTGATTGGATGGGGATGGCTAAGAGGGACAGAGGTAGAAGGTGGAACCTAGGGTGACAGATGGTACCATTCAAGAGGATAAAGAAGTCAGGAGAAGTGAGCAGGATCGTCGGAAACAGTTTTTAACTCAAGAGTTAGGACTGGGAGGCACGAGCACCTCTGGATACACCCTGTTGGAGGTGGAATGCAGGCATTAGAACTCTGGAGAATGTCAGAGCTAAAGATACAGATTTTTAAACTTGTTACAATATGCATTAGAAGCTAGAAATTGGTGTTCTTTAGGCTATATAGATCTCTAAAATATGTTTTTTTAATCCATGCTGCTTGTTTTTATTTGAGCCAGTGTTTAAAATTCCACAGATTTCACGTAGTAATAGATAGCAACAATATGCTGGGTTAAGAAGGGCTGCACCAGTAGATACTCGGGTGCTCTTTTTTTGCCGGAGTACCGAAGCATCTCATTTCGCCTATATATGTTATCTGCTTAGCCCCTATTGAAACTCCAGGCAGAATACATAGAGTGAAAGGGGAACGGGATTAGAGATCGAAGTTCAAGGGAAGGCTAGACATTTTTAAGAGGAAAATCCCAGGGAGGAGAATGAGAGGAAGCACTCCTAAAGTTTTTGTTTTGTTTCTTACCTTCAAGTTTTTCTCGCTAGACTTATTTTTTGTAGCCTTCTCATTGACCTTGGGTAGCCTGCTCTCTCTGCACTGAGTCATCTATTTTGTCTCTATTAGAAAAATTCTTCCTAAACACTAGATCCTCACTATTTACACTGTGCTCCATGGATTGTGTTTCCACGTGGCAATTTCTTCTCAGCATTTCTTGGGAAGTTTTTCCAAATACTGAATCCTGAAAAGAATTCAGTTGAGGAATCTGGGGGAAAGTATCGTAGTTCTCCTGCAATTATTAAAGCTTTAGAAATCAACATAGAGATCTTATTGGTTAGAAGAAATCTACTATGGTCATGTTGAAAGTAAGGGCAGGTAACACTGACACACAGAGCTGGAGGTCAGATTGCTATTTCTGGGGCCTGGGACCAGGCCACATGGGAGATGAGTAGTAAAGATCATTGTGATCTTTTGAGCATTTATTTAATCTCTGGTCCCCACAGGAGACTGCAAGCTCCATGAAGGTGAGAACGGTATGTCTTACGTCTTGTTCCCCTTTGGCACCTTGCCTCTTGCACATTTTGGTCTCTCAATCACTTGATGAATAACAGGTAGTGTTAGTTTAAAATAGGCAGGATAACAGTTTTTTTAGAGCAGGATGATAGATGGATAGAGTTGTCCAAGAAATTTTCCCAATATATTGTGTGTGAGTTTCATAACTTTATTATTTCCGTTGATTTAGTTACCATATAGCCAATTAATTTGCTTTAAGTGGCAACACACACACACACACACACACACACACACACACAAATGTTTTATATTTTTCTGGTTAAAGAGAGAAATTCAATGTCATGCTCACCTTGTATTTAAAAACAGTTTGTAGGCAGTGTGGCTGCTTTAGGACCATTATTAGAAATTGACTCTAATTGCCTTTGTTCAGGTATTACACAAAGGTATAATTTTGGATGGATCTCCAGATGGAAGTTAAACCATCTTAATATACAGAAATTCACCTTGTCAAAAAATTTCTGGAGAGAGAAAGAGAGAGAGATTGCTTTGCCATCGCAAAATGTTTTATTGGAAGACACTTGTGATGGTTTTATTAAGTATGTTGAAGTCATTCGATTCTTCAGCACCACTACCTCTCTGACATTTTACTTATCCTGTGTTTTGTAGCTTGTAAAAGCCAGGCTTGCTGGGCTCCCTCCAGAAAAACTGATTCACTCTAGGACTTGAACTTATAGACTTCACTTTACTCATTGTTCTGTGACCCAGTAGACTTGGGCCAGCCCTAGAGGGAGAGAGTGCGGATTAAGATATGACCATTTATTCATTCAACTCCCATTGTGCACTTATTATATACCATGTACTGTTCTTAAGTATAGGCCTATAGCAGCACACAAAACAAACCAAATCCTTTACCGCCAAGGAGCTTCTATTTTTGTGTGATGGCAGGAGGGAAGGAAGGCCAAAGATAAACAAGTAAGGTATATGTAAGATTGTTGAGAAGTGCTATGGAAAAGAATGAAGTAGGAGAGGGGCCAGTGAAGCTGAAGTTTTGGTTGAAGGTTTGATTGGCCGCCATTATGAACTGGCAGGCCTCAGGATTCATCCAGCTTACAGACATGTTTTGTTCAGACCACAAACTCGTTCAAAAATAAACCAAACCTGAATTAGTTCCCAACATTTAAAAGCCTTGACCTTTCACGTAGAAGTCCCAATTTCTGGCTTTTACTGAAAAGTCAGAACATATGGCAGTATTCCAGCACCAGTTAAAGTTGGGTTCTGGCTACTCCCTTGAAACATAGCGTCATAGAGTTAGTATATAATAAAGTATATCTAAGGAGAGCAATACTTACTATAGCACTTACTGTGTGTCAGGAGCTGTCCTAAGAATTTGACATGTATTAACTAATTTAATCTTTAAAACAATCCTCCGCAGCAAATGCTAAATTGAAGCATAAAGAGATGAGGTCACTTGCCCAAGGTCACAGAGCTATGGAGATGATGGAGCCAGTAGTTAATCGTAGAAGATCTGGGTCCTTTGTCTAGTTCTAACTGTTATATGTATGCCTCTTTCCACTTTGCCAGCTGGTGAACTTTATTTATATTTGATGAGGCTGAGATTCCAGGTCTCTCTACCTCAAGATCTAGAGTAATTGTAGACCTGTAGGTGGACCTTCTTAATAGATCCTGCTCAAAGGGTAAGGGGGCAGTAGGGTGGTTGACACATCCCACTGTGGTACCCATCTGTCCTTTTCTTTAGTGCTGGCCCTGCCCTGGTGAGCACTTCCGGTGGATGCCCCAGTCCTTCTGCCTTACTGCGTTTCCTGCTTTGCTCCACACGATTGCCTTGACTTCCTCACAAATCCTAAGATAAGAATAAAAGGGCCTCATAAACTGCATTTTGCTAAGTAAAATATCCAACACAGGATGAAAAATGAAAGCTGATAATCTTTTCCTTTTTCCTCTTTTAATTCCTTTTTTTAAAAATTCCATTTGAGTCATCAATTTTAGAAGATAAAACACTACAAGCGCTGTGTCTGTGTGCATGTATGTGTGCGTGTGTGTTCGTGTGTCCGTTTCAGGGAGGTGAGTGCTTGTCACCGCTTAAGTGGTGGTGTTTGACTTCAAAGGACAAAAAGTCATCCATTACCTGTATATTAACAGTGATGAAACTTAGCAACAATAAATATTTAGCAGTGCACGAATCCTTCTTCACCTCATTTACAGGCTGATTGGAAGGTTTTCACAGCTCAAGGCACTGAAACTTGGCATCTACTCTGCTAGCCTAAGTTCATTTTTTATCTTCTTCCTTTTCACAAGTTGTTTCTTAGTTACAGAACATCAAACATAAGTTAGATGTAGTTTCAAGCTTTTAGGGACCAATTTTGGATTTTAAAATCTCTTATTAGACAACAGCCTCCAGAGACAGATATTTATTATAAAACAATATCTTTAAAATTCATATTATTTTCAATCTGTTTGATCAGTGGATACCACACTTGTCAACATTATGAGCTATTGAAAGAATTTGGCTTCAGAGGAAGCCAAGCAAGGAAGGGGAAGTGAATGTCATTATTAACATTGGGATGAGGGCTGGCATCCTGTCCCTGGGGGGGCATCTCAGGCAGGGATTGGGGTAGTGGTCCCAGAAAAGCTAAGCTCAGTGCATTGCCTGTGGGCAGGAGTCAGGACTAGAGGTCCAAAGGCTGTGTCAGCCCCATAGTCCAGGCCAGCTCAGATCTCCAGAGATCATCAGCCTTCAGGTAACACAAGGCAAAATCCACAACACAACATTTTGACCCTAAATCCACACCTCTTTAGCATTTCTTGAATAAGCTGTGATTTATCTAAGAACATGAATGTTAGCAAGATTTTATCCCCCTTAGGGACTCTGCTGCTTATTAGCTGTGTGACTTTGGTTTCACCTACTTAACCTCTCTGGGCTTCTGTTACCTCTTCTGTAGTGTGAGGGTGGACTCAATGATCTCTGAGGCACCTGCTAGTCCTAACATTCTGGGAGGCTGTAGAAGGCAGTGGGAAAATAAAATTCCCTTTATAGCTTTCTTTTTATAAATCTATTTATTAGAACATAAGCGAAGAACCTCCACTATGCTGAGTCTTCAGATTATGGGGCTTCTTTCTCCATTTCTTCTAAGGACCTGAGCCTTGGCGAGGAGATCTTGTTTTAGTGTCATTTTTTCGCTGGAGTGGCTAGAGTCCAGCTCTACCTGAAATGGTTTGTTTCCTTCCAATTCCTTGATGCAAAATGAAATGGCCTTAATGTTGCCTCACATGCTGAAGGGCAAAAAGCTAATGGACCCTCCACCTGGCCTTGGCTACATGAGATCCAAAAGAAACACTTCTGGTGAACTTGCTTTTCCATTTTCATGATGCAGAGCTGCTGTGCTGGAAAGAGGAGCCAGGGTTGGAGGCAAAGCCCTGGTTTCAGATCCTGGCTCCGCCACTCTGAACCTCAGAGTCTTCATTCTGAAAATGAAAATAGAAACAACACCAGGTTGCAGTGAGGGGGATACCTCATTCACATCCAAGGTACTGCTGTTAGAGTTTCAGCAAAACAGGACACATATGCATGTATATTTAAAACAAAAATTTCATGAAACATACCATGGGCAATTCACTTTAATGTTTTTTTTCTCTTTTTATCATTTATTTCATTTCTTGTTAAAATACTGATCGTGACCCACTAAATTGATTTCATGACCCATTCATTGGTCGTGAAAACCCTGACCTAGCACATACTTGATCATTTCTTTTTCCTTGGGAATACCAGAGTTTGGACATGAATGTGTCTGTGCAGCACCTCTGCATGACCAGGATCACCTCCCCTGTGCCCAGAGCCCATGTTTACTCCTCTAAGATAAGGGAAAGAGTACAAGCTTTAGGAATGCTTCCGGCTGAGGGACTTAGGAGCTGTGTGACTTTGAGTGAGTTACTTAACCTTTCTATATCTCAGTTTCCTCTTTTTTAAAAACTGGGATAATATCTCTCTCAGAAGATTAAATAAATATATGTGCAGTGCTTAACACGAAATAAGCACAAATTAAGCACTCACTTAAATGGTGGCTTTTATTAGTTACTTTGCCATCCAGCTTTCGCTCTTCCCTTCAGGATGTTCTTTCCCTCTGTTCTCAGGTCTGTGTACTTGACCCCTGTAATAGTGCAGAGATCTCTTTGCTGGCCTGATAGTTCTGCCGCCAGACCAGTTCATCTTGCATAACAAAACCAGACTAAGTTCCCATAAACACCACTGTGTTTCATCACCTCACATTCCTGGTTTTATCCTGTTATCATTTTCCAGTTTCCATATAAGTACTGTAAATCCAGACTCTTGAACCTGACATTTCCTACCCCTCTCAGTGACGTCAGCATGACATTCATTCCTTCAGCAAACCCACGTCCTGGTGCTGGCAGGGCTCAGCTTCTGAAGACTCAGCAGTGAACACATGTCACCCTTCCCTTTCGAGAGGTGAGGACATAGGCAATAAACAAGTAAATGTATAACTATAGGATGTGAAACTGTGTATATTAATTTGGGGTAGTTATAAGTGATATGAAGGAAGAGAAAACAGTGTAAGAGAAGACAAAATGTGAACCTATTTCACCTACTTCAATCTTCTGCTTTAGCTCCAGTGATGTCGCACCAGCATGTGTGGCCACTCTCTCCACCCAGACTGCCCCTTGCCTTTGCTTTGCCCTTCAGGGTGCGTCCACTCTTCACAGCTCTGTTCAATCCTTCCTGCTCTGGAAAACCCTCACAGTCTCCTCAACCTCTTCATGCAGCATTTTCTGTCTCAACTACTTCTTTATCCTGCTTTGTATTATTAGCTCTTTTGATATGTGTATTTTTTTTAATCCCATTAACTAGATTATGAGGAGAAACAGCATGTTCTTTTTTGCAACTCTTATGGTCCTATTATATCTCTTACATGGTAATGATCAAGAAAATGCAAAGTTATTGGTAAGGGTGTGAGGAAATGAGTGTTTCCATACCTGGTTGTTAGGGTATTGTTACAACTATAAGGCAACTGGGCAGTTTCTGTCAAAATGTATAATGTGCATGCTCTATGACCTAATAATCCCATTTACAGTTATCTTTTCTAAAGAAATACTATCCTAACATGAAGGTGAATGTACAAGAATGATTATAATTTTTTCGTAGTATTTAAGAAATAAACTAAGTGTATTAGTATAGATTATGTTACATATATCCAGTGGAATACTATGCACTTGTTAAAAAGAATGGAGTAGGTCCATATTTACTCATCAGAAAGATGCCCTTGATATATTATTACATTTTTTTTAAAAAGCTGAAGAACAATTTTGAAACAATGAAGACAAAATAAACTGTGTGCGTGTGTGTGTGCACGCACGCACTGATTAAAAGGGAAATGAACCAACTTCACCAATACGACTGACTACTGACCAAAAAATGAGATTTAAGTCTATTTTGGGAAAGATGTATAGATTTCTATAAAAGTTAACTGGTTGGCCTCAGTTACTGTCATTTAAAACAAGAACGGAGAAAAATTGAATTTTTAAAAAATTAGTTGCCCTTTTTGTCTCAAATTTAAAGTTATATACTTTGTAATTCTATCATCATTACTAACTTTTAATCCATTGAATCATAAAGGCATCTCCTCTCAACTATTTTAATACTCTCCACAGCATTCCCACTAGGTAGATGCCCAGCCAATATTTGCTTTATGCAATAGTAGAGAATTCATTACCTGTGAAAGTGGCTGATGTATTTTTGGACAACTCTGATTATTAGAATTCTTTTTTCCCTGAAACCAAAATCTCTCTCCTTATAGCTTCCTTCATTGTTCTTATTGCTTCTCTTTGGGGACATATAGAACATTTTTCTCTCAACAGTCTATCTAAAATTTGAAGGCACTTGTTATTATTTTAATAATTTACCTTGTTCCCTACATATAGTTAATTTTTAAAACATCTCTTAGTAGCTCTGTCTTGTCAGCAGAGAAAAAAAATATGACAGTGAAATTAATCAGTATTAACGTTGATTAGGACTTAATTCCAAATCTAGATATTATTATTATTATTGGATAATAAGATAGGTAGATTTGTGGCTCTCTGTAAATGTTCTAGATTGTGGGCTTCTAGAGGAAAGAATTTTTGTTTTATAAATCTTTATTTCTTCCTTCTCTCCCACTCCTACATTACCCATGATGTAGTTAAACTTATTATGTGCCTACTGTCTTTATTAAATAGATGGCTTAATTAATTGTATCCACCTATGTATACAATAGATTTCTCTTGATATACTAAATACAATATTTGGCTCAGGTATTTTCAAATCTAAGGAATATTGGTCTCTGATATTTTACCATGAAATGTTATTAGGCTGCTGACATTCTATGTGACTCTATTCTGATTGGGAACTCCACAAGATTACTTTAGCTATTAAAGAAGAGCCTTTTGGACAAGTAATTTTTGACAAATGGGCTTATATAGACTATGTCTCTTAGTCCTAGGAAGTGAAGCATAAAAGCTCAGAAAATTTCTATTGAGTATCTTTTTAAAGTGTTTTTTTTTTTTTTTTTTTTAATAAATTTATTTATTTATTTATCTATTTTTGGCTGTGTTGGGTGTTCGTTTCTATGCAAGGGCTTTCTCTAGTTGCGGCGAGCGGGGGCCACTCCTCATCGCGGTGCGCAGGCCTCTCACCATCGCGGCCTCTCTTGTTGCGGAGCACAGGCTCCAGACGGGCAGGCTCAGTAGTTGTGGCTCACGGGCCTAGTTGCTCCGCGGCATGTGGGATCCTCCCAGACCAGGGCTCGAACCCGTGTCCCCTGCATCGGCAGGCGGACTCTCAACCACTGCACCACCAGGGAAGCCCTTTTTAAAGTTTTTAAATGCTTTTATACTAAGTTTGGATTTAACTCACTGATGATTAATGTCCTATTAGTAGATAGTACTCATTATTTTATTTATTATGTATATGTTTTTACCAATTACTTACATATCTTTTGTGGCCGTTGTATTTTATTGATAATAATATCTTCAATTTTTATTGTTTTTTAGCTGCTTACCACAATATTGACAGGCAACTGATTGTGTGGCCTAGTTCTAATTATAGATACAGGCTACTTCACACAGAGCTAGATATTTCTAAGAGACTAAACAAAACGTGTAATGCTGTGAACAAAGGAAACAGCAGCATGTTTTTACTGTAAATTGACTGTTGTCATAAACGATAATTATCAACACAGTGTTGGTATCATGATACTGTCTTGGCCCTCATCGTTCAAACTATTTCTCTTTGTATTTTACTGTGATTTTTTTAAGGGGGGAAACCCAACAACTGTCAATCTAATCATTATATTCAGCCTACATTACCAAGCAAAACATATTTACAACTAGATCTACACTGTTTTTACAAGTTTATTAAAAACATGTGTTGCCCAGTGCCAGGAATAGCTACAGCAAATGCTAACACCAGTAGGCAGACTGTCTCTTCACTTTCTTCTGAAGATATAACTACCCCATCACTTTAACTATGAGTTATAAAGTCGATGTTCCTGTGTGAAAATGTATATTGCAAATAAGACTGTGCGTGTGTGTGTGTGAGTGTGTGTGTATGAGAGAGAAAGTGTGTGTGCAGGGTGGTGGTGGGGAGGGATGTGCGGATGGAGGGAGCAGATAAGGGGAACCAGGACCATGACACTTCTTTATACCATTGATCTGGAATTACAGGCCAACAACTAATGCAGTAAAGTTAAATCATGGGACTTTGGGCTCTTTGGTGTATTTTAAAGAAGCATGACATTACTATGATATACTTTAAGGCTGCATTTATTTTCTTTGTAGGATTTTAATGCTTTTTAGTAGTCTTCATTGTAATAATTTATTTGTGTAATTATTGGTTCACTGACCCTCCGCACAGCTCTACCACCCTTGAATAGCCTGTAGATATCACAGGACTCTTTCTATCTTGTTTACCACTGCTCCTAACATAGAGTAAGAGCTCAAGAGGCACTTGTTAAGTGACTGAATATTTGAAAGAAAGGAAGGACAGAGGAAGCCCATTTCCTCCATTTGGCAGGTAATCCTCATGAGCTACTCCATCCGACATTGTTCCTTCCCTTCTCTGAATTCCTCTGGTCCATGTATATTAATCACTCAGTTCATCACTTGGCTATATAATGTATTATGTTACTCCCTAGCTGTTTGAGGTATGTACATCTAGCTCCACATTAGTTTACTGACTCCCCAGGGCCTTTGTATTATTTCTTTTCAGCAACTAATCTGGTGAGGCATACGCTGGGCATTTAGTACATAGTTCGTGTCTTCACTGTGTTAAAATAGATTTCAAACCAATGTGAGAAATAGCATTCTATCATCTGGTCTGAAACATCCGCTTATTTCATTCTTCAAAGACTCGATGAACTTCCCAAGAATTAATCCGATGGCATTGAATGATTTGGTATTTCCCTTAATAGTGAAGAGAGAACTTTCCACAAGTTACAATTGCTTTGTGCTGTTGAGTGACTGATAATGGATTGGTTTTCCATCTCTTGATGGCACATCAGGTTAAGTTCAAGAATGAGAAATATATTTTCAGAATGAAAAGCAAATGTCAATTTCCTTGTAATGGTTTCTTTCTAATAATATAATAATAATAATATAATCATAGTTAACTCTGGAAGGGTGCTATCATAAAGTATTACTAAATAGCAACAAATACCCACTTGCATGTGTTGCTGTCATTGTTAATTTACAAAGCATGTTAAACTGGTCTAACTGCTTGTTTTCTCCTCTGAATATGTATATTCATTCAGGCATATATAAAGATAGTACAGTATATATACAGAAGGAATCCTGACATGCTTTGTCATTAAAATCCTCTAACTTTCCCAAGGACTGCAATTTTCAGTCAAGTAGTTAATTTTTTTCTTTTTGTCTTATTAGTTTCACACTGTGCTTTGAGTAAAAGGATTAAGTACCTCATTGTCTCTCTACCAGGAAAGGTAGTTTGAGACAAATAGGTGAATTGCTTCACAAATGGAGAACAAAAATCTTAATCTTACTATCTGGAGTGACAGGAAGCCACTAGCATTCAGTGGCTACTGTAAGATACATAAGCCAGATGATCTAGTACTCCACACACAGTTTCCTAAACATTATGCCTTTTCCATAATTATTTTAATCTTTATAATGAAAAACTTGTCAAATATTTGACCCCAGAAGAAATCAGGCTAGAAGTTTACAGATGTCATGGAGTATTGTTAGGAATATAAAGAGTTGACAATGTTACCAGTTGTCAGAAAACTACTCTATTCCATGTGAAATAGAATCCAATTAGCATTTTAGAAATCTTCAAATCATGTAAATTCTGTTTACATTTGTAGGATCCTAACATCCTTGCATGATGATTTCATCATGAATTTCAGAAAGGCGGACTGATATAAATACTGATGTGAATACCGTGGGTGGCTTATATATAACAGCATAAAAACGCAAGACTCTATGGATTGCATAAGTATTGCTCTTGCCTTCCCGACTCTGTGCAGTCCCCTGACTGCCTTCGGATGCAGCTTTCAGGATGGAACTCTTGTCTAATTATGGCAGAGGAACCTAAGTATTAACTATTTTCCAATAATATTTAATAAGAGTTAACTGGGCAGCCTTCTAAGAAATACCTTTTTTTCTTTAGTCTTTTCTGCTTACTTTTCTGTATTATGTGATCTTAACAGGTTTTACAAAGTGTAAAGCTCACTTACCTCAAAGTTGAAGAGTCATTCATGTTCTTTGGGGTGACTTTTCTTCTTAAAGTATGCTGTATCCTATTATATAGTTTTAGCACACACGTTTAGAAAAATAGTTTTAAGTTTTATCTAATCCAATTCTGTTGCACGAGCAAAGATAGATCTTTGATACAGTAGTGGATCATATCTACCCTTCAATTTAAAACGATAATGAAAAACAAAACAAAAACTCCTTAATTTATTAACTTTTACCATTTCTTATTTAGCTAATATTTCATTCTGTCCAAATATAAAATTCTCATGTATTGATAAAATTTACAGGGCCTTTTGGTCTGATAATGTTAGCAACACTTCTCATTTTTCAATATTAAATCCATTGGTCCTGTGTCTTAAAGGTTTGGTTTGATAGTGTTAGTAAGTTGTTTATTTATGTCCACGTGGAGAGCCTGGTCATAGAGTTTGGTTATGATTCTCCGTATGTAATACTAGAAGACAGCCCTTCATTTCTGTGTTCAGGAGATAGGCTCCTTTAGCCATTCCATATGAACTTGTAACTCTAATAGCTCAGACCAGCATCGCATTCAGTGATTTCAAAATTGTAAAATCAACAGTGAACATGTATCATAACTGGTTAGAAAGTATGTCTCACATTTGGCTCTCTTCAATTTTTGCTGGAATTAACATAATAAAGCCTGAGTAGTGTGAACAGTCTGCTGTTACACTTTGCTGTGCTTCTAGCCTTAACCTCTTTTCTTTTGCTCCACAACTCATCTTTCCTATACCCTATGGCTAAAGTAACCTTCTTAAAACATCACCCAGTATAACCTCATTACACTGAAACTCTTGTTACTACTACCTGCAAATGAAAGCCGCATCCCTCAGCCGGCCACCTGAGGCCATCCATTCTCTCCCTGCCGGCCCCATCACTCACTGTTCCCGTCTGTGAACTCCAGTGGATACATTCATGCTTCTTTCTCCAAGTATATCATCCACATTTCTTTCTACCTTTGCACTTTGCTTCTGGTGTTCTGCCTTCTAGTTGACGCACTGTGATATGCGGAAAGAACATGAACTTTAGATGGACTAGAATTGGATTCAAATCTTGGATCTACCAGTTAATAGATGCATAGTCTTAAGTTATTTAATCTCCCGGAACCTCAATTTCCTCTTTAGTAAAAGAAGAATAAAAGATAAGTGCTGAGAGGATTAAATGAGGATAATTTGATTTCACACACACACACACACACACACACACGGACAACACACACACACTGCTGGTAGTAGGCATTCAACTGCTTTTTTTCCCCCCAAATCCCCTCTTCTCTCCTCAATTCTTATCTGAGAACAGACCATACTTTCTTTAAGTCCAAATTTAGCTGCTACGTTTCCATGAATTAACTCCACTTTTTCCTAGTCCTGAGCTAGAGCTTCCTTTTCAGAATTTCTCTAACATTTGCAGCCACTCTTTAGCACTAAGCATGGGTTACTTTGTGATGTGTTTATTTTATGTACTGAGGTGTACAGAGCAATTTGTCTCCCCTCTGGAGGAGTCATGTAGGCATAGATGCTATCCCATATGTATATACCTTTTTGTACCCCAGTAGTGGTAGTACACTGTAAGTGCTAGAAACTTAATGAACAATTGTTATTGCTGGTGTAACGATGATAACGATGTTTCGTGAAATCTCAAGTCATCCACCACATATTCCCACAAAACCAGCTTCATTTCATCTACCAATTTTGGACGTTTTTGAAGCCGGTGCTATAAACCAATACGTCTATATCAGTTACTTTGCCACTGTACAATCTGATGGTTGGTGCCCAGACTATCTAGTTGTTAAGTATTTTTATCTCTCCACTGCTTATGATACATTTTCTAATGCAAAATATTTATGAATTATTTTACATACTTATATTTCTTTCCCCTTGGAAAGAATTCAACACTGCAACTTTCTTTTATTATCTGACTTGGAAAAGAAACGAGTGAGTTCTGATGAATTGTGTGCTATTTTCTGGGAATTTCTCCACTGACACATCTTTTGAACAGAAAGGATTTGTTCCCCAAGTTCTTACTCATGAGCTTTCAATAGACTTCAGATGTGGAGAAGCATTGCCCTCCTCAAATACGATTTGCAACTGCATTTGATTCACTTTCCTCCCTTTCATGAAATTGAGATGGACGGCTGAGCCAACTTAAAAAATAAGTGTATGTGAATTGTATTTTATTCTAATAATATTAGATTGCCCTACAAACGGATGCTTGATGCTGTAGGGCAAAATCACATATCTTGGATACTTTTTTTCTTTTTAAGTGCAGTGAAAATTAAAACACACTAGAGAGTAATGTTGACTCTGAACACCACAATGTGGTCTATTTCAAAGTGAGGTAGCTATCTGGAAGAGATTTTCAGCTTTGGATTATGTTGGTGCTAATGGTTAAACCTGCATACCTTGTCTTTGATGTTCTGTCTGGGATCATGTGAAGTGATGGGATTAAAAATAAACTGTACACCTTTCTTTTGATCTAAGTAGCCAAAAGGAAAAAACAAAAAAGCCTGTCTCCTGCTATAATTTAGCAAATACCACTGCTCTAACAAAACTGATAAGATGGTGGGGCTCAGTTTCCAGATTTGACAGGTAGCGTATACTAAAAGGTTTTCATATCCATTGTCCTTTTTCCTGAAACAATGTAATTCCAGACATTGCTATATCAATGTGGCTTTATACCATCTACAAAAATCAAGGGAGGTTTTAGTTAATTTTAGGCAACCTCTCTCAAATGACTTGCTTCACTGTTAACTATTACACAATAGATGATTTAAGACTGTGGGTCAGTTAGCTAGAAAGCGACAGTAAAAAGATGCTGGCCTAAGAGTTTTACCTTGCCATCAGAGCTAGGCTTTTCTTTAAAAAGGACCTGTTTATTGTATATTTTCCAATGAAAACTGCCCCATCTTGTACGAGGTTGAACGTATATATATATTTACACACATACATATTCACATACTTCAAAGACTCTAGTCAATATAAAAACTATCCACTCCGAACTGTGGTTATTTCAAAAATGAATGCATGTGATGTTCAAATATTTTCTATTAGGGGGAAAAAACGGTGGGGAGAAGGGGAACAGATGCTTTCCTCAGGTGACCTAAAAAGGCTGAGCTCACATTGAATGTGCCTGGAAGATCTTAGCCCAAGCTAGCCGTTGTAAGGCCTTTCTTTATGAAACCCTTTGGTGTTTTGAATAGATCTTTTAGTGGACAGGAGGCTTTCTCTACGTACGGGCAGGCCACAAAAAAAACACACCAAAAAGAGATGGTAAGTTAAAGTTCCCTTTACAGTATTTAGGATCTTAGGAGGTGTGATGAGAAATCCAGGAGACAAGACCAAAACTGAGCTCTTCATGTTCTTTCAAAGACCAGCCTCCCCTCCTCTTTCTGTCTTTGCTTTCATCATCATTGTTTGCTTCTGTTTTATTTTGTTTTTCCTGTAAATGATGCTACATTCTGTTCTTCCAGGTTCAAGCTGTCTCTTAGTTGGCCAATGGCGTAACATTTAAACTCCTTAGCACATCTGCCCTCAAGGTTTTCCACAATCCCTCCTCTTATCTCACTTCTTTCTGGTCAGTCACTATCCCCTCTTCAAGCTGGGCTGATTTCCCTCCTCTGTACTTTGCTGAACACTGTTCCCGGTGCCTGGATGCAGACTAGCCCTTAGTTTCTTTGTTTTCTCCACCCAGCAGGCCTTTCTCTCCTGAACTGAAGTGTCATTCATACTGTTGAAAGTCTCCCGGGAAAAACATAGCAACCAAAAGGCATCTTTTCTCCAAACTCCCATGCAGAATTGTCTGTAGCTTTCTTGCCATCTCGACAAAGGCCAAACTCCACAGCAGAGCATATGGGGCCTTCATAATTATCTTTCCAGCCTCTCTTCTTTCCCAGCACCCTCGACCCACCTCTCCGCACACACACAGATGGTACAGTCCTGTCCTACTGAACCAAGTCCCCCCAAAACAGGTATGTCTGTCTGTCTGTCTGTCTCTCAGCTTCCCATATTCTCTCCTCCGCTTGCCATGTGCTCCTTCTCCCCGGGGCTCACCCTCACTTATCTTTCAAAGCTCCTCTAAGCAGCCTCCTCGACTCTGGCTCCTGATCCTCTCCTACATGGCCCCAATCCACTCTGATCCTAGCCCTTGTCACACAGCACCGAAATTGTCCTTTTTACCTCTTTCTTTACTTCACTAGACCGTGAGCTCCTTGAAGTCAAGACCACACTTTGTTTATCACTGTATCCACAGAATAATGCCAAATATAAGATACTAATGAGATTTGCTAACACTTAGAACAGATGTGGTGCTTGGGGTCTGTCTTACATTATGGTTAACCATAACTATTTCCTATTAGGACATAAGTTTCCTAACAGCAAGGGTTGTACTTTATACAATTTAATTCTGAGAGTGTATTGAAGACTATGAGTATGTGGCAGATATTTACTGAATACTTTTTCTTTATTCATTCGGACGAGTGTTGCTCTTCAAACTGCTGTCACAAAGCTACACTCATTTCAGGACTGATATCATTTCTTAAGATAGTTTAGGAAATCTCTTTCACAAATAGTTTAGGAAACACCCAAGAAAATCAGCTTTATTACTTACGGTGACTTAAGATGTTATTCAGCGTAGTCCTCACATTTAGTTTCTTTTGAACTCTAACTTCTGGTGATGAGTTTAAATGCCTCAACCCCTCAGTTTTGCAATTTTGAGCATTTTTAGTCTATAGGACTGCGCAATTCTCAAGGGCAATCACAACATCTAGCACAGTATCTTCCTTAAAGATATAAGTGAAGGAATGAATGAAGGAAAGAAATATGTGACCACCTCTGAAATACACTCACATATTTTCAGTGATATCAGCATAACTGGAGTGCACTTTGGAAGATAGAAGTTATTTCAATGTGCTTCTGGTAGCAAAATGAAAAATAATGATAATCTGTTTCCTTGTCCAAAGGTTGTGCCCTGCATTTTCTGAGTTGGGTAAGGAGCTTTTGAGTCCCTGACAGGTGTGTCGGTATTTGGGTTTGAGTTCTTCCCATCATCTGATAACTTTCTTGAAGTCCTTTCTTTGAAGTCTCCCTTTTCAGTCCCCATCCTTGGGATTCTAGGCTTTCACCTACTTAAGCTTCTTTCCTCATAAATTCTTATTTTGGTCCATCCCATCTTTCTGTTTCTTTCCTTTCATTCCAGTTATTGGATTTTCTGACACCTTATTGCAAGATTCTCTTATCTTTACGGTCATGAACTTTTAGGGTCTTAGTGACATATGTAGCTCATTAGCATAGATACTTTTAGTGTGTACAGTAGACAAAAGAAGAATGTTTTTAAAAAACAGAGTTCTAGGCCTCCAAGTAGGGCATACAGAAAAATCATTTTAAACATTGTTTTCTTCTTTTAGAAGGATGGGTAAGTCTAGTGAAATAAATGAGCAGTGTCAAGTGCAAGTTAACTCAGGCAGAAGGAAGTGATAATGAAGTCAAACAATCATGGGACACAGTTTCTTTAAAACAAGAACCATGAGGATTCATTGTATTATAAGAGTGGTACAGTTATCTTTGCTGTCACACTCATATGCATGCATATTTGTACATATGAGCATATAAAATTAAAACTGAATACTGGATATTTTCTGCTTTGAAGTTTAAAAATAATTTTAAAGTAGTCAGAAAGTCAACTTTCATTCACTTCTTTTGTGGAGTATTTAAAGAAAAAAAAAATGCCCATGGAAGTAAAGGGGACATATTATTTGCATACCCCTTTGCTATTATTAATCGAGAATACATATCCCCTCTTTTTACCATGCTGACAGAGTAGCACATATTTCTTAAGGCAGGCTATGTTCTCAGCAAGGCAGCCATAGCTTTCCATAAGTATACAAGTAGCTTCAATGACATTTCATCACATGGTTTCCAGTGTACAAGTTTCTAGGCCTTCAGGCTACTGGGTCACCTTTAAAAAGGAACCATGTCATTTGAAAGAAGTTTAAGAAAGCCAAGGCCAGTTCTAGTCAGTGTATTGGAAATGGGTAGTACAGTGTTCCCAGTTGCTCCTTTGCCTTTCTGGTCCCTGTAAACCTCCACTTAAAAATAGGAGTGACTCAGAAGTCAAAAAAAAGATGGTGACTATATGGGATGATATCAAAGACCTTCTCCCAGGGACTGTAAGCTAATGGCATATTGGATTTGTGAATGTTTGTCAGAAAATATATTTATCTTCCATTATGGAACAAAATAAAGCCCTTGCCATAGCATAGAGTTGGCCGCATTTATTTTGGAGGAAACCTCCAACTTGTTCTTACTCCTTCAAGGGGTTATCAGAGTGATGATAGTAGAAAGCTCCCAAGCCCAGGAGCCTGAAGACATGGTTCTAATCCCAACCTTGACAAAATCAGAGCTCACTTAGTCATATCCGTGAGTTAAATTTTCTAGAGCAATGTTCCCTAAAATGTGTCCTATATATATAGTCCCGTGAAATACTCCTTTAAAAAAAGTGGGGGAGAGGGACAGCCTGGCATGCTTTCATCTCCTGTGACTCTTCACAGAGCATGTTTGCATATTCAACTCTTTGAGAATCCCCGCAATAAGTAAATCTACATAACTTTATTTAATCTAGTACTTCCAAAACTTATTGAACCACAGATTTTTTTTTCATAGAACACTTATTAAAATCCTGAGAAACTAGTATTTTCCTGAACACACTTTTGGAAAAGGCACTTTTAGACCTTTGGCTCCCCACCTGAAAATTGAAGGGGTAAAACAATAATTTCTCTGGTCCCTATTAGGTGTCAAATTCCGTGGTTGTATAAAAATTTCAATTGTGTGGTCACCAGAGTCAATGCCAAGGGAGAAGGATGATTTTTCCGACAGAAAGTAGGCGAAAACAAAGGTTTTTTTTTTTTTTACACGTGTGTTTACTATCACATAAGCTATCTCTGTCTCCGTCTTGTGCTCCTTCCGACTCCTTTAGAAAACAATTTAAAATCCACAAACTGTCCCTTAACTTTAATTTTGAATTTAATTTAAATTTAATTTCTATCGAGGGATGAAAATCCATGTTAAATTTCCTCTACAGTATCAGTTTAAAACTGTGTGTACGGTAAGTCTACAAGAAAAAAATAAGAATTTTTCTTCAAGTCTTTATGATGGTAGTTGCTTTTGCCCCCTCTCACCCACAGTATATGTTCCTCAGAGATCAAGAACAGTATTCTCTTAATTCTTTTTTTTTGAAAATTTATATTTTCATTTTTCTCTTTTTTCTTTTCCCTGCTTCCTTCAATAAACAGAGTATGTGTTGTGTGCCCACAAAGTGGCAGGCACCGTGCCGCCCACAAGGGATGCAGGAGGGAGCAAAATGATATGAGGGCTTTACCCGATGAGCCGAGAGCTTAGCTGGGTGAGGGACAAGAATCAAGTAATCTCACAAATGGAACAGGAAAAGTTCAATGCTATCACATTCAACAAGTAATAGATATGTGGTGCCATCAGAGTATATAATTGGAGATTTGTCATAGGGAGGGCAATCAAGGAAGGCTTCCCTGAGGAGATGATGACTGAGCTGTGTGAAAAGGAAGAGTAGAAGTTTGCTGACAGTGAAAAAAAAGAGATAGTATTCATGGACCACAAAATAATTCCACATGTGTTACTGTACTTAATCTTTACCTGTAATTTAACACATATTTGTTGAGCTTCAATTACATGCCAGGGAAGAGGTAACCTTTAGATCTCCCTTTGAAAGAAAGGGACTGGTAGCCGAAAGGATAAGGTACTTGACAAAGAATCATAGTAACTTATAATTAGTCAGGACCTCAATTTTTATATTTCTACAAATGTCTTGGTGACATTATAACACTATACAGAACGTTACATAAATATGAGCAAAACAACCTTTTAGACATTCATCAATTTCTTCCCTTTTGCAGGGAGAGGCACTTTGGAACAATGTTCATTCATTTATGTTATAGTCTCAGGATCACTGAGGGTTAGTACTAGAAGAATCCTTCCAACCACTTCATCTTACACATGGGGAACCCTAATGATGGTGTCATATTTTAAATATGTTACAATTCAGAGTCATCACTAGTCAGGCCTTTCTCCCATTTGTCTAAGTTTGACTTCTTATTGCATACATCATGGATCAAAGTTCAAATTTCACCCCCAGCAAGTCTTAGAGTAAAATTCAATAATATGGTTGGTTCATTAGGCAAGTGGAACTTCTCTTCACAAAATCAGCATCTTAGAGGAACTTGGCTGTGCCACTTGGTGACAAGGCAGAAGACTCCGTATCAGAGCATCTGGTTCTAAGGCTCAGTGTTCCACTGCACATGATATTGGATACACTGTAGTTGCTTCTTATTTGGGGGAAAGTACTCAATACTAGGTAAATTTTTTAAAAGGAAACTCTACCACTTTATCTCATGTTTTTGAAAGTATACGGGTATACAGAGAGTTGTACTCTTGTTTTTAAACTATTGAAGAAGAGAAACATGTTTAGAACTGGGATTGAGATATGAAACTAATACCTACTGTAAGTAACATGCTCTCTGTCTGGCTGTGATGGGATCTGCCACTGTGTCTCTGTGTCACTGTAGCTATGGGGAATAACTCTTAGACTCTTCATTGACCCATTCATAAAATGTCTTGATGAAATTTTTCAAATTGTTTGCCATCTAATTATCTATCTCCCTCTCTACCCTCTCTATATATGTATATGTCAAATGCTGTGAAGTAAGTCTCAAGGTATAGTGAAGAAACTCCTATCAGAGGATAATTATTCTTGGTTATTGAGTTTATATTACATTCACAACAGTGAATGATTATGAATAAATATTTTTTACTGGGGAAAGAAGCAGGTGGGGTTAAGAAGAGACATTTCTTGAGCACTTGACATACTTCAGGCATAGCCATTATAATTTAATTCACAAAAATGTAGGCATTATCAACATTCTTATGATACAGAAACTGAGGCTCAGAGAGATTGATTTTTTGACCAAGGTCACACAGTAAGTGGCAGAGTTGAGATCTGAACCAAGTGCTTCTAATTTCAAGTCAGTACTCTTTCTGAAATGGAAGCAGTGGAGTATTTTTCTTCTAAAATCATCAAGCTGTTGAAGTGTTGTGTTGCAGAAAGACTTAATGAGAATTGAACCATCGAGTTGTCATAAGGAGCTTTCTATACCATTTTACCAAATTGCCAGAATTCCAGTATCCTTTTCTCTTTTTGTCTGAACACAATACATATGTCTAAAAAGGTTTGATAATAAAGTAGAAAATTGCTTTTCTTAGGCATTGATGAGTGTTATGTTACACTTTGAGATGGTTATCTGAAACACGTGTCTGTGGAATATTGTACGTAAAATTTAAGAAGGGTTGTTCTTCAAGGTTTAAAACAGAATAGAGTCACCCTAGGTTATGTGTTTGTTAGTTTTCTGTCCCTGCCCCCATGGCCTTCAGCATCTCCTCCTGGCTCCTGGGACACATGGGCTATCACCACCAGGTCCCTCTGCCTGAGATGCTTACCCCCTCCCAGGCCTGAAGACAAGCCAGCCTTGAGTGGAGGGTGAGGGGACCCCAGCACACAGAGTGTGTCCATGCTGTTGATGGTCCAGTCAGCCCTGAAGGACAGCTCCTTGTGGATAGCCAGTCAATATTTGCCATTTCGATTTTGTACAAAAAAATGTATTGAGATAAAATTCACGTAACATAAAATTAACTATTTAAAAATGAAGAGTACAGTGGCATTTAGTATATTCTGTTGTGCAACCACCACTTCTGTCTAGTTTCAAAACATTTCCATCACTCTAAAGTAAAAGCCCTTACCCTTTAAGCAGTTTCTCCCCATCCCTCCCTCTCCCCGGCCCCTAGCAACCTCCAGTGTATGCTCTGTCTCTGTGGATTTATCTATTCATATGAATGGAATCGTACAATCGGAGATTTTTTTTGGTCTGGCTAGTTTGCCTTAGCATAGTGTTTTCAAAGTTCATTCATCTGTCACCATGTATCAGTACTTCCTTCCCTTTTATGACTGAATAATATTCCATAGTATGTATATATACAATTTATTGATCCATTGATGGGCATTTGGGCTGTTTCTACCTTGAGACTATTTATTGAACATACTACCTATAATTAAAAAGCCTGTTGCAAAAGCTCTTGAAATTGGGCAGCTCACAGTTGCAAAGGGAGCATCATAGGGCTGAACCCACCATTAAGGTTCTTTTTGATGCTGGACTCACTGAAATGTATTGTTGTGTTACTTTGATTAATGATGTATAATGTATATGAGTTACATGTACCAAAAGTATAGATATTTTTTCAATGTAATATGTAGTTATTTATGATGTTTTTGTTTGTGTTCAATACTGAATTTAGTAGAATTACACAATGCCTGTTTGGGTAGCTCAGGTTAGAGACACAAAAATAAGTTCTTCCCCAAAGTTCTAGTAACCAAAAGTATTAAATATACCTCTTTGTCAATTAGTAAAGAAAGGCTATTGAAAACATAAAATTATCCGGCATGTCTACATATATAATAATTATGCATCCAAGCCTTTTCCTTTTGAAACAATTTATGTATTACATAAACCTAAATTTCTCATCCAAGTATCATTTCAAGAGAGGCAAGCTTAAATAATGGAGGCAATGGGGAAACATAATATTACGATAATGTTCTTTGGTGCGGTTTGGAAGGTTTTAGAAAACATTTGGAACTATTTTTCTCATGTAGTCACTTAACTATTGAAGTGTTATGATAGCGTTTCCCTCTGCATTGTGTACAATACAAAAGGAGTCCAGTTAAAGGAGACATCAACTCTAAATATTCTGATTAGAGGGATTTCCACCAATGAGGAAATTACATGCTCTAATATCCTGATATTAGTTTAATAAAAAGATGCAGGGAAATAAAGAAGGGCTAGGTGATTTAGGGCATCCCTTTTGCTTTCAGGTGTCCATTTCTTTGCAGCTTCATTTAACAAAACTACATTAAAAATTCTCAAATGGATGGAAAAGGACCTGAATTTTCAGAGTAAATATGCCCTAGCTAAATTGATGTGATTTTTTGTTTTTTGAGGAATATTTCTAACTAGATTATAAGCCAAAACTGTTGAAATGAAGAAAATGTTTAAACTTTTCTTTTACTTACACCATCATTTTTGGCCTCTTTGAAACTTGACAGGTATGTGTCTCAAAAGTTCTGAACATCTGTCAAGTGTTAAATTAAGTTCCCTTGTGAATTGATAAGCATTATGTAGTTGCATCTGACATATAGATACTAAAAGGTGATTGTTTCTTATTATAAAATAACTATGACCTTTCTATAAATTTAAATTATAACACCAATTAAAAGTGTAATGCTTTTTAAAGATATATAATCTGTTGAATAAGGAAATGAAAGCTCTTTCATGTAGGCTTTTAAGAAGTGTAGAATATTTTTGTTACATTTGAGCTTAAGAACAACCATTCCTGTTGAGGGCTGCAGGGCTATCTATTCTCAGGGACGACTAGAGAATATGGCTGTGCTATACATTGGAATGGATGGATTTCCATATCAGTGAACGTTGGGGAAAGTACTTGAGAGACCAGACCTCAGGAGAAGGGAATTTGTTTCAGGCTGTCACTAACGTGGTTTTTCCCAACTCCTCCTCCCCTTAAAACAAAAATAAAACGGAACAAAACAAAACAGTAGTTCAGGCACCAGGTAGTTTAAAGGAGACAGAAGAATTCTCAGAACACATTGATTTTTAATTCAACTCTTCTTAAAAATAAAACATACACACGATAGCACTTTGAGTGGGGAGGAATGAGAAGTGTCAGCAACTTCAATCAAACAAATGAGATATTTTTCCATTCTCAAATAGTATTTTCTGAGAAAATGGACTAGACTTGGGATCTAAGCCAAGCAGGGCATCTAGAGCCTACCACTTCTCATCCTTTTGCAACCTTGACCAAAAAAATGAAGCCTAAGACACAGGCCACTAACAAGTGTCTGATGTCCAATGGAAAACAAAGGGTTAACTGTTTCTGTGCCAGAGCACAAAAGTAAGCTCCCTGGAGCTTATAACAGGAGACAAATAATAACAACGTGGGAGAGGGCTGTGCCGTGGTGTGTGTGCACATGTGTGAAACACCCAACCTTGCTAGGGTCGTTTAATCTAAAGCCTGGAAGCCAGGCTTGCATCACTCTGTCCAGGACTTGGTTCTAACTTAGTGAGAGACTTTAAAAATAATCCTAGAATCTTTCATTGGCAAGTATCTTAGTAGTTAGTGCTTTCGGGGGCATAGCTCTGACAGTTCATACATTTTACTTTAGGAGGAGACAAAATTTTATTTCCTTGCTATACTTGTTCACCCTGATTCTGTCCTCTTGAACAGAGAACAGGCAGAAAATAAGTGGACTCTGTGACTGTGTAAGAATCCTGGCTATATGAAGATTTGCTCTCCTCAGCTTTGTTCTGTATCCACATGGCTGCGCTCATACCCTGATGCCCTGCTTTCTTCCCTCATTTATGTCTCTCTGGAATTAACCATTATTTTACAATCCAGAATATGTTCTGTACTTTCTACATTGTCTTTTCCATAGGGTAATGCCTATCTATTCTCTCAGGTTTTGAAATGTTTCTCTAACCTCAGCTTATACCAAATCCTGTTGTCTCCATATTTTTCCTCTGTTGCTAAGTGTTTCACAATGCTAAGTGGCCGCTTTCTTTCAAGTTCCTGATTATTTCCACATCCCCTACTCATCCCTCCATCTCCGTTTGTCTGATTTAAGTCCAGAAAAGTAGTTTTCCTACTTGCTTCATCTGCCTTCTTAGAGCTTAAACTCTTAGCAAAGTAAGTCAAGAATTTATCCAATGTTGTATTTTTGCCAAGCAAGACTTCCAGATGGTGTCCTCATGGTTGAAGTCCCCCACTACTACTTTATGTTACTTCTGTGCCAGTTTTCTCATCTCTGTTACCAAACCGTATCCTCTACCTGGCCTGGCAGTCTGGAGTGCACTTCTTTAAAAAAAAGAAAAAAAAAAAATCCCCATTATTTTCTCTCGTTTCTCCAAAACACTTCTACCCTGGGTTTGTAATCTTCAGGACAGCTATTATGATCTTGGTGATCTACCTAGCTCTCTCTTTTGAGCAAATCATTTTTGCTTTGGACAAAGTTTTCCTTTTGGCCTGGGTTTATTCTTAACAATAGCACTTATATCAAAAAGCTAGTATTTATTAAGTGATTACTATGTGCCGCATTCAGTGCTGGGTTATTAACATCTGTGAGTTCATTTGATATGACATATACTAAGCTAACAGTAATTCCTATGATGCAGAGATCATTCTCTCCATTTTACCTATAAGGAAACTGGGGGCTCGGGAAAGTGAAGTAACTTGCCTGAGGCTACTTCACCAACAAGGGATCAGGCCAGGATGTGAACTCAGAATCCTTATATTCCAGAGCTGGCATTTTTAGTCATTACACTGCTTCCTCTCCCCCATTCCCTTGCATCATTTTAGAAGTGAATCATACCCCTTAAGGGCACACCATCTTGCCTAAAAATTCCAAGTTAAATCACTCTCTCGTTCAAACTTTGTGTATGAGTGTACAGACCCCTTAGGCTCAAAGTTTTTATTCTAGTTGGTTTCCCTTTAATTTTTCCCTGAAACTTTCTGGGCATTTTTACCACTTGCTGCTTTGTTTTATCCCCCATGGTTTCAGGTTTTACAATTGTGTCTGAGTGTTTTTCTCCCTCTCTTCCTTCCAAAATTTAGCTTAGAGGGTTTTTTTGATGATATTGGCAAATTAGAGATATTCTTCCCTGGCTTCTTGAAAAACACTTTTTCTGATGTACTCTTTCCTTTGTTGGAGTTTATAAAACCAACTCTTAGCACTATCTATGGAGTCACCAGTTTACGCCTTATATCCTATTTTCTCTTCCAGGTTTATGACCTTCCTTTTAAAAAAAAGATACACACCAGGCATCCATACCCTCTCACCATACCCACTGCTCCACGCCTCGCCCCCCCCCCCCCCCCCACACACACACTAAGTCCTTTAATTTTCTTCCCAGGGGGCAGTTATAGCAGTTCTCGATTCTGGTGGCCCATTAGAATCACCTGATGTGAACAAATACCAGTGCCCAGGCCCCAACCCAGATCAGTTGAATCGAAGTCTCTGGGGATGGGTCTTAGACATTATTAGTATTTTAAAACTCTCCAGTATTTTAAAACTTCCGATATGCAACCACAGTAATATCCACAGCATTACGAGCTTCATCTGGCAGTAGCATTCATTCCCACTGGAATGAACAGAAGTGGGTACATTTTATGAGTCTCAGCAGGCTCCATCTCCCACTAATATTCATGCTGTAGAAAGACAACGTGCCTCTTACTGAGCCTGGCTGTGGCTTTGTTCCCAGGAATGAATAAGTTCCGTGAGGATTCTCTTCTGACTGCAACTAGTAAAAGTATTATGCTTACCTCCTAAGGTCTGAGAATCCTCCTAGAGCTTTGTGGTGCATCTGGAATCACCCTCCATGGAGAGCCCAGAACCTTTGGTGTACTTCCAACCGCACGCTTTTCTTCCCATCTCTCTTGGCATATATTCTTTTGCTGACTCTTCTCTTGTCATTTCTTTTCCTCTACTATGTTAACATCTTTTTTTAATTGTTTTTCCTTCTGCTTCTGTTTTAATCTAGGTCAGAGAGACATCCTAAAGTCTATTCATCTTCTCCAGCACGAAACAAATTAACATGTAGGGTAGACACAACTAAGCAGGAGCGCATACAAAAATATTATCTATAAGATGTGACTCCAATTTTCTAGAGCTTGGTTTTTAGTTGAGAAGGAAATAGAAAGGTATGTGAAAGCAGCAAAGCACGTGTAGTCATCAATATTAAGGAGTCTCAGAGAAAGCATTTTGAAAAAGGTGGGTCTTGAACTGAAACTTTCAGGATAAGAGTAGAAGGGCACCTTGGTTTGATTGAACAATGTCAGCGAAAGTGTGATGATGACATTCAATATTATATGGGGGGGATTGATCAAGATGGCCGAGTACGAGGATGTGGATCTCACTTCCGCCCATGAACACATCCAAAATACATCTACGTGTGGAACAGTTATGACTGAAAACTAAATGGAAACTGGCAGAAACTGTACAATCAAGGTTGTAAGAAAGATCCACACATAAAAGGTAAAAAGGGGAGAAAAACAATTGGGTCAGGACTTATGCCCCTGGGAGGGGACTCAGAGCAAAAGGGAGATCACACAGGTGGAGACCTCCCCTGTGTAGTGAGCGGCGAGAGCCACAGACTGGACATCCCATTCCTGGGGTCCTGCACAGGGGAGATGAGCCCCCTTGTCTGGCTGGAAGCCAGCTGGGAATAGCGGGGGTGCTGCAGGAAGCCTGGACTCTGGCTCTGCTCATGAAGAGTGAATGCACCCTGGCTTGCCCCTGACAGAGGGTGGAGAGTACAGTTAGAGGACAGCTGTAGTGGTTGCCAAGTTCCCAAGCCAAGAGAACGCTCCAGCCCACGTTGCAGCATGGCGTGGGACCTAGAGCTGCCAGGACTGGGGAGAAAGCCCATCCATGGGATGCAGAAGCAACCTGGTCCTGATCCCAGGGCAGAGCCTAGGGGAGGTGGTGGCCATTGTTGGCGCTTGCTCAAGCAGCGCACCAGAAGCCACTCCACCACAGTTCACACCCTATATATGCTGAGAGTCCAAGTGGGCCCTGTCTGCCCTACGGTGAGGCTCCACAGCAAGGCAGACGTGGCAGAGGCTAAGAGCAGTTATCAGCCGTGAGGGACAGAGGAGGCTTGCACCTGAGGCTGCATCTGAGCAGAGCAAGGGAAACAATTGCAGACGCCTGCACAGGCAATGCATCGGAGACAGCTTGGACCTTTGTCTGCAGGTGACACAAGCCAAGAGTCCGTATGGGCCTCCATCTCCTCTGGGGCAAGACTCCTTGTGCTGGGAGAGGAGAAAACTCACACTTAGAGGGAAGAGAGCCAGCCTGGGCCCAACCCTGAGAGCTTCAGCTCCAGTAACATGGGATCAAATCCCACCCCCAATAGGGCAGTGAGGGCCATTGAGCAGAGGGGAAGTCCCACCTCACACCCAGCTCCAGCTCTAGCCCCTCCACCGCCAGCCCTCACCACCACAAAGATGAGAGCTGCCAGCACACCCTGAGGAAAGACGTGACTTACATCCACATCAAATCCAGCTCTCCCGCCAAAGGCACTGGACATAGGCAATCTGTATAGGGACGCTCCCACATAAGAACACCCCTTCAAGACTACAATAGGTAACTGTTTTACCTGAATTCAGAGGCAGAGAAAGTTAAGCAAAATGAAAAGGCAGAGAAACTGCTCTCAATTGAAAGAACAAGAAAAAAACACCTGAAAAAATAATGAAATAGATATAAACAATATACCAGATTAAGAATTCAAAACATTGTTAATAAAAATGTTAACTGAATTAGGGAAAGGAATCGATAAACACAGTGAAGATTTTAACAGGGAACTAGAAAATATAAAAAAGACCCAATCAGAAATGTAGAATTCAATAGCTGAAATAAAAAACACACTAGAGGGATTGAATAGCAGACTAAGTTAGACAGAAGAACACATGAGTGATCTGGAAGATAGAATAATGGAAATCACCCAATCAGAACAGCAAAACAAATTTTAAAAAATGAAAACAGCTTAAGAGATCTGTGGGAAAACATTAAATGTATCAACATTCACCTTATAGGGATTCCAGAAAGAGAAGAGAGAAGAGAATTGAAAATGTATTTGGAGAAATTATGGCTGAAAACTTCCCAAACCTAAGAAGGAAACACATATCCAGGTACAGGAAGCACAGAGCCTTCCAAACAACATGAATCACCAAGACTTAAAATAAAAATGGTAAAAGTTAAAGAGAGACTTCTAAAAGCAGCAAGAGAAAAACAAAGTAACATACAAGGGAATCCCCATAAGGCCTATCAGCTGATTTCTCTGCAGAAACTTTGTAGACCAGAAGGGAGTGGCATGATATTTTCAAAGTGCTGAAAGGGGAAAACCTGCAACCTACTATACTCTACCCAGAAAGATTATTATTTAAAACTGAAGGAGAGATAAAGAACTTCTCAGACAAGCAAAAATTAAAAGAGTTCCTCAATACTAAACCTACCCTAAAAGAAATGTTAAAGGGTCTTCTCTAAGTGGAAAAGAAGTGAGTATTATAGGAAAGGGAAATGCCATTAGAAAAGGCAAATATATAGTAAGAACTGAGGTTCAACCACTTAAATAAGCCAGTACGAAGATGAAAAGACAAACAATTATAAAAGCAACTATAACTACAATAAACAGTTAAGGGATAAACATGAAAATATAAAATATGACATCAAGAGCTCAGTGTGGAAAAAGGGAGTAAAAAATGTAGATCTTTTAGAATGTATATGAACTTAAATGACTACCAGTTTAAAACAAGTAGATATAATTATAGGTCAACATATATGAACCCTATGGTAACCACAAATCAAAAACCTACAATAGATACACAAAAACTAAAAAAGAAAGGAACACTAGCATACTACTAAAGAAAAGAACAAAGCCCAAAGTCAACAGAAGAAAGGAAATAATAAAGATCAGAGAGCAAATAACTAAAATAGAGACCAAAAACACAATAGAAAAGATCAATGAAACCAAGAGCTGGTTTTTTGAAAAGATAAACAAATTTGATAAACCTTTAGCCAGGCTCACCAAGAAGAAAAGAGAGAGGACCCAACTAAACAAAATAAGAAATGAAAAAGAATACTCTGAACAGTTACATGCCAACAAATTGGACAACCAAGAAGAAATGGACAAATTTCTAGAAACATACAACACACCAAGACTGAATACAGATGGCCAACGGACACATGAAAAGATGCTGATTAGTAGAGAAATGCAGATCAAAACAACGAGATATCACCTCACACCTGTCAGAACGACTATCATCAAAAAAAGTCTACAAATAAATGTTATACCAATGCAGGGAGGGGCAAGATAGGGGTAAGGGATTAAGAAACACAAACTACTATGTATAAAATAGGTAAACAACAAGGATATATTGTACAGCACAGGGAATTATAGCTATTATCTTATTATAATTTTTAATGGAGTGTAATCTGTAAAAAATATTCAATCACTATGCTGTACACCTGAAACTAATATAATATTGTAAAGCAACTATTCTTCAATTTAAAAAACTATGGATTATATAAAGGAGACTTTGTCTCAAGGAGGTTGTGAGATCTGGAGAAGATTAGATGGGTTGGGGTTGGATTAGGAGAGAAGGGTAATTAGTGGGGTTTTAAGATTAATGATTCCATCCCACCTCCCATATTCAAATCAATTGATAGACTCTAAAATGCAGAGGTCAAGCACTGTGTCTTCCATGTGCTCCCAAGCTTAGCATAGTGCCTAACAAAGAGTAGTCATATAAAATATATTTATGGAATGAATAAATTCTTCTCAACCTTATGGGGGTGTCATAAATCCTTTTAGAAGTCAGATGAAATTTATGGGCTCTTTCCTTAGAAAAATGCAAATAAGTACACATACACACACACAATCTTCCATATAATTACAGGGCGTTCAAGGACTCCCTGAAGCCCATTCAGGGTCACCAGGTTAATAATTGGTGATTTGGAGATGTGTGACCCATTATTTTTGCCTTGCAAATTATTCAGACTCTTTCCCATGATTTAAACTTAAAAGGAATTGTCCCATCAAGTTTTGCTAGTTGTAGAAAAGTTCTCTAGAAAAGGCATCATGGTGGATTTTATTGTTGTATAGGATACCTATTTCTGTGAACACACTCCAAAGTCTACTCTAGACAGCTTTTCAACCCAATTCATTCTCATAATCCTTGATAATCCTAACTGTGGTTTTGGAAAAGTAATGCATTTATTATACTTTTACAGAGAATATTCAGAATATTATCCCACAGTAATATGTAGTTGCTTTTGTAGTTTACCTATGTAACCTTATACCATTAAAGAAAAATAAAAAGAATCACCACAAATTATGTCCAAAGGAACAATGTTTCCAACATTTTTCTTTTACTTTCTGTGAGGTATGGCAAAAATAGCCTTTAGAAAAACATGGACATTAACACAATAGGAAGTTAATATCTGCTTACCTATTGGAAAACTATTCAGTATTTGAGTATAACCTCGACTACTTAATATTTTGACTAAGAGGAAGTGGAAGAAGGGAAAGCATTCTTAAGAGTGAAACCTTGGATATTAGTGTCTAGATATGGGATTCTTTCCTGTTCATTCCTCCCACCTCCCTGAGCTTTGCTTCTGTGTTTTTAATAACCAGTTTCTCATATCTGCACTTAACACCCAGCTTGAAATGTATTCCTCAGCATCTTTTTCCTGTATCTCGTGGTTTTCTTTGAGTGCTTTGTGCAGCTGCATCAATCAGAAATAATGGAAAAATCAGATGAGGTGACAAGGGATGGCAGGTTGCTTTTGTCATCACAGTTTGCCCTTCTCACTATTCAGGTGCCTGGGACGTTTTTAGACCATTAATGCCATTGATAGCCACGCGTGCCAAGTGTGGAGCTCAATGGGAGCTATTTAAAACAGATATAAAAATAAATGTAAGGAAATATCTGAATTCATCAACCAGTTCTAGAACTTTTCTGGGAGACTTGCTCTAATAATGACACCCAGAACATCAGCAGCTAGCTTGTCAGGCTAAGCAGGTGTGTTTTCTTTCTAGAGCCTGTTATCTGAGTGCAAAATGGATTTATTGGTATAAATAGTCTCTACTATACATCAGTTGCACATATACCATTTCAGCTGATCCTTAAGACAACTGTAGGAGCTTGTTCCCATTTAATAAGTGAAAAGCCAATGGCTCAATTAGGTTATTTTATTGACCATGGGTTACTTACCTATTAGGTGATGACCCTGAAATTTGAGGTGGAGACAATTTGCTTCTAAAGGTACCTTGCTAAACTCCCCCTCCCACTGAAGAAGTTTAACACACACACCCTACCCCACTCTCAGCCCTGTTTCTAGGACATATGTGATACTTCAGTGAGAGGATAATTTAATTGGCATTGTTATCAACCTCTCTGGAATTGTGAACAATATATAAATAAAACAATTTGGAAGGTCTATAGTTTTTCATATAAGTGCCTGTGCCACCAACACCAGCAGCTTCTTTAATACTAGCAGGCAGAAATGATCAAGTGTATCTCTTTCAATGAGAACATCCATATTGTTTTCCAATAGAAGAGTAACACATGTTTGTTAGAAGATGACCTAAGTTGATCCATTCTTCAGTAACCTGGGAAAGTTGGATTGCTCTGCTAATCCATGGGGATACGTTCTTGTCAATATGGCCCCTGGAGACTGGGAGTGACCTGTGTCCTCTGTGCATGTGGCTTGGGTGAGGGGATGTGAGGCTAATGCGAAGCAGCTTCATTTGACCTTTGGGACTTTTCATGCAACTGTAACATTAAAATTTCCAATGGCAGAAATGTTTTTTCCAGTATAACCCGGACATTCAGAGGTTGATATTTAAGTCTGGTAGAAAATAAAACTTGAACTTAAAAATAAGCACATATTTATTGTAACTCCCTAGGTTCACTTTCTCTAGCAATTACCTTCATTTCTGCAAAACGGAAACTTTATTAAGCAACTACTTGTGCCAAGCACTAAGCTGAACCTTTTACCATTGATTATTGTATTTTATTCTCTCAGTGACCCTATGGCTTTTTAAAAAAAGGGTCATCCCAATAATCAGAGTAGAGTGGTGTGGGTTTTGTTACAATGATAGCAATTTCTTTCTGTCAAGATAGGATTTAAAATATTACACTCCTGACTTTTGCTATCCTTCCTTCCAAGAAAAAAAAAAATGCTATTTATGAGAAGCTCAGTTTAATAATATCAGATGAGCAGAATTCTCTTTTTTAAACTGTTAGCCTTGATGGAAGGCATTTAGATATTAAAGGCCCTCGTTCTAAGACAGTTCACCACAAAAGCAGGTCCAAGGGTTATCCATGCATTTTAAATTTTAAATCTAAATTTAAGCTTACATTTCCACCAATCAGAACTCAGAGCTAGTATCAATGTTGATCACAGAAAGAGATATGTTTCTAATTAACTAACTTTAAAGCCCTATCTTAATCACTTAGAGCATTCTTGTGCACATCTGTGCTGCAGGAGGAACTGGATTACCTCCATGGTGTATGTGTGTCTGGGTGTGCGTGTGTGTTTAAAGCAATGCTATAACTCTATCCAAATGCGATGCAGCACTGCTTTAAAGTTTAGAAGCAAATGTGTGCTTAGTAATGTAGTTTAAAAATTGAAACCCCCTTCTACCTTATATGTTCTTCTCTTGTAAATTGGGCTTGTTTGTGGAGGGCAGCCATTTCCAATACTGTGACACATACATCCCAGAACTTCTTCCCTCTTACTTCGATGGGACCTAAATGAGCACCAGAGCCAGGGCCTCTCATGTGGTTTTGCTTCATCTTACAATGACATCAGTATCTTTCCATTCGCCTCATTTTTATAAAATTGTGCCCAGAATGAATGGCAATGCCAGTAAAGGAAACTGAGTCCTGGGAGTAATTTTTTATTAGAGTAAATGAAGTGATGTGATAAACAAGTACAACCTGACGTGACAACATGGCATAAAGCCGTGATACGAAATGTTTCATTCTATTCTTGTGAATGTTTTTTTAAAGCTTTTATGCCTTTCACATGTCTTGTGTGTGTATATACTGACCAATGGAAGTATAATTCGTGTTCAGATATTTATTTCTCTCAATGAATGACCAGATGGTTCTTGCCTATGTTGGAAGAGAACCATTTTGCCTATTCGATAACTCTGAGAGACATTACATATAACAAACTAGCCAGGATGATCCACTGTAGCCCGAGTGAGAAACATGTAGGTTTCTCTACTTTGTAAAGTTGGCAGAGACTCACAAATGCCTTTATTCTCATTTTTTAACTGAAATAGTTTGTGTATTTTTCCTACCAAAGTAACAGATGCTCAATGTGGAAAACTATGGCAATACAGGCAAAAAAAAAGAGAGGAAGAATGCTTATAAATTAATTTTTACTACCTGTAACTTGCCACTTGGAGATTGATGGTCATGAGGATACAAAGCTGACGTTTCTTTGAATACATACTATTTGTCTGACACTGTGCTAAGTGCTTTACATCAGTCAGATTATTTAATCCTCCCCAGAACCCACTGATAAAGGTAATGGTATTAATCTCCTTTCATAGATGAGGAAACTGAAGCTCAGAGATATTAAGTGAATCGCCCAAAGTCACACAGCTAACAGGTCACACAATAGCAGAGCTAATTGAACGTGGGATTGCTGGACAGCTAGCTGCATTGGTTTCTATGAGTTGCATATGTGTCAGATATTCCTTTCACTTGCTTTTCAATTGAATTTATGAAGCTTTTGTTATATTAAAGTGTTTAGTTTTGCACAGACGAATCTATACTTTTGTGATTTCTACCTTTAGTGTCATGTTTAAAAAGGCCTTTCCTATTCCTAGATTATAACATGGGAGGGAGAAAAAAAGAAATGCTAACAGTACCAGAAGATAATAATCACAAGCCAGAAAGCCAAGGTATCTGCCGAAGTTGTTACCAACAGGAAGAAGTAGGAGATGTGAGGATGTGTTTGAAGGCAGTGGCAGAAGAGGACATAACGCTGTTCCCTCATTATGAGTATCAAGTCCAATAAGCCAATTAAATACACTTCCTTTCATGCCTCCTACCCTCCCCTTTAAGCTCCTGCATCAGGGTCTGGACTGGGAGGAGGGACTGGAGGAAGAGAGGAAGGCTTCTTACATAGCTGGTGCTGTTTGAGGGTCTCTTTGGGGTGTCAAATGCCTTCTGTCAGGCAGTAGCCAAATGCCAGCACTTTTGTGTGGCACATACATGTGTTCTCTTGAGACACTCCTGGGGAGATCTCACCCACAGGTGTTCCCTGTCATACAGGAAACCCTCTCTGGATGATCTCTGATCACTTCCTTCTCTCCACTCTGACCCCAGGAGTATGTTCCTGCCCTGAAGGCAGCCTTCCTGAGCATAGTCCTTTCAATATGGCACATGACTCCCCTCCACTGGGACCACAGGGAAAAACAAAATTAGGTACCCTCTCCCTTCCAAATGGTAAAAAATGGAGGCTGCTTCCATTGCTGCCCTTTCTTCTTGCCCTGCCACGTGGACAACTTCTGACAGCCTCCTACCTTCAAAATCTCGAAGTCCTGACTCTCGTCAGGATCTGTGTCCCATATTTGGCGGGGGCAGGGGGTGGGGAGAGCATGCATTAGGTTCTCCCAAGAACTCTGTTTTAGGAGCAAGAGGAGGCAGGCTTTTGGGTCCTGGCAGCTTGGCAGTCATTCACTTTGGGGAAAGAGATGCTGGCCTCCCCTTCTGGCAACCATCCCCGGTCTCTATGAGAGGTTTTCCTGGAGCACACCTACTCCTGTGCATCTCCTCCTCTTACTTAGGCTGTTAGACATTGATGGAGAAGAGTCACGGGGCCAATATTTCTACCTTTAGCAAGTCCTGCAGAAATGTGGCAGCACCTCTCTTTAGCATTTGTAGGTATTAGTCCTCGGCGTTAGGACCTCAGCTGAAATGCCAAGGTGTTAGGAAAAGTCCCACTCCACATCATACGCTGTACAGTTATTTTGTGCTGTGGAGATATCATGTGATAGAAAGTGTCTAATTTTTTTTTTCAGAATGGATTGTGAGTTATCACAGATGTTTTCTGATTAATATATTACTTTTTATTTTTTTAATTCATTAATATATTTATTTTTGGCTGCGTTGGGTCTTTGTTGCTGTGCGCAGGCTTTCTCTAGTTGCGGTGAGCGGGGGCTACTCTTCGTTGTGGTGCACGGGCTTCTCATTGCGGTGGCTTCTCTTGTTGCAGAGCACGGGCTCTAGGCGCTCGGGCTTCAGTAGTTGTGGCTCGTGGGCTCTAGAGCGCAGGCTCAGTAGTTGTGGCGCACGGGCTTAGTTGCTCTGCGGCATGTGGGATCTTCCCGGACCAGGGCTCAAACCCGTGTCCCCTGCATTAGCAGGTGGATTCTCACTGCACCACCAGGGAAATCCCCACTGCACCACCAGGGAAATCCCCACTGCACCACCAGGGACGTCCTGTATATTACTTTTTAAATAGTGGCCCAAGCCATCAATAAATTGACATTCATTTCTTCTAGAGGTATAACCCCATTACAGTAAAATGGAAAAAAAATCAAAGGAGTGTTCTGTATTGCAAAGCTATTTCTATGTCACAGTGTGTAGTCTTTAGAAGCAGGATTTTGTTGATCTTGGTGACAACAAATTCAATATATCTAATAATCCTGCATAGCAGGTCTTCATTCTCCTTCCTGTTGATGTGACAGTCACTCTTTAATGAAACCTTATTTTGTATACTATTTGCATTGTAGATCAGGAACGAAGAGCTGAGTTTGCTTAAGCAATAGCTGAGCTGTTTATACTTTTTATATTCTTCCATCAAGAAATAATTACCCTTCAACCAACCTTACCTCTTTCTACTTTGTATATGCAAACTACCTAAATAAAACATAGGCAAACTCCCAAACCACACGTCAGTATACAGAAACAATCAGGACCCAGAAAAGCATAGAATAGCGTATGCATAACCTATTCCACTTCCTTGTACCAAGGCATTCATTCATTCAGCAAGTCTATATTGAGCATCTACCGTAAACCTGCGAGGCAATAGAGTTGCTTTTGCTCGTTTATTTACTACAGGAAAGTAAAGAATAATGTTTGTTTTAACTCCAGTTCTATAAAATTGGAATGTTATTTCTGGCTGAACAAAGATAATATTGTAGTAGAACTTCGGTATCTCACTGGTTGCTGTCCATAATTCTCTGTTGGAATACATCTACACATGGATTCGTTTTAAATGGCCTTCGGCAGTTTACTGTAGGGCCATCTGGCCATTTGCTATCTGTACTCCCAAAATAACATGCAGTTCTAGAATAATCTGGCTTTTGACACCCTTAGAACTCAGTTATGCCCTGGCATATATTACTGAAGTGTTAAATGGGTATAAAGTAGGGCATGTATTGACAATTCAGGTAGGATATGCAGTACTCTAAAATAGCCCAGGCCAATAAGATGCAGACTCTCAGTACAGCTAAATTATAGTATAATTACATTTTTAAGATTATAAGAATTTTTTTGTTTTATATGAGAATTTCATTGCATAGTTACTTTTTCTAGGACATTTTATTATGTCATTAAAGGTATACCATTTCCATTTATATCCACTTTAGTATTTAAGGAGTTGTTTGTACATCTCTGTGGTTATGATTCACAATAATGTTAGCACAAACTGTGAATGGATGAGTCTCTACTGCAAATATATGCCCACTGTTCAAAAAAGGATATTTCAAGGTGGAAAGTAGAAAACTCTTCTGCAAATAATGTTAAACCTCAAAATAATGTTCAGCATGTCCTGAAAGATGACCATGGATTGTTGTGATCTTTAAACAACCAACATACTATTTCTTTAAAAAGCTTAGAAGAGGGAAATCCAACCATATGTTAAAATGTCTGATTTTTCTTCTAATTCTTTTTCCTATAACAGCAGAATTTTGAGTTTGAGTGGGTGCTCTATAAATACCTGCTGACTGCCGAAGGAAATATATTAGAATTTAGAAAAATGGTGAGTTTTTTTTAAAGGAAGAGTAAAACTTGGGTACAAACCTTTCTCCATTGCTTCATTTTGGGGAGCCTGTAGCTTTCTGGTGTTTCCTGTTGAATATCCGTCCTAGTGTAGCAAGTGATAAACTGGCTCGAACAACTTACTGTAGGATTAGACCCTTAATAAGTTCAGGTACTAGAACTTATGGATAGAGAAGATAAAGTAGGTTTTTACAACAGTTAATAGCATAAAGAATAAATTGCAAGTATGAGAAATAAAAGGCACTATAAAAGCTTAGTGCATATTTTGAGAAGAACTAAGTAGAAATTTTATGTATTCATTGAAATTAACCACTGAGTGTAAGTATTAGACATGTGGAAAGAGAGAATTAGTACCCAGAAGCTAGATCTTAAGGAATAAAACGATAAGAATTCAACATATGTCTAATAGAAGTTTCAGAAGGAAAATTAGAGAAAATGCTAGAAGCAATAGTCAAAGAGATTTTGGTAAGAAATTTCTAGAGATTATTATTTAAGTCATGAATTCTCAAGGTAATGCATATATTTGGTTTTAAAAGATCAGAGGGTGCAAAAAGGATCTGTAAGACAAAACAAAATTCCTTTCCCCAGTTCATCCCACTCCAAACTGCCTCCCCCACCCCAGCTACCATTTAACAAAACTTTTGTTTCTTATCTTGCTATTTCTTGATTTTTTAAAATATGAGATATTATCTGTTGACTTCCTACAGTAGAAATGGTGATTTAGTTAGCCCTCTTACTGTATGAGCATGCACATGCAGGCACTCACATATTTTTCCCTCTCCCTAGCCTTCCAATATAGCTGTATCTCAATTTTTGGTTAATTAAATACTCTGTGTTTATAGCATTATTGCTATGTAAAACTGTTCCCTGCTGAGCATCATTGTTTTCTATGCTAAGATTTCCTTCCCTGAACAACTCTTCATTTTTTCCTGGAGGTAAATATTGCTTTAGCTTTATCTGCTTGGTTTCTGTGTCACTATCACAAACCCATTCCTAGCTCTGCCACCATCACTAACTCATCTTTTTAATATGGTCAGACACATCAGGAAATCTATCATTTCCATTTTTTTCCTTGGACACCTCCATCCTGGAGGCCTAGATTCTCCTGCTCCTGTTCATTTTATGTTGCTCTCTGGACCCTTGAGTCAACTATTTCCTGGATCCCACATCTTTCTCTTTTTTTACTTTATCATTTTAGTGGGGTACATCCACTGGTATCTCCTCAAGAAATGTAGGGAGCTAAAATTTCTTAAGATCTTGCTTGTCTGAAAATGGTTTTGTCCTTCCTCACATTTACTTAATACTTGACTGAGTTTTGAGCTCTCATTGGAACTCATTTTTCTCAGAATTTTGAGGTAATGCTCCATTGTTTTCTACTTTTTGAACTTCCTGTTGAGAAGTCTGATTTCTGTCTATTTCTAACGTGCCTGTGACTCATCGTGTTCACTCTCCCAAAAGGTATTAGATTTTCTTTTTTATTCCTGGTCTTCTGAAATTCCATAATGATTCTAAATGGATTGGATTTTTGTTCTTTTCTTATGCTGGGTATATATTTCCTTCACTACAAAGAATTTTCTTACATTTTTTCTTTGATTTTCTCACCCATGATTTTCTCAGTATGTATGTTCTTCAACTCCTATTAGTCATTATTGAACCTTAGATTGACCTTATTTTGTTATCTCTTTTCCTATTTTCTTCTTTGTTTTTATTTTGCTTTCTGTAAGATTTTCTCAACTTTATCTTCTGACTCTTCTATTGATTTTTTTCAGTTATGATATTTTTATTTGTAAGCACTCTTTCTTGTTCTTGAATTTCCTTTCTAATCACATCCTGTTTCTCCCATCATGAATGCAAAAGCTTATTTTATCATTATGGATATCATAGGATTTTTTTTTAAGTTTTCTTCTACTCTCCATGTTGCCTCAGTTTCCTCTAAGTTCCCCTTTTCTATTTGTTTGCTTCATCATATTAACTTGATGTTAAAATTTTCCTCAAATATCTGATGGTGACTGTCTCTCCATTCATATTTGAGGTGAGACCTTGAAAGATGATGAGAATTTCAGAGACAGGGCTTGTTGACCAGTGACCTTTCTCATAGGAATTCATTTGTTTCATTGTGGTATCTCCACATGTCAGTGTTGCTAGGTCAGCCCAGTTCGTTTCCAGAGAAAGGTTCCTATAATGTCCTGGAAGGAAAATCTCCAGCTGTCTGGGAGCCAAATGGAGGAGGGATGCTGGAGAAGCATCATTAATAAATAGACATCCTTTCATTTAATTTCCCTCACCCTTGCCTTTAGCCTTGCCTGGTCTCTGTGGTCCAGATCATCCAGTGAGGAAGCCTTTCTGCTGCTGAGGAGGGAGGTCAGGGGAGAAGGACGGTAGTTGCTTGGCTGCATGGGCTTGAGGAGGTTACCAAAGGGCTTGTGTTCACTTTCTATAGAATTGCTACCAGGTCTGTTTTCAGCTCTGCTCTGCAATTGCACCTCCAGAGGCACTTGGTGTGTCCAGTTCCTGAGCCTTCCGGAGTTTCTCTGGAGCAAATGAGCTGCTGTCTCTTTGCTAACACCACGTACGCCAAGCAGAATCACCTACACTTAAAGAAGCATTCTGCCTCCTTCTCTCTGCTCTAACACCACTCATCCATCTGCTTTCCATCTCTTGAAATCCAGTTGACATTTCTTTTCTCTTGTCATCTTACTCAATTATTCTTGTTGTCCCTGAGAGTCCATGCCTTTTAAAAATTCCCATACCATTATTTCAGTAGAGCTTCAAAAGGCAGGGGGATTTAAAATTGATGTTTACTCTGCCATGTTTTCCCCAGTCTGTTCTTCACACCGCAGCCAGCATTTTTATTCAGACCCAATCTGATTAGAAATTTCTCAAATGGCTATAAACCTCTTACTTATATTATTAAGGGCAGAAAGTCCTCCCCCTGGTTATTTCTCAAGCCTCGTTTTTGACATCCCCCTCTCCTACCTTCATTGCTATCCACACTCACTCAATGCTCTGGCCATATTTTGCTTTTACCCCTGAACCATGTTTTCTCACCAGGTCCTTTGCACATGCTGTTGTTCTTAACACAGTCCATCTCTCACATTCACACCTGGCTACCTTCTAATCATCATCGAGGTCTCAGCCGAAAGATCACCTTCTCTGGAGAGCCTTTCTTGATGTTAGCCCCCCTCCCCAGGCCTGGGTTCTCATAATCATAATACCTAATTCTCCCCTGATTGGAGCACCTACCCCGCTGGGTGTTTCATGAGGGCATCTTGGCTATTTGCCTGGCACATAATAGGCATTCCAATTTGGGTTGAATGGTGAATGAATGTTTTTTTCTCTGACCTTTTTCACTCAGTATTTTCACTGAGTATGTCAGTCTTTCTTTACCTTCAAGCCTTGGTTATATTCTAGTAATAGCCCAGCACTTTACCCATCTCTTCCAAACTTAGAAATACTACAAAGTATAGAAAACCTGAAGAAAGCGGAAGTGCTTGTACACTCACTTTGTACATTTAAAGGCTTTATTTCAAATGTAAAGTTAACAAAATTGTATCTTAAAATATTACTTTGGAATAAAGACAGCTTCTGTGGCTTAAAAATTAGACAGCATAGAACCAGAACTTGAAGTGAATCAATACTTAATGCTGTAGCACTGGGAAAAAAAGGGGGTTGTGCTGGAAGTTGGATTTGCTGGTAATTTTGATTTATTCAGGTTGTGGGTAGGAAAATGAAAAAGGAAAAAATAAAAGACTGGATTTTTGATGCCCATCTGTTCATGCTTCAGAGACCTGGAAACTGATGTTTTAAATTTCCTGGTTTTACTTTTCTGGTTTATACAGCTTTAAGAAGGGAGAAGATGGAACCTCTCAGTTAGAAAAATGTAGGAATAAAAGGAAAGACAAGGAAAAGCGTAAGGTAGAAGAAAGCACCACAGGAAACAAATAATAGAAAGGGAGGAATATATTTGTTTGATTTATAACATTGAGCCTTTTTGTAATTAATGTGCCTCTAGACAGAGAACAAATCTTTGATTAGTATACAAATGAAAATAAGGTAACATTAAAATGCCTGCCTTAAATGGATGGCTATAGTGTAACTTGTGAGAGTTAACAAGGAAAATGCATCTTAAAAAAAGGCATGGGTCTCTGATTTATAAAGTAGCTTAACTGTGAGAGGGCCAGTGGAGTCAGAGACTGGAGTTTTTAGAATGTTGATTATCTCTTTAGTAACCATGACAGCATAACGTTGACCTTCTCCATTATTATCAAAAATAAAAAATAATAGTATTTACTGAGCTCTTACTATGTGCCAAGCAACATGGAAAACATAACTCTGCAAGGCAGCATTATTATTAACTCCATTTTACAGATGGGGTAACTGATAATTAGAGAAAAAACTCTTTCCCCAGGTTAGCTAATAAGTGGCAGAGCCCTGAATTTAAAACTATACAATATACCTAGAGCCCTGCTTGACCCAGTGTGCCTTTTTGCCTCTTAATAATTATAAGATAATCAGTAGATTTGATTAGAAGTTTGATCCTCCTACTTCCATTAGAAGAAGTCTAGGGGGCTGGTCTCATTCTCATTGAACATATGAAGAAACCCAGGTTTCAAAAGATTAAGTGACTTTATTCACAACCGAACAAATTTTTGAGAAAAATTCTTTCCTAAACTCAGTTCTCTATTCTTTTAAATTTATTTTTAGTTAAAAAAGGAACATTTTTGTTTCACAATTCATATTTTCTCCTTTTCATCCCACAAATTCTCTTATCAGTTTTGATGGTTAGCTCTCTCTTCTTGTACAATATTCTCTTGTTGTCACTGTCTGTCAACATAGATATGGTACCTTCCACTCTATCATTTTCCTGATACCCTGTTCAGGAAATTTCACCCATCATGGTATTGACTCTTTCCCCTCTTTTCCACAACAGTATCCAGTTGTATTCGTCATCTCAGGCTGCCATAACAAAATACCATAGACTGGGTGGTTTAAACAACAGGAATTTACCGTTCTGGAGGCTGAAAGTCTGAGATCAGGGTGCTAGTATAGTCAGTTCTGAGGAGAGCTCTCTTCCTGACTTGCAGCTGGCTGCCTTCTGGCTGTGTCCTCACATGTGGCTGTGGGAGGGAAGGGGGAAGGGGGAAGAAAGAGAGAGAGAGGGAGGAAGAGAGAGCTCTTCCTCTTCCTGTAAGACCACAGTCCTATCGGATTATGGACCAATCCTTATGACCTCATTTAACCCTACTTACCTCCTAAAGACCCTATCTCCATACATAGCCACATTCAGGGTTAGGACTTCAACATATGAATTTTGAGGGAACACAATTCAGTCCATAGCACCCATAAAATGATACCATGCTCTAAAGGATACTCTCCAATTGGAAACACTGCCCTAAGGGAATTCCTATTTTTGTTTGGAAAGAAGAAAGTGATCCTTTCTTCAATACCAGCACATTTTACCATCTTGCTTTCAACCTCCAAATAATGGCCTCCAAAAAAAATTGTGGAATAGGACATGTGATTAGAGATCACTTTTAGAGTTTCCTTCAGTGCTTTACTGATGCTGTAGAAGATATGGGATTCCCAGAGTAATGTGAACATTTACTTGCTAACAAGGTAAATCCGTACCGAGCAGCTTGCTGAGTCTATGAAACAGCCACTTCTTCTTGCTTGAAAGAAATTACTTCAGATTCACATTTGGGAACTTTTTTCATTTTTGTATACTATCGTTAAATTAAGCGGGGTGAATGAATAGAAGCTTTTAAAACTTCACTTCTGAGTTATTAGTGAAACAAATGATGAGCAAATTATTAAGCTTGAATGGAAAAGTTAGATCATTGTAGTAATGGAATCAGTAAATACAGTTTAGTTTAAAGGTAATATGGATAGCTTAAAATTTCTGAGGGTAAGAGACCAAAATAAGTACGTATGAAATGTCACTACATATGCTCTAAAATTTTTGTAAAAATAGACACAACCTCTTGCTCATAGAAGGAGCTTAGATATTTGTTGAATGAATATTTGTTGACTGAATCAAGACAGTGACTCATTTACAAAATAGGAAATCCAGTGTTACCCAAGATGGCCTTAGAAATAACTCCATAAGTATGGATGTTACATAAAGAAGCAAGGAAGTGGGAAGTTTACTTTGATTTACTCAGCTCATCTACACATCATTACCAACTCTCTTTTAATCCTCTCAAGAAATTTGGAAAAACAGATATTATCCCATTTCATAGATCAGAAAACTGAGGTTCAGAGAAATTAAGTGATTTGAATAAATTCACAAATACAGGAAGTACCGATGCAATACTGGGTACCAATACTATAGCCTGGGTTCTCCCCTCTTCAGCATGCCCATTGCTTGAGTGGACTTACTTTAAGGCGCTTCACAGAGATTTCTCTCCACCTGTCCTCCCAAAAGAATCTCATAGGCTTACTGTGAAATTATCCCATTTGTGATTATTTTCCTTGAATTAAGGTATTGTGCTTTTGAAAAGTGGAACATATTGAGCATGGAAGATGATTAATACATTGTGGGAATTTAAGATTAGTTTCCAACAAGACCAACAGGGAAGAACAGGGCATGATTCAAGGTAGATGCAAGGGGATGCATGGTGATGAGCGTGGTGGGGATGGGGGCCCTGGGCCACTGGGAAGGAGTATAAAGCTCTTAGGGAATTAACAACCAGTCGGTGGAGAGTGCTTACGGGGGAGGTAGGAAGATAAAGATTCACTGTTTGCAGTTGAGCCTGCAACTTTGCTGACTGTGTTCAATTACTACAGTAAACCTTGTGTAAATTAGAGGGTTTTGTGGTGCTTAGCTCTTTTCGGGGGAGGAATGCAAAATCATGAGAAGTATGCATGCATCTGTTCACAAGGATGGCTCTGGGTTTGATAAACATGGGCTGTGGCAACATGCAAGGTAGCTTTTCCTAGTCTCATACATTGTTAAGGACCTTAAGTTTTCTCTATGGGAGGAGTATATATATCATCAAGGGATTTTATAAAATTGCATAAGACAAACTGCTCATACTAGTAGGCAGTTAAATTAGCAGTGTGTACAGTGTAAAACACTTTGGAATTAAGAGAGATTGACATATACACACTACTATATACAAAAGAGATAACTAATAAGGACCTACTGTATAGCACAGGGAACTGTACTCTATACTCTGTAATGACCTATATGGGAAAGGGATCTAAACAAAGAGTGGATATATGTATATGTATAACTGATTCACTGTGCTATACACCTGAAACTAATACAACATTGTAAATCAACTATACGCCAATAAAAATTTTTTAAAAAGAGAATGAGGAATTGAGGCATAATTATTTAAGTTAAATAATACTAATTACATAAACTCTGTTGCCAGAAGAAGCCATGTATTGTAAATAAATGGTATAAATAAGGTATATGGAAAGTGTTAGATTTTCAGAAATGATTCTTAGAAATGCTGGTGGAAAAAAATATAAAGAAACAGACTCATGGGAACAGAACCATCTTTTCCTTATGACAGTCATATATCCCAGCTATTTAAAGGACAGACATCAGAAAATGATGGACCTTAAACAGAAGAGAGGAAGCTGAAGCTTCTCTTTTTGGCAGCCTTCAAGAGAAGATGCTGTCTTGACTAAGTGTGTCATCCCTGGGTCCATACATGGATAATGAGGCCAGTCTGATAACCATAAATATGCTTTCAGTTTCAGCATGCCTTTCTCAGGCTAACAAGTAGGGTTTGCTTGTTAATTTTAACTGAGGCTAGTTTCTATGGATCCTGTTTTCCTATCTTGTCACAAAACAGATTCTTCGTAGTCAAAGCAAGACACCCTTGCTCAGTATCCTCTCTCAGACTGCTGTCAATGTTGCATGTTGGCTTTGAAAATTTGCACCATGGGAATTGAAATTTGGTTCAGGCACGAAACTTGAGCATTTAAATGACATGGCCTAAACAGCCGCGGTGTTGTTGGATGGCTCTTCCCCCAAAGCATTTGTGCTATGTGCATGTGGATGGTGATTGACTCATCTGTGATTCAAATTTGTTCAAATAATGTTCTGCCAGAGTTTCTTGTTGAGACAGCCTTCGTAGACATGTGCCATCTATTTTATGAATATTAGCCCGTAGCCATCTCCGGTAAAGAGGAGCAGCCATCCTACAGCCAACCACCAAGCATAAGTCTGTCTTTCTGTTTAATGTTGTGGTCTTCAAACATCTAGTTTTAATTATGATAGACTTCCTTGTTTGTGATTCCTTTATTTAGTGAAGGCAATGTGGCAAGAAGTATAGGGGGTGTATGCGTGCACGTGAGAATGCTAGATTAAGATCTTTACTTTTATACTTTATAGGTTTATATAAATCTGCTTACCATATAAGTGATATATTGGATACATGTGGGCAACATGATTTTTTGATTATCTTTGATATTTGCTTATGTGGCTAAATTCTAAAAATGTTAATTTTGTAATTAATTTCCAACACATTGTTTGGAAACAGTGAATAGTTTTTGTTATACATCACCCAAGAACTTAGATCACTGAACTGCCTGGATGTGTCTTCCCAGTTGGTTTTGGAAAAATTATTTATCTTTGATTCCTATTTCCCTTCTTTTCAATTCTCAACATGGTTTCTATCCCAGAATCCACAGAAATTGCTGTGATAAAATCAAATGATATTTTTTTCTGCTGTCATCCATATTAGCCTTGAACTGTATTTTTTTCTGTTACTTGTTTCACAGGTTTCCCTGATATCTTCAGACTTCCTTTTCTCTACTGATGTGTGGCCTTGGTGAATGGCCTTTTGGGCTGAGTTTCATCATTTGGAGAGGGAATGCATTTTCCCACTCCTCTGCCATCCCTACTATATAAAATATGCCATCACCTATCTGGTTCCCCATGCTTTTTGACTCAGGCTGTGCACCTCCTAGGGTCTAAAGTAGTATTTCCCAGGGTATCCTTTGTCGAATATTAATTCTTAAGGTGCCTCTTTGTATGTATGTGTGTGGGGGGGAGTGAGGGCATTGGGGGATTGGTCCTTGTTTCATTAAGTGCTAAGTTTGGGAAACAATAAATACAATGTCTCTATCACACAATAGGTATTAAATAAATATTTATTGAACGAACAAAAGAATGAATGAATTAACATATTTACTGAACATACTAGCATGTGCTTTGGGAAGTTCTGTAGCGAAGAAATGTTTAACTTTGTTTAACCCAGCATTTCCAAAACTTGATCTCTCACAAAACCTTCTCTAGGGCAATACCTACACGTTCTGTTTCGTGATAAACAGAACACACCTTGTGAGACTTCAGCCTGAAGGGATGGCCGTACTGTTCTCCCTCCCCGACAGCTGAGCTACAGGTACACACGCTGCGCTTCCTCAGCCCCCTGTCTCCGTGCCTGCCCCACAGGCAGGCCAGTTTCCTTATTCCAGTTGCCAAGGCTCTCCTCTTTTCTCATTGGCTCATATTTGAAATAATCGTTGATGAATTATGCCCTCTCTCTGTCTCTTTAATCATCCACTCATTTGCATCATTTTTTTTCACACGCTATCTTCCAGATCTGCTTTGAGAAGCATGACTTAATCATGCCCTGTGGACTCTTATCTCTGGGTACTTATTTATGAGATTCTATAGGTTGAACTTACCATATTAAGTACTTTTCATTGAAATCTCTCAAAAAGATGTTTGTAGGCAACGTATTCCACATGACATACATTTTAGCCACAGCATTCTCTTCAACACATGAATCAGTCTCAGTGTCCTAAGTCGACATGACTTGCTTTATCTTATCGCCTTCCTCCTGACTACCTCTGTTGGTCAGCTGAACATAAGCTGGCTTCTCAACTTCAGCAGAAATCAGCTAAGGAGCCTAGAGCATTTCCTTTGCTTACCATCAATCTTAGCATCGGTTTAAGCTCCTCCCAAATCTGGTATTTTCTGACTACTCCAAATAAGGCATTTGGCCATTTCTACAGGTCCAGCACCCACATTTGCGGGTGGTGCAGGGAAGCAATCAGATTTAGGTCTGGGAAGTACTTATTCCAGCTGTGTCTTTAAACATCCCTCAACATAGTACTGGGGTTTTGTGGCAATGCCTCTGGACCCACCCTTGGGGACAGAGGTGGGAAAGAAGGAGAGATGGCAGAGGGAAGGTTCTACTTTCGTTTCAAAGATTGGCTATTGGTTGGAAAAAAGTTGGGAGTGGGGTCCCAAGGCTAATAACAGATTGGAAACGACTACAGTAACCAGAATCTTTCTAAGAGTGAAAACATGTTTGAATAGGCCTTCTGAGAGATTCGGAAACAGGAAGGACATTCTGTGAGTAAGGTGGGCAGTAGCATTTCTTTAAGAAAAATTGAGGGGATGGTTAAACGGCAAGCTTACCATGTGCTCTAGAAGGCAGCTCACTGGTATTCTTTCTTTTCTCTCCTTCACTCCTTACCTCTGTACCTTTCCTCTTCTCATTAGCACCTCCCCCAGAGTTGAAGCTGGGGAGGAGGAAGGAAGTGTTCGGTCATGTGCCTATTTGCATAGTTACTTCACTGAGTTCACACCAGGATAGTGCGAATATTCTGCCCGGTTCTGTAAAAAAGCCAGTATCACCCCATTGGTAAGGTATTATTTGCTTTTTTAGCATAGAACCGTTTATTGCCAGCCTTCTCTTCACTGTACATTACAAATAGCATCTGATTAAGAATGTTCTGGATGGGTTAATTAGTGTGGTGACTATTATTAAGCAAACTGCTTGTTAGTGTATGTCTCTTTGATCTTGGTATTGATGTGAAGTAATTGACCATAGAGCTACATTGAGAAAAGCTGGAATAAAGTTTTTTGATTTCTATTATGGCAATAAATTGTTTATATTAAACATGTCTATGAAAATATGGGTTTCATGTCACACACAGAGAATCAGAATAGACTGTATAGGATGGTAGTTGAGGATTGTTTTGTTTTGTTTTTTAGAAATAGTAATACATTTGTCCAGCTTGCTTCAAGATCAGCTCTGCTGAAACAAAGTAGTAAAAAATTATTACCGCTTACTGCTATAGAATATATGAAAACTGAAGTAATTTTAGCTTCCCTCACCTAAAGGACGTGTTTCCTTTTAGATTTAGCTAATTGCCTAAATACTTCTTTGGGTAACAGTCACTCTATATAAAAGACTATTAGAGAAAAATATGAGAAGATATTGTAAACAAGGAAAGCATAGCACGTAACCACCTTCTTCCAAGTACTGGATTATTATCTATATTATTTATTGGTATTTTGTCCAGTTCTATTATTAAGTTTCCCCAGCTGTAGCATTTCCATAGGGAATTAATTCCATGAGCTAATAAATTACACCGTCAGGGAGTTTTTCTGGAAATTCAGCTTAAATTTTCCCATTCTTAATTTCATCTCATTACTCCTAGTTATACCCCCTTGTACCCAGCTAAATAATTATTCTCTTTCCTTGGAGACTCCTATTATGTACCCCTCTAGTTGTCACTTAACCAGGCTATTCATATTTAGCTCCTTTAATCTGTCCTCATAAATCAATTCTTCCATTGCCTTAATCATTATTATTGCTCTTCTTAGAACTCTCTAATTTTCAAACATATATAGTTATCAGGTGCCTCAGATGAAATCAGCATTTGCACAGTATTCTGCTCCCACAGACTTGGTCTCTCCCTTTCCTGTACGTCACGTTCCATAACCAAGCAGCATCAGTTAATTTGCTGGTCCAATCAGCCCAGACTCATCTTGTCAAACTCCAGGAAATCTACATAGTCTTTTCCATGTGTCCTACTGCTTTCAGGTTTATTTTATTTTGTCAATTTCATAATATTAATAAGCTGAGTTTTGGGTTTCTGTCCATATTGATAATCTGCATCTTCCCATGTCCTTATTCACCACCACCTATCTAGTCAGTCATCCACAACCTGGGTTAAGGTGGGATTCTGTTCATCCTTGAGAACATTTAGGAAATGTATTGCAAAAAAGCAGGCCTAGCACCTTGCCCACAGCTAGATTCCTTGTCAGTGACCAGTTCCCGTTGCTTACAACCCTTTAGCCAATCTCCCGTCTCTTTTAATTTGCAATTTTGCTCACACGCTGGCCAATATAAAGGGATTTTATGAGCAAGATGGGTCATGATACTGTTTTCTAAAATGAAGATATGTTGTTTCAATGCCCATTGATTTTTGTGTGTGTGTAAGTGTGTGTGTGTGTGTGTGTGTGTGTGTGTGTGTGTGTGTGTGAATCCTTCGTGCACCAATTTTGTAATTCTGTTAAAATCCTTTTTAAGCTTGCCTGGCGTTCTTTATCTGACATAAACAAATAGGTTACTTCGCTTGCGTTATTGTTGTTTTCCACATAGGTACAGATGTTCCTTCTCTTACCATTTGTTCCATTTGTTTAGGAGAAATTGAGGATATTGTCATAGTCATGTTTTTTCTTTCTGTGGTGATCGATGGGAACTTTCCTATTGATTTTTAGTTCCTTAGAATCTCCTCAGTATTTTGAATTTATTTCAGGAAGAAAGTTGCTTACCTCCCTTCATGATTTTGGACATGTGAGATCTGAAACTCTAATCTGTATATGCCCAAGTTTCTTTCCATTTTTTTAAAAATAAACTCTCTAATTTTTTATTAGAGCAGTTCTAATAAAACTGAGGTTGTGACCACTGAGTTTTTAAAGGTCCATAGATGAGAAGAAAAATTTTTAGTACAGCATTCATTATAATTCAATAAATTTCCTTAACCTAATAATCTAAAGAGAGATATTAAATTCAATGTTCATTTTTTTAAATTGAAGTATAGTGGATTTACAATGCTGTGTTAGTTACAGGTGTACAGCAAAGTGACTCAGTTTTTTTATTTCATATATATATATTCTTTTTCAGATCCTTTTCCCTTCTTTTTCCATTTTAAATCAAGAATTAATGTATTATTTTATAAGGGCATACCAAAGAAGTTAGCCCCTTTCTTTGTGTTTTATCTGTCCATATGCAATAACTACTTCATCTACTTATGACAGGGCACAGGTGTGGGGGGAGGTGGCTTATATATTCAGGTGATTTTTCTCAAAAGGCCTCACGAAACAAGCACAGAGTCCCCCACATCAAGCCTTTTGCTTCTAGAATGTACATAGCATACTACAGCCAGACTGAATTTCCAGTTCGCAGCAGAACCCGCACTGTTCCTTAGCCTTGCTCACCTGCCCGTTGGTTCGGAACTAGCGATCGCCCATCCCCCTCTCCAGGGCGACCTTCTGATCCCTCAGGTCACTTCTTGAGCACCATCTCTCCTCACCTCGCTTGAAATAGATGGCCTCGTCCAAGGCTTTGGGGATGCACTGGATTCCTCACCTGCCACCTGAAACGGTTCTTTTCAATTCTCTCTCTCTCTTCTTCCCTCTCAGCTTTGTAAGGAAGCTCGGTGTGTGTTTTCTTGAATAAGGCCCTACTTCCCCCGCAGCAAGCATCCTGCCATTAGCACACCTTACGTTGTTCTTCTACTTCCATTTTATAAGACTTTTCTGTTTGCTCAGGACCCTGCTCCTTTCCGTAGCAAGTATCCCCAAGCGAGCACCCCTGTGGACATGCACCCCATTAAAGTAAACTTGACCTTGCCTTCCCCTCTCTCGTCTGTGTCCCCCTCTCTCCCTAACCAGTGTCTGGTTTCTCTCTGCCCTCACCCCACACGAACCGCCCTGGGAGTAGCCAGTGATCCACAGTATAACGAGGCCAAAATCGCCCTGTTGTTTCTGCTGCTGTAACACCTCTGCAGTGTTTCACACCCTTGTTTTTTGTTTGTTTTTTAAACAGTTTTAAGAGCTCTTGGTTCTTTTTCCTACACATGCTTTAGGAGCTCTCAATTTACCTCAATAGTGTGATATTACTCTCAGTTTTCCTTTCAGTTCTTCCAAATTGTTCCTCATTGCTTTCCTTGGTTCTGTGGTTCTTCTTCCTCACCTACCTCTTAAATGCACGTACTCTCCTTTTCTTCACATACTCCACAATCCAGGTAAGGGGCCGAGTCTCTGCATGGGCCTCAGGGCCTCTGAGAACACCCTTGTTGTCTGGCCCCAGACTGCCTCTCTAGACCTCAGATCCCGGGGCTCAGAGTCTTTGGCTTGCATCTTATTCCCTGAAGAGTTCATGCTCTTTCACACCCTTTTCCTTTGATCACACTGTTCCCTCCATTCAAAACTTACCCCTCTCTGCCTTTCAGAATCAGTCAACTAAAACCCTCTTTAAACCTTTACTTATCCCCAAGTCAGAATTAATCTCCAGTTCTCAGTTTTAAAAGTTAGAATGTCCATTCTTGATATACTGTGTTCCGCCACAGGTTCCTTTGTTGTTCTCAAGTCTGTCTCCCACTCTGTCTACTGGTTTGCTCCCTAGTACTTGGTGAATTCCTTGGTTGCATTTTATGTGTTTGCTTCTATCAATAAGTAGCAGATATCGAACTCTATGACAAAGCATTATGGGAAGAAAGGGGTGAGATGGTGATGAAAAAAATATAAAAAGATACTTCAAGAAATATTAGCAAGGGACCAAGCTATGTGATCCTTATAAAACCTTAGACCATTTGGGAGCCAGTAAGAAGACGAAGTCCAACAGATGTGGTTTTGGATTAGCTGCTGACCTAATAGTTGGGCTTCCCTGGTGGCACAGTGGTTAAGAATCTGCCTGCCAATGCAAGGGACACGGGTTCGAGCCCTGGCCCGGGAAGATCCCACATGCCGTGGAGCAACTAAGCCCGTGTGCCACAACTACTGAGCCTGTGCTCTAGAGCCCGCAAGCCACAACTGCTGAGCCCACGTGCCACAACTACTGAAGCCCGTGTGCCTAGAGCCCGTGCTCCACAACAAGAGAAGCCAGGACAATGAGAAGCCTGCACACTGCAACGAAGAGTAGCCCCCGCTCACTGCCACTAGAGAAAGCCCCCGTGCAGCAACGAAGACCCAACACAGCCCAAAATATAAATAAATAAATAAATAAATTTATTTAAAAAAAAAAAAGAAATATTAGCAAAGTCAACTTAATAAAAATGTGTACAAGTGCCCAGGAATACAGAACAGTCACATGAGCAGAAATACCCAGTGTTAATTCAGGAAGTTTCAAGCATTTTTGTAGGTTAATGAGCAAAAGTATGTTTTGAAAATAAGCACTGGGCCATGCCATGACTGGAAAACATAGAACTCCAGAAAGACAAGTAAAGAAAGAACGCTAAACCATCGCTCTACCCTGATTTTTTATGGTATGTGCAGTGCAGATTTTTATAGCCACAGAAACTCTTTGGAAACCAAAGACAATCTGGTCTAATTTCAAACTTTTGAACTTTCTCTTGGTGACTACTGCTTTTTGCTCTCTTCCTAGAATTTTTGTTATATCTTTAGTTTTTTTTTTTCTCAGTTTTTATACATCATCATCATGTGCTTACAGAAAGGTAAAGAGCAAATTTTAAATAGTATTTTCGCTAAACGTATACTGCATTTTCTTTTTGTAACAGATTCATGCCCAAGCACAAAGCAGCGCATTTACAGAAGATACTCAGCCTTAAAGGAAATGGCGGTGTCGCTCCATCCATGGCCCTTCCTTTCCAACAGGAGCAGAGAGGTTCTGAGAATTTATTGAAGAATTTTGATTCAGAGTCTGGATCCTGTGATGCTGCGCAACAAGAAAACCTGGGTCGCTCAGTGAGGCAGGAGTCATACTTGAAAACATTCAGCTCGTCAGATTATTCAAGCACTCGTCATGGGGAACATAAACAAAATCCGTGTAACATTTTGGCTGGAGCTGATGATCAACAAAGACCATTGCATATTGTCTGGCCTCACAGGTGGTAAGTGTAAGACATACCAATTTAGTAAGTTGTCGAACTGGTAATAGAAAATATATTCTGATGATCGACTTAGTAATTTGTTGTCCCTATAGCTTTAGAAAAAGATCATTTTAATGTGGCAGTGGTACCAGTGTGGTGCCAGGGTGGCACTACTC